>NC_142888.1:57578046-57886406 GCF_051225735.1 Oryctolagus cuniculus
ACATTACAATAGCATCTGTAGATCCAACTCTTATAACTTTCTTACCTAGTAAGAGATGTATTATTTGTCTGCCAGCAGCCTCCTGATTTTAAACCTTATATACACACAAAAAATAACTTCTTCAGTCATTAGCTAAAAGTTGGTTTGTCAGCTAATATGAAAGTTAATATTAACTTTTTAAATATTATTTTCTTTCTAAAATAATTTTATTTTAAAAAGTTTCACAGAAATATAAAAACTGTATGTAATTATGGGGTATCATGTGATATATATATATAGTATAATGTCCAATCAGGGTAAATATATCAATCTCCTAGAACATTTAACATTTCTTTATAGTGAAAACATTACCATTGGTTGAACTCTGTAATTAACACACAATTATTCTTAGGTGTTTAAATTTTAACTGAAAAGTGATCCCTGTTAGGAATTTGGAAAATATTATGCTGAGTGAAATAAGCCAATCCCAAAGGGACAAATACCACTTGTTCTCCCTGATAGGTGACAACTAACTGAGCACCAAAAAGGAAACCTGTTAAAGTGAAATGAACACTATGAGAAACAGTGACTTGATCAGCCCTCACCCTGACTGTTGATGAACAACTTAATATGTTATCCCTCTTAGTATTTTTTTTGTTTATTCTACTTAATACTTTTGGTTGAATACTGTAATCAATACACAATTACTCTTAAGTGCTGAAACTTAACTGAAAAGTGATCGCTGTTAAATATAAGAGTGGGAATAAGAGAGGGAAGAGATGTGCAATTCGGGACATGCTCAAGCTGACATACCTCAAATGGTAGAGTTAGAAACATACCAGGGGATTCGAATTCAATCCCATCAAGGTGGCATGTACCAATGCCATCTCACTAGTCCCAGTGATCAATTTCTGTTCACAATTGATCATAATGATAGGACTAAGAACCAAAGGGATCACATAAACAAGAACAGTGTCTGCAAATACTAGCTGATAGAATAAAAAAGGGAGAGAACGATCCAACGTGGGAAGTGAGATACACAGCAGACCCACAAAATGGCAGATGTCCTAAACAGCACTCTGGCCTCAGAACCAGCCCTTAAGGCATGCAGATCCGGCTGAAAAGCCCATGAGAGTATTTCAGGCATGGAAAGCCAAGACACTCTGGGGAAAAAAAAAAAAAAAAAAAACTAAAAGATCTCTGCGAGTGAGATCCCAGTGGAAAGAACGAGTCATCAAAGAAGGAGGTACCTTTCTCTGAAGAGAGAACTTCCACTTTGAACATGGCCTTGTCTAAATATGATCAGAGTCGTTGAACTCAGGGGGCTTCCATAGCCTTGGCAACTCATGACAAGAGCCTAGGGTGATTACTGATGCCATAAACAACAGTGTCAATTTGTTAAGTCAACAACAGGAGTCACTGTGCACTTACTCCTCATGTAGGATCTCTGTCCTTAGTGTGCTGTACATTGAGGTTTAATGCTATAACTAGTACTCAAACAGTATTTTTCACTTTATGTTTCTGTGTGGGAGCAAACTGTTGAAATCTTTACTTAATGTATGCTAAACTGATCTTCTGTATATAAAGAGAATTGAAAATGAATCTTGATGTGAATGGAAGGGGAGAGGGAGTGGGAAAGGGGAGGGTTGCGTGTGGGAGGGACGTTACGGGGGGGGGAAGCCATTGTAATCCATAAGCTGTACTTTGGAAATTTATATTCATTAAATAAAAGTTTAAAAAAAATCCTATCTCCTGTGTTTTGTGAATAGGGATATATTAACATTATCTGTCATCACCCTATTATGCAACAGCACCTTATACTTCTACATTTCTAACTAGACTTCTTTTAATGATATCATTTAAACTTGTTTACTCTGAACTGCTGGAAGCAGAACAGCAACTCCTGTAGCCTTATCCAAGAATATACACCTTCGATAAGGACAAACAAGAGTAAAAGAGCAAAACATGCCGTGCTAGATTATTGAAATCAGCACTGCAATGAGATCACAGTTATCACAAGTAGGCCACTCATGTATCCATCCGATTCTGTGAGTACCTCCCAATCTGTCAATCACGCCTCAATAAAGCTGGAAATAAAAGAAAGAGAAAAGAAGTAGCTATCAACACAAGATTCTACCCTTTTCTGCCAATTTCATCAGGATAAACTAAAAAAAAAAAATTCTACCGTAACTTATAAAATGATATAGAGGATCAGTTTAGATGGAATTAGGGCAATAGGAAAAAAAATATTCATTCTTAGCATTAATAATAAGCATAAATAAAGTCAGGCCAATTACAAGAAACAAGTATTGGTTCTGCAGCCAAGGAGGCGGGAAAAAGACCCTAAGAGGCCACTCCAATGTAGCAGCATCCTTACCCTTCAATTTCTTTTTCTCAAAGAAAGGGAGAGAAAAGCTAAGACTCTAATTTGAATTTTAGCAGAATTCATAGCTTGAAGTTCTAAAAATTAGAAACAATATTAATTTAACATCCAGCTTCCCATCTATAAAAAGATAATTCAAAACAGTGGTAGTCATAGCAACTTTTCTCTAATCTTTGAAATAAATCACAGGCCTTATAGGTAAAGACAAAGTTAATAAAGGACATATTGCTCTAATTTCTGTTTAGGTGCTTAAAGCACTAGGTAATATACGTTCAAAATTACTTTTCATAAAATACAAACCAGTCTACTGTTAACACATCACATTGTGAAGTTAATTAAGAAGAACACAGAGTTGGTAAACTTGTTAATCTGCCAACTCTAAACTTCAACAAATTTCACCTTAGTGTGCTCAGTATTCTCATCTTTGCAAACAGATCAAAGCTGGTTGCAAAATGTTTAATTACACCTGCAAATGAACACGGGAACAGTCCATGAAGCCAATGCTATCTCTTGATTTAGCAATTTCTATTGCTTTTTCAGCAGGGACTTCACCACTGTTTTTCACTCTTGCATTTCCAGGGCTAAGTGCAGTATCTACCACTTTGTAAGTGCCAGTAAAGTGTTTGTTTTAATAATAGATAAATTAATGGAAAAATACATTGTTCCCAAGCTCCATCTCAAACAACATCCCATTTAATAACAGTAGCAAAGTACTATCTAAAACAGTTTTAAAAATGGAATTTAATATTTATCAGACCTGAGATGAGTCCTTATTCCACCAATTATTAGCTATGTTACTTAAACTTATTCCTGGGTGTTTCCTGTAAAATATAGAGAAAAGGGCCAGAATTTGATATGGTGGTTACAGCACTGGTTAGGAAATCTGATATCTCATATCAGACTGCCTGCATACAATTTCCAGCTCCAGCTCCTAATTCTAGCTTCCTGCTAAAGCAAACCATGGGAGGCAGTGGTGGTGGCTCAAGTAGCTGTGTCCCTGAAACCTTTGTGGGAGATTTGGATTGAGTTTCTGGCACATGACTTTGACCCAGTGCAGTCCTGTCTGTTAAAAGCATTTGGCGAGTGAACCACAAATTAGGAGAACTTTCTCTCCCTCTCTCTCTCTCTCTCTCCTTTCTCTCTTCCTTATGCTTTTTGCATCTCAAAATAAAATAAAATATACAAATAATAATGTTTGTCCGGAGGACTGTTATGAGAAAAAGACAAAGACAAGATACTCATTCTCAAGCTGAGAGCAGAGTAAGTGTAATAAAAGGTGGCTCTGGGAAGATGATGGTTGTGAAAGTTTTTGAAAATCACAGAATTGCCTTAGAAAAATATACAAAACAACTAGATAGCAAAATAAAAAAAAAAACAGTGACAATATTTACAACTGAAATAGGTGACAAGGTATTCCCACGATTCTCAAAACAAGTGATTGAGAAAAATGCTAAAATAACAAAGAGGTGTCCATGGACCCAGCAGCCAAAATTGAGAGAGCAGCCAAAATTGAGAAAGCTGTGAGCCCCTTCAAAAGTGGGTAAGTTCAAAAGGCAAACATTAATGACTGAAGGGACTACAGTGGTATAGTCCGATAAACTTCTGCAAATGACTCGCTAGGGCATCCTTCTAGAACAAGGTACTACTATGAGACAAAATGTCCTAGTGAGGAATAAAAATTGAGCAGGATAGAGGCAATAGTGACAAAATGAAGGTGAGAGCCCAGCCAAGTGGGAGAAGCAAAAAGTGCCGTAAAATCTCAGAAGGCAAGTCACCATGTTTGAACACACAGAAAAGGGAACTCCATCAAGTTACTGCTACTTACGAAAGCAGCTCCCGGGAGCTTCCTTGTACCCTGCCTCCATTTAAAAGTACAAGAAATCTAAGTGCACTTAAGAATGAGTGGAATATTCTTGAGGAAAAGCTCATATAAAGTTACTATCAGATAAAAGAAAATCAGAAGCTGAACAGTATCTGTACAACTCAGAAAAATGAACTAAGGTTAAAACTCACTACTTGAGAATAACCAAAAGACATTAAGGAAACTATTTAATACATGAAAGAACAATATAAAGCACAGTTAGAAATTGTAGGGAAAATGAGGTGACAGAACGCAGGAAATAATCAGAAATAAAGGGAAACATTCATTTCAGAAATGTTTCTTCTAAGGGGCAGGTCTTTGGTTTAGCAGTTAAGGCTTCAGGAATTGGTGTTGTGGCACAGGCAGTGAAGCTGCTGCTTGCGATGCCAGCATACCTATGAGCACTGGTGCTTATCCCCTGCCACCCACGTGGATGACCCAAATAGAGTTCCAGGCAACCAGCTTTGTTCTGGCCCAGCCCCAGCCATTGTGGCCATTTAGGGAGTGAACAAGCAGATGGAGGATCGATCTCTTTCTTTCTCTCTCTCTTTCTGCAACTCCGCCTTTCAAATAAATATATATTTTTTTAAAAAAAAGACCCTGCTTGGGACTCCATGTCATACTGGAATGCCTGGTTTCAAGTCCTGACTCTGCTTCCAAACCAACTTCCTGCTAATGTGCACCTTGAGGGGTAGCAGGTGGTGGTTCACTTTCTCGGTACTCTCCCACTCATGTAGGGGACCCGGGCTGAGTTCCAGGCTCCTGACTTTGGCCTGGCCTGTCCCAAGTTGCTGTGGACAGTAGAGTACTAAACAAGCAGATGGTGTAGCAAGTTAGGCCACCACCTACAGTTCCAGTATCCCATATGGACACCAGTTTGTGTTCCAGCTGTTCCACTTCCTATCCAGCTTCCTGCTGTTGACCTTGGAAAAGCAGCCACCCAAAACTCTGATGAAGCTCCTGGCTCCTGGTTTTGGCCTAGACCAGCACTAGCCCTTGCAGCCATCTATGGAGTGAACCAGCAGATGGAAGATTCTCTCTCTTTCTCTCTCTCTCTCGCTCTGTGTGTGTGTGTGTGTCTTCCTCTCTGTAATTCTGATTTTCAAAATTAATAAGTAAGTCTTTTTTTAAAAAAAAATCAGTGTAAATATATGAAGTATTTTATCTTGAAATATATATGTGGTTGTGTATACACACACAAATACACAAATTTCATGTTTTTGGTCACTGAAAAGGCCCACAAATAATAACTCAACCAGTGGCAATGAACAAACGTAGCACCTAGAGTATGGTTTCAAAATATTATTGCCCATAAAAAGAAAAGGGACCTTTTTAGAATGGTGACAGACTCAAGGTTTAATTCAGGAAATATGAGGCAAACTCTTATCATCATATTTTACCACATGAGAAATAAGATATAAAGACTAGTAGATTCTTGTCAGAAAAACTCAGGAGACAACTTGAAGAATTACTCATTTTCCAAAAATTAGAAATCTGAGCTTCAATAAAGATAGGAATGTTAAATCATTTAAACACATGAAACATGCTTAAACCTATAAATTCATAATGATATGAAAATAATCTACTTTGTCTCTCTTTGAGGATGACAAAAATAACTCAGTATTTTATAAACTGGTAAGTAAAAGAGAAGAATTATTCATCCATCCTATTTTTCTTACATGAATTATACCACTGAGTAACCAAACTGTAGATAAGGGGAGGCATCTCCTTATAAAAGCATTTTAGCTGATACATTAAAAGCAACCAGAGGTCCCCTGCATTGTGTGCAGCAGGATAACCCACCGCCTGCAAAGCTGACATCCCATCTCAGAGTACCAGTTCAAGTCCTGGCTTCTGTGCTTTCTATCCAGCCCCTGTTAATGTGCCTGGAAAATTAGCAAGAGATGATCCAGGTACTTAGGCCCCTGCCAACCATGTAAGAGAACTGGATGGTGCTTTGAGCTCCTGACTTTGGTCCAAACCAGCCTCAGCCAGTGCGGTCATTTGGAGAGTGAACCAGTGGTTGGAAGATCTCTGATTTCCTCTGTCTCTCCCTTGCTCACTATCACTCTACCTTTAAAATAAATAAATAGCTTTTTTAAAAGTAATGACAGAATAGCAACATGTTGTGTTATTATATACTATTTTATCGGGTTCCTAATCATTGAAATTTATTATATCACACAAAAACATATAACAAAAAAAACACAGCAATTACATTTTTTCCTTTGTCTCCTGCTAAGTACAAGTAGAAAGCTGAACACTGTGTATAAAGGAAACATAAGAATCTGAAACATTCAGAGAAGTTAGATTAGTGGTGGGGACATCAGAACCCAAGGAAAAATATCATGATAAGTTCCCCAGGTTTCTTTTTAACTCATGTATCTCAGACTTAATACTGGAAAAGCCAGCACCCTGGTAACATCATCAGATAGACCTCCAAAAAAAGTCGAAAGTTTGCTCTTAGTAGCCAAAAACCATGGGATGAAATATTAGATAATAACTTATATTAGATAATAACTTAATGACTCCTGCCAACCACCGCAGAAAAAAATAATGTGGCCTCCTTTCAATACGTACCAGTCTAATGGAGGCTCTAGTTTTCCATCCTTTGCAGGCTGTAACAATGGTCTTAACTCCTATCACCTCATCCTAGGGCTGCAGGGGGAGTAGCAATGAGTCACTCTTACCCTTTCTAGCCAGAAAGCTATCTGTGGAAACCTAATGGAGAGTCAGAACTCCCACTTTATCCTAGTAGCAAGAAGGAACCTGTTCAACCTTTTAGTTGTCAACAAAGGCATGCTTTTAGCACATACGCACACAGCCCTAGCAGGCACAAAATGCCCCTCTCCCCTCCCATTGAGCTAGATGGTATCAGAAAAGAGCTAACGAAAGGCCACACTAGTCACCACTGCACAGAACTGAGGTCAGTCCCCCACGGTTTTCATAATGGCCACGTAGCAAGTAGGAATGAGTCTACTGTGCTCCTCCAGGCAAGGGTGATATCATCAGATGCCCACTGAGGAAAAGAGACCTCCTAATCCCACCCAGCAGAAAACCGAAGGCCTGTAACTGCTGGGTGTCAACTGAGGCTGAGTGTGGAGCTGGGCTTCCACCATCATCTGGCAGTAATGACACACCACTTCCATTCCCACTGGATTTCAGCAACTTTAACTTAAAACCAGGGGCCGGTGCTGTGGTGTACTGCTAAAAGCCCTGGCCTGAAGCGCTGGCATCCCATATGGGTGCCAGTTCTAGTCCTGGCTGCTCCTCTTCTGATCCAGCTCTCTGCTGTGGCCTGGAAAAGCAGTAGAAGATGGCCCAAGTCCTTGGGCTCCTGCACCCACATGGGAGACCCAGAGGAAGCTCCTGGCTCCTGGCTTTGGATCGGCACAGCTCCGGCCATTGCGGCCAATTGGGGAGAGAACCAGCAGATGGAAGACCTCGCTCTCTGTCTCTACCTCTCTGTAATTCTGTCTTTCAAATAAATAAAATAAATGTTAAAAAAATAACTTAAATCCAGACTGTCATATTGCGCACAAGTTTCAGAATTCAATTGAAAATAACTCATCATAACAAGGAAGGAAAATCTCCACCTGAATGAGGGAAGACAATCAACATATACCAACACAGAATAACAGACATTTTAGAATTATCAGAAAATGTGGCCAGGGTTGTGGCATAGAAGCTTAAGCCACCACCTGCACCTGCCGGCATCCCATATGAGCTCTGGTTCATGTCCCAGCTGTTCCACTTCTGATCCAGCTTCCTGCTAATGTGCCTGGGAAAGCAGGTGAAGATGACCCAAGTCCTTGGGCTCCTGCGAACTGTGTAAAGGACCCGGAAGAAGCTCCTGGCTCCTGACTTTGGCCTGGCTCAGCCCCAGCATTTGTGGCCATTTGTGCAGTGAACCAACAGATGGTCGACATCTCCCTCTCCCCTCCCCCCCTTGCCTTTTCACTTATCTCCACGTGGGAGACCTGGCCCAGCCTTGACCATTGCAGCCATTTGAGGAGTGAGCCAGTGGACAGAGGATCTCTCTCTCTCTCCCCCTCTCTCTTTCTGTATCTTCCTCTCTCTGTGTGATTTTGCCTTACAAAAAAAATCATTTAAAAAAAGAAATAATAATATAAAAAATTTCAAATTTGCCAAAAGAAAATCAGATTCAAGAAGCCAGTTAAACACATTTAAATCTACTTTTGTCATAACTTCTCAGGACCCTGAATAATGTAATATTTGTTATGAAATCAGGATTTCATAAATTAATTGAATAGGGAAATATTTTATTTTTAACTGTAGTTAAATCACACCATCGTTCTTACATGGGATTAAAATTAGAGTAGGTATTGTTTCAATTTCCTTTTCTTTTTCTTGAGAAGAAATGTTGGAAAATTAATAAGAGTACCATTTTTAATTTAAGAAGGGTAAAGGACATTGGAATCAAGAAGGCTAGGCTTTCTTGGGCCTCCTAGTATGAAGGAAAGTGATCTCTCTCTGAACGTTGTGTGAAAAACATTATCATGTAATGCAACAGGGTATCGTCAGGCTCTCTGTAGCCTGAAAAACTATCTAACTCTAAGTAGTAGATTTCTTAATCATAAAAGCGATAATGAGTCTGAGTATATGAAGTAATAACAGATGCAAAACCAAATTTGATTGAGGTTTCTTTGAGACAGTTGGCCCCTGGGAAAAAGATGTACATTTGAATCAAGAAGTGTAATCTTGGAAACCCAAGAATGGGTATCTCCTTCACAGAGTAGTAAAAGAATTCTCTTTGAAGAGCCCTGAGATACTGTGTTGAGTTCTGTACACTGCACCATTGTGATCACAATACCCTGACCTAATTTCACTTGGATATTTAGAATTCAATCAAACCCTCATGTGGACTACATAGGATACTACAGCATTATCGGTCAGTTTGAGGTAGGTAGAGTCTCAATTAGAAAAATGTAAAGATAAGTGCATTATTGATACATATGAATAGTCATTATTTGCTCAACTCATTTCAAAGTTCAAATGCAACTTCATTTATTCAGTAAATATTGAGAGCCTACTATGAATCAGCACAGTGGGGAATATGAGAAAGGCTGACACAATTCATACAATTCACTGACATATATTAACTGACAGGCAGATTACAATAATGACTATCATAGTCACTGCCCCAAAGGTGTTCAAAATATAGTCAGATAGATGTAAGTACGAATATATAAATTACACTACAGTATAAGTACCATAAAGGAGATATGGACAAATTGCTGTGGGGATATAAAAAAGACCATGATTTTATCTGCATCTGAGAGTAACTATAGCAAGTTTTTACATATGAGACTAGAAAACACCCTCAACAGATCCACATAAGCATTTACCATCATGTTTTTGTATTCTCAAAGAAATATAGAGCATTAAGAAAGCAGATAATGTCTTTGCTCAAAAGGTTTATTTTACAGAAAGAACCTCATAAGTAAGTATAGAAGATATTTTCTTACCTCCAAAGATACTATTTGGAGACTTCAATAAAGATAAATTCCCAAGATGACTAAAGATTCTGATTTTAAAATAAAACTCATTGAGTGGAAAACTGCATCTAGGTTCTACCCAGTCTCCCTTCAACCAGTCTTCTTTATGACAAAGACTCTAAACATGCTATTGCACTCAAACTTTGAGAAGCAACCATAATTTATTATTGTTGACCTTGATTTAAACCATCAAGTTCACCTGCTCTCTTACTCATTTGGGGATATGTTTCTGTAAATTACACTTAAAATTAGTCTTCTCGAAATGTTATACTTCTTTTAATTCTGTAGTAGTAAGTGCTTCACACTAGTGCTTAGTGCCTCAAATGACAGTATATGAATGTTTCTATAACCCAAGACACCAACAAATTATTTGTCCTAATGAGAGCCTTTTATGCCTTTAGTACTTACTCCTTAGCTTAAGAGGTTTGCAGCCCTGGAAGTTACAGGCATTTAGGGAGTGAACCAATGGATGTAAGATCTCTCTCTCCCTCTCTCTTTCAAAATAAATAAATAAATAAATAAATAAAATTTTAAAACATCATGGAAACATCTTTTTTTAAATCAGTGCTACCCATGAGTTGGTACTTTATTTATTTGTTTATTTTTATTTGAAAGACCGAGTTACAGAGAGAGGTAGAGACAGAGACAGAGAGAGGCCTTCCATCTGTTGGTTCACTCCCCAGATGGCCACAATGGCCGGAGCTGATCTGATCTGAAGTTAGGAGCTAGGAGCTTCTTCTGAGTCTTCCACATGGGTGCAAGAACCCCAAGAACTTGGGCCATCTTCTACTGCTTTCCCAGGCCATAGCAGAGAGCTGGATGGGAAGAGGAACAGCCAAGACTAGAACCCTTACCCATATGGGATGCCAGCGCATCAGGCCAGGTCTTTAACCCACTGTGCCACATAGCCGGCCCCGGAAATGTCTTCATTTGAAAAAAAAATGGTTTAAAAAATAACTGCATTGGCTATTTTAGTGAAGTGAATATGTTATCTAACTCTGTAGATATGTCTTATATAGTATTTGATATGGAGGTACTAGAAGGTACACAAAGATTATAATCACGTGACTTCCCTCAGACAGTGACAACAGAGCTACAAAGATAAAGCAAATATGATGCTCTAATTTTAGATTTGTTATAAGTATTTTCTATTTTGCAGATCAAAAGTAATTGGAAAATCTCCAAGCATTTCATTTAATCAAATACAGCCTAATCTTTGATCACTTGAACACATAATCAGCTTCACACTGTTGCCCACTTGAGAATTATTGATACTTTCTATTAATACAAATAGAAGTCCAGGTGATACATATTATCATTATCACAGCTAATGTGATTACTATATGTAAATTGATTACTATAATTAGATTATGGTTATTTGTACAGGAGAGAGAGTAAATTGTCTGCAGCGTTTTTGAGAAAGGGAAGATGAGAATATTATGTATTACCATTACAAATTTTTAAGCTGTATTAATGGAGCCAATTCCAGTAGCAGGTTTTAAATAACTTCAGTATGAGAAGGTAGGACTAGATGTGGAAAAGAGAAAGAGAAAATAGATTATAAAAATAAAGTAATGGAAAGAAGAAGAGAGTAAGAGGAGGCACAGGAAGCTAAAGTAAATTTCAGTCTTCACATAGAATATTAATTTGATATAATATTAGTGCTGTGTCTTATATTATTGGTACTCAAATGAAGTATACTAATGACAGAATTCTGCTGCAGAATTTTCTCTTAGGGTTATTGAATTTTAGCTTGGGCTTTGATATCTTCACAGTTCATAAATTAAACAACAATAACAATGAATCACCATCACACCATGAGAGATGCAAAGATGAATAAGACATGATTTCTCTCCAAGGGAAATTATCTTCTCCATTGTGAGAGCTTTGTTATAAGTCTTAGTGTATTTCAAAATGTTTTAATTTTTAAATATCATTGAAATACAAGCTAATTAATTTTCTAAACAGTTTATTAAGTTGATAAAACATCACACAATAGAAAAACAAACCGTAGTTTTGGCTCAGGAGTATAATATTTTATTTTATTCTGTAATGTACAATTGTGAACACACAGTGACTTACCAGATTAAATCAGAAAATTAGCCCTAACCATGAATGCAATACGTTTTTTGAAGTGCAAAAAAGCCACATTATGGTAATATTTGTCTAAAACATGTATACTTTTTTCTAATAAATCTCTACATTTTTATTTTTAAAATTAAAATGAATTTTACTATAAAATTCATAATATTTAGTACAAATTATGAATTGAGATTTTGCTTTTTATCACATGATGTAAAATAGTCATAGTAGTGTGAATAATTTATAATAAAATTTTATAAACATAAACTTAAAAATATAGCAACCTGAGAAGTTTTAAAGTTTAAAAGCTTTTACATAAATACTTACTAGATTTAGAATATGAAGGGGTCTTCAAAACTTTTATGGAAAAGTGTACTATGAAACAACAATGCATAAATTTCAAAATATTTTGGCATGAAAGTAAACATCTTATTTAACTGCATTGTTCCACAAACTTTTTAAGGTCCTTTTCTATAAGCAATTGCCCAATATAATCTGTACATATGATAAAACAATACACACATTAAGTCTAATAATGCCTAACTCAATTTAAGGTGATTAAGAGCCAGTTTGTTTAGTACTATAACTATAGGTGCTCAACAAATATTTTTGAATACTGAAGTGAATCCTTTTTGAGAATGCAGTTTTGATTTTAAGTCTGGATCTAACTAAAATATTTTAGTTAAAATTGCATCATAATGGTAGTGACTGAATTGGTTTCACTACATTGGCAACTCTCTAAAGGCAAACTAATAGAGAGCTGAGAGCAAGACTTTAATTGCATGAAAATAGTAGGCAGAAAGATAGCCTCCAAAGATGTCCATCTTCCAGAACCTATGACTTACATTTCATAAGGCAAAAGAGACTTTACAGATGGGATTAAGGTTAAGGTCCTTGAGATTGGGAGATTATCTTACATTATGGGTCCAAACTAATCATATGCGTACTTAAAAGAGGAAAACATTTTCCAAATGAAATCAAAAAGAGATGTGAAGAGAAGTGTAAGAACAAAAAGTTTTTGTTCGGAAGATGGAGGAAGTGGTCAAGAGGCAAGGAAGGCAGGTGATTTCTAAAAGCTGGAAGAGGCAAGTCAATCAATTCTCTCCTAGAACTTCTGGAAAGGAACATCATCCTATTGCCACTAGGGTTTTAGTCCACAGAGATCTGTGTGAGGCTCCTAACCTTAGGCACTTAAAAATAGTAAGTGGAGTTGTATTGTTTTCAGCCACCAAATCTTTTATGACAGCAATAAAAACTAATATATGTATAAATATGATTCAGATGACACTGACAAAGTGTTAGTGACATACATAAAGACTGAGTTTTAAGACAGTTGATGCATGCATAATTTAAAATGAGTTTGGCACATTTTGATTCAACAAATTTAAATCTATATTTTCTTTATTTCCCAAAGGAGTTTGAATTCTTAGATATTTTCTTTCTTGGTGGGCAGAATTTAAAATGATACCCAATGAAAAATTGGCAGTTGGAACCGCCAGAATTTTTAGATGAGTTGGTGTATTTCTTCCTTACCTCATCCCATAGAGTCTACTTTCAAGAGGAGGCTGAGGTTATCTGTACTGAAATAAGCTTATTTGAGCTAATCACTGAAAGAAATAGATTCGAAAGGAATGAAGCCAGCTTCGAAAGTGGGAGAAGAGGCATCTGCTGTCCTCACTGTGGTGGTATATATCCCTGTGGGAGGCAGAAAAACATCTGTGCTTCATGAAACCCTCTCATGAAAGAATTATGCTTCTCCAACAGACATTTCAGGCTCTTAAAAAAAGATGCATTTAAAAAAGACAATTTCTGTACTAGCATTTAACTTAGCATTTAGCTTATTTTTATTCTGAATTAATTTAAATTTTGCTATAAAGTAGATTTCATGTTAGATGTAGCTTTTGTTTTCATATAGTTTTGTACAGCACAACATTTCCTTCTGAAAAGGTCACTATGTGAACCTGGAAGGCAGAAAAGAAGACAAGAAATGTATTACAAATTCAAGTCCAGGTATAAGCAAAACAAAAAGCTCAGAGAACTCTGCAAATTTCTATGGAATATGGCAATATTCTTTGAAGAATGCAAACATTCCAAGGGGTAAATAGGTTTTGAGTACGTTTTTCCGTACATATGGCAAATGAAGCTACTGAGAATATAATGATAGTAGATTTTAATTTCTAGTGTTATGACAGATTAGATACACACACACACTCTCTCTCTCACACACACACACAAAACTGTCTTTCTACAAAACTCAAATATAGTAACACTCCTTTAAGTGTATTACTTTAATCATAAGAGAAAGAAGTCAGTTCTGAGAAGAACAAAACAAAGAAAGACTGAGTTGCCCTGTGATAATGTTAGGGGGGAAGGAATTAACAGGTCCTCAAACCAAGGGGCTTGTGATTAATTTGCAAATAAAAGGCAAGAGGCTGTCTTAGGTTCACCTGAGGTCAAGACTTTGAAGAGCTATGAGGGGGCTTCATGGAACATGTGCATTATCTTTTGATTCCATTTCTTCATGATTTTTTGAAGCCTCCTTCTACGTATATCTTGGATTTTTAAAAATTGCCCATCAAATCAATGAGATTCCAAAGAAATATGCTTATCTTAGTCTGTCCTCGAAGTGGGAAAAATCTGTCTGCTGAGAATTTATAAATACAGATCTACATTTTAAAAGCTTGTTATCTAAATTTATACTATTCACATGACCTAGGAATGTCCAAAGGAAAAAGTAAAAGCAAAACGTTATCCCCAACAGGTAATTCTCCTGCTTTGCCTAGTAGTCGTGAACTCAGAACTTTTCTAGACATGTAGAATAGAATAGAAGTCCAGAAATCAATCCACACATCTAAAACCAATTTATCTTTGACAAAGGAGCCAAAATCAATCCCTGGAGCAAGGACAGTCTCTTCAACAAGTGGTGCTGGGAAAACCGGATCTCTGGATGCACAAATGAAACAAAACCCCTATATTACACCTTACACACACACACACACACACACAAAAACACTCAAAATGGATCAAAGACCTAAATCTATGACCCGATAACATCAAATTACTAGAGAATATTGGGGAAAGTCTGCAAGATAAAAGCTTAGGCAGTCAAAGCCAAAATGGACAAATGGGATTACATCAAATTGAGAATCTTCTGCACTGCAAAGGAAACACTCAGTAAAGTGAAGAGGCAACTGACGGAATGGGAGAAAATATTTGCAAACTTTGCAACTGATAAAGGATTAATATCCAGAATATATAAAGAGCTCATTAAACTCAACAACAACAAAACAGAAAATCCAGCTAAGAAATGGGCAAAGGACTTGAATAGACACTTTTCAAGAGAGGAAATTTGCAAAATTTGCAAAATTGCAAAATGGTTAGGATCACTAGTGTCAGGGAAATGCAAATCAAAATCACAAGGTTTTACCTCACCCCTGTTAGGATGGTTTTCATACAGAAATTAACAAACAACAAATGTTGGTGAGGATGTGGGGGAAAGGTACCCTAATCCACTGTTGGTAGGAATGTAAAGTGGTGCAGTCATGGTGGAATAGTGTATGGAAATACCCCAGAAATCTGAATATAGATAGACCATATGACACAGACATCCCACTCCTAGGAATTTACCCAAATGAAAAGTTATCAACATATGAAAGAGTGATTTGCACCCTTATGTTTATTGCAGTTCAATTCACAATAACTAAGATATGGAATCAACAGAGATATCCATCAACTGATGACTGGATAAAGAAATTATGGTAAATATACACCATGGAATACTACTCAGCAAAAAAAAAAAAAATTATATCCTCTCTTTTGCAACAAAATTGTTGCAACTGAAAACAATTATACTGAGTGAAATAAGCCAGTCCCCAAAAGACAAGTACCATATGTTCTCCCTGATCTGTAGTAACTAATAGAGTACCTAAAAGGTAATCTAAAGGAGTGAAATTGACATTTGATATGTGATGATTTTTAACAGCCTTTGTCTCAACTGTTGAGGAACAGTGCTTTTTTTTTCTTCATACTATCTGTTGAACTATTTCCATAGTGTAGGGTTAACCTTATGAATATAAAGTAACCTGAAAATAGAACTTTGTAAAAAAATAAGAATGGGAATAGGAGAAGAGGAAGTTCATGAGAGCATGGGCAGGAGGGAGGATAGGGTAGAAAGTATCACTATGTTCCTGAATTTGTATATATGAACTACATGAAATTTATATACCTTAAATAAAATTAAAAAAAAAAAACATGTCTAGAAGAACAGACACGCAATTCAGGTAGAACAGGATTCCTAGAGCTAATTGATCTCCAAATATTAGCTGAGTGCCAAATTTAACACACAAAATATTCAGCAACCACAACATAGCCCTGGGGTTACCTCAGGAACTTTCACAAATCATTAAGTAGATAGAAAGGAGTTTCTTTAAGTTGATTTTTAAAATAATATTAAAAGAATGTTTTAAATAATAAAACAAACACTATGATAAAACTACACATATTTTAAAATACACTACACCATTAAAATAAATATATACCTATTGAAATTGACATGCAGCATTATATTTATTCAATAAGTAAAGAAATATCTAGACTGCTATGATTCTAATGAGTAAAAAATTATTAAAAAGTTTTCAATAATGCAACATAGTAAAAATTGGGGCAGACATGCCACATGGATTTCATCCCATATAAAAACCTCCCTGATTTAATAATAATACCAAAAGAATCCCAAGATTAAAGAAAATAACTGACTTATAGAATGCTAGTTGTAGATTTTGCAGTTTTAAAAATCTAATTCCATATGAAATAATTGTATAATTTTCATTATTCAATTCAGACTTCAAATGCAACTTTAAGTGCTAACAGTGAGTTAAGAACACAGTCTCTATATGATAAATATTTTCCATATTTTATTACCAATTTTCTATGATATCATTTTGTCTGCAATTGATAACATATACTCTTTATCTTTTATATTAATATATTCATGTATTCTTCATTTTATTAGTTGATTCTATTTGTGGCATAGAAGTTTTAGTGGCAATCTAGAAAAAAAACATATACATTCTCATTACAAACTATCTTTTTTTCGAATGAAGGAGTCATTTTGTGCAGCTACATCAGGCAGTGACAAACTTATCAGGTAGCCAGTCATGCTTTTTTATTGAATCTTGCATCATTGTAGACTTCCACAGCACTTAAAAAACCACAAATATAAATCCCTGTTGAATATTTGATTTCCACAAGGGCAACTCAAGTCTCCTTCGAACAATAAAAAAATAGTTGAGATAGTGATCAGTTGTTTTTTTTTTTTTTTTTTTTTTTTGACAGGCAGAGTAGACAGTGAGAGAGAGAGACAGAGAGAAAGGTCTTCCTTTGCCGTTGGTTCACCCTCCAATGGTCGCCGCGGCCGGCGCACCTCGCTGATCCGAAACCAGGAGTCAGGTACTTATCCTGGTCTCCCATGGGGTGCAGGGCAAGCACTTGGGCCATCCTCCACTGCACTCCCTGGCCACAGCAGAGAGCTGGCCTGGAAGAGGGGCAACCGGGGCCAGAACCCGGCGCCCCAACCGGGACTAGAACCCGGCGCCGCAAGGCGGAGGATTAGCCTAGTGAGCCGCGGCGCCGGCCGATAGTGATCAGTTTTATGGAACTTGTTCCCCTTTCATTTTTCCCTTATTCAGGTCTTCATTCAGTGGCTGCATGGTGGACTATAATAAAAAATAAGCTGTCAGTTATAACCCAAGAACCTCAGACAGAACTTCCAAACCGATAGGTACTCAATTTTATTTACTGAATTAATGAATTATCAGATTCCATCTGTTATTCCTTCTTTCCTTCCAGTTTCATATAAAGCATGTATTAATGCAGCATTATCATTTTAGTACACAACCTGTATCAAAGAAACACAAAATGTTCTACACAATCCTCAAGTTTTAACAAATGTCACTTGTTAAAATTCCCTTTCTAAGATACCCACTGTTTTGAGCTCATGTTTATACTCCTGTGGACCTCTGATGTTTCTTTTTGAATATTATGCTTAGTAGTGCATTAAACCTGTGATTATAGTGTGGATTGAAATTATGCTTTGGCAAAAATTAAAGAAAAAAGAAAGGAAGAACAAGAGGGGGATTGTAGGGGAGAGCGTGGTTATCATCTTAGAATTATACCTGAAATCTGTTCTCTTTATATTAATAAAGTTAAAAATAAATTAAAAATTATTAAAAAGATATAGAGCTCAAAAGAACCATGAACACTGTTGAGAAACCATTAATATGGGATATGATTGATCAAGGAAATTCTTCTACTTTGGGTCAACTCAACTCTGTGTTTTGAAAGAAATTGCCAGATATTATTAATGTAGAAGTTTGCAGAGGGTACTCCAAGAAAGTCCAAGAAAGAAGGAATGGCCTGACCTAGGGTTGCAGGACTATTTTAAGAAGATAAATATTCTGGTTCAGGTTAGAGCTGTCAGCTTTTAAAATGCTAAAATTTCCTCTCCATTTCTTGCTTTTACTCAATTCTATTTAGTCCTAAACTTAGGGTAAACAGCTACAGCTGTCTTTACTTCTTAGAAATTAGAGACCAAGCATATCCTTGCTAATTTTAAACCAGGGCAATTCAGGATAAGATATACCATTTGGTAATCTCATCAATGTCTCCCCAGTTTCTGATGCAATCCTGGAACTGTTGATTATTGAGCCTTTCAGTTCATGTTTGATGAGTCAGTATTTGAGAAACAGAATTAATTCATTGCTTTTTAAAATGCTTTCCTTTAGTTTGAGGATTGAACGATTAGAATGGTTGCTATAGGACTGCTTTGTTATTCCATAATTACCATTTGGTTTTACTTCCATTGGCAGTGAAGATAAGGCGTTTTCAATATTTTGCATTTCAATCATTTGTAGAAACAACTATGATAACTGTAGTTCCACACAATTTGTAATCACTTTATAGCGAAACAGCATCTTTTCTGTGTAGTAAGTAAAACTGCATACACTCTAGAAAAAAAAAAATCAAATGAAGAGGAACAGCATAAAATAAGATTAACATCCTCAGTCTGGGAGTGGGAGAACCTAGATGGTAGGCCCAGTCCTGTCATTAACTAGTTGTATGTCTCTGAGCCAGTCATTTGATTCCTGAGCTTCTGTTTCCCTATCTATAAAAAGTATATGCTCTATATTCATGATAAAAAGAAAAGGAGTATTACATAACTGTTGTTGATAGGAAGGAGAAATGAAAATACATTAAAGAAGACACTATAAAAAGCAATAGCCTGTCATTACTCTTTCTTGTCTTGCACTTACAGTTTAGCAAAAGTATTAAGTTGTCCTTAATATTTTTAAGCAATGCAAATTACTATACGTTAATTTAAAGCCCAGAAGGCTAACTTTGCCAGTTTCATATTCCATGTCTCATCTTTCCAAGTAGCAGATTCGTTATTTTTGAATTTATGCAATCTCACTCTCAATAATAAACTTACTGAGTTTTATTATGGTTATTTATTCACAACTGATACTCTGTTCATATTTGTTACAGACATATAAAAAAAGATGTCATTAGTATACTCTGTTTTCAATCTGATTTTTATCTGGATGTCGTGAAATAGTTTCTCATTAATGCATTCACATATACAGAAAATTCAGTGTATTTGATTTGTTGTTAAATTTTAAACAGACAAAACTGCCCTTATGGAAGGCATATATCACATAATAAATGCAGAAATGAAGTCCTGAATTACACATACCATAAGCCTTAAATCATCAGAGATAGCTCTAGAATTAGACTACACTGAGATATTGGAAGAAATCCTGGGAACTGAGAAAAATGATGGCAGCTGCTGTCACTGATGTTGGCGCCAAACCAAACTTCAGTGTCTACACATAATCAATCACAGAGCTCTGGCTCCATTTTTATCACCATCTCTGAAGTCACAGGCTACAGGTTAAGATGAATAAGCAAAATGCCATGAGGAAGCTTCAGAGGTGATAGGAGAAAACGATTGAGGATCAGGCAGACAAGCAGGGAGACAGCAGCTGCCAACAGAATACAAGTAGGGAGTAAATAGGGAGATTCCTCTTTCACCTATTCAAGAAGCATCCCTTGCACAGCTATTATGTGCCAGACATTGCTGGGTGCTTGTGATACCAAAGTGAATTAGCCCCAACCTTACTTATCACGGAGCTCCCTGTACAGCCAAATGAAGCCAGGGGCACATTAATCTTAAAACACATTATGATAAGTCTTACAACAAAGCTATGTGCAAAGTGTGATTGGTAGTCTTTTAGAAAAAGATTCAACTGTCAAGGAGACTCAGGAAACACTTCACAAAGAAATTGTTACATGATATGGGGCTTAGTAGATGAATAGAATTTTCCATGTTGGGGAGGAAGTCAAAGGCAGTAAAAGCAGGGCAAACAAAGGGACATGAAAGAGCCCTCAGGCAAAAGGGACTAAGTGTAGAGTGCTTAGTTTTTGGTGTATGCCCTAGAGGCAGGAGGTTAAAAAACTGTGGAAGTGATGGGACTGGAAAAAGTGATTGGGATCCCAGGATGGAACTTCTCATCCGCCATGTTAAGAAAACTGGAGTTTCCCCCACATGCAAGAGGGCAGGCAACGGGATTTACAAAGGAGAGATGCACAATTCAAATCCTTGTGTAGAATGCTCTGTCTGGGAGGGTTAATCTGATAGGGAGGACTGATGGCTTGAAGGGGGGAAATCAATTAGGAGGCTGAGTCACAATGGTCTAGAAAAGAGTTCCATATGCGAGTGCTCCCACAGGCCCTGAAAATCAGGCAAATGTGAATCCTCCCATCCCTACCCCCAGGATTAAATTCGAGTTACCAAAAATTTAAATAAAATAAAGAAACTACGCTGGCCAAGCATCTTTGCAGACAGGATTTGGTTTAAGAATGGAAATTTGTTTAAACCATATGGAGGAGAGAGGATGATGACATTTTGAATTATGGAATGGATAAATGAGAAGTAAAGAAAGAGAAGATGAATTCCAGATCTCTTTGAGTGGTGAATGGGACTGCTCCTGCTGCCCCTGAGGCACTGAGATATCAAACATCCACTACAAATGCCATAATATGTATTCACTGACTCCAGTCAACAAGAGTAAATCTTTGCCCTTTATTTACTGCTCTGCAGAAATGCTAATAGTTATAAGTCAATATTATTTTTTAACACATTGAAATCACAGTTGGACCCTATCAATAAAGAAATCAGATGCTGTTTTTTTTTTTTTTTAGTTTCTATTTTTGTAAGGTAAATGGGGGCAGATAAATACAACAAAACTACTCTATAGAAGCGACAGAGGCTGAAATGACTATATAACTAAAAGTGACATTTATATACCTTTATACAATGAATCCTCTTACTCCTGCAATTTATATCAAAATGGGCATATTGGCTACAACCATAATGTGGTAGGAAAAATTGTAGACATGGTGTCTACTTAGAATTGGAGTGAGGGAAACATACATGAGGAATTACAGAGATTTAATTCTAAAGGTTTTGTAATTTCTGGACAAAGGAGGAATTCTAATGGATGATAAGAATAATAGGTTGAATATAGGTGGTTATCTCAAAACCAAAGATGAGCATTAATATGGCTTTTCCTCACTTAAGCTACCCTGATCATAAATTATTACTAAGGTAATATGGATAAATATTATCTTGAAAACTACTATATGTGATAAAAAGCACCATATGCAATTCTGATACATTTAAGCACACAATTTGAGTGCATTTCCTGGTTTCAGAAATGGCTGCAATTTACAAATATTACTGGCATGTACATAGTCTACGTCATATATATCAAGTGATTAGTGAATAGTTTAATTGAACAAGCAGTTAGAGAATATAACAAAACAGTGAACTTCATGTCAGAAGACCAAATATGCCCCCCCAAAAAATAAGTGTTCCGTGAGAATTTAGAATCTTGATCATACCACAGTTGACCACTTGCTGTGCAACCTTAAGCAAGACACTTAACCTTTCTGTTCAGATTTATCTGCTGTGAGGGGGGATAAGGACAGGCCAAATTACAAACCAAGTGCTCCTCCTAACAAGACTGTTGTTAGTTAATGGCCTAATAAAAAGAAAGTATCTCTGGCCTTTAAGAGGAACATGAATTTAGATGAAAAATTCATTGATTTCAAGTTACTTCAGGGATTTTTTATAACAATGGAAGGAACTGTGCTTTCAAGATCGCATCTGGTTATATTCTCTGGCCAAAGCAAAAGTACACTTATTGACTAAGGGTCACAATCCCATAGCAGCCAAGCTTTTATTAGGAACAAAGCAAAAATCATAAATATGTGAAGACCTCCAAATATAAGATATTATGAGACGATGAGGTCTGCGGTCAACAGTAGAGTACATATCTCCTAATAGCTTTCATATTCAGTTACATTTTGTAAATGCTGCCCTTCAAATGCCATCTGTGGGACCTCTGTCCAACATTTGTGATTCCTGTGTCAGCTTGCTCGCTCAACATCTCCACCTGGATGCTGATGTCCAAAACTTATCTCTTCTACATCTCTATATTTTTCGTGCCCCACTTGCCTGCTTTGTTCATCTCAGTTGATTGTAATTCTATTCTTTCAGTCTCTGAAGCCAAAAATCTAAGTGTCACCTTGACATCTCTATTTTTCTTGCACCTCAAATCTTCGTCTCCCAAGACATCATCCCAGCTTTACTTTGCACCACCCTCCACTGCTCTCATTCTGGTAAAAGTCACCATTCCTTCTCCTGGGAATCACTGCCATCAGTCTCTGCTTGCACCATTGCTATTCTCAACACCGCAGCCAAAGTCATCCTTTTAAAATCCACATAAAATTATTTCATGCCTCTAACAAAAGCCTGGCATGGTTCCTTATTTCATTCTTGAGTTAAGCTATTGTCCCTACAGTGGTTTCTTACAAGGCCCTTTAAGACATCACCTCTGCCACCACCAACATGCCCTCCTTTTGTCTTCTCCTACCATTCCCCACTAGTTTGACCTGCTTTAATCACACAGGCCTTCTTATGGTCTCTTGAACATACCTGTCACGGCTTCACACAAGTACTCAGATCTTCTCTCCACCTAGAAAGTTCTTTCCTTAGATATCTGCTTGACAAACTCCCTCACCACATTCAGTATTTGCTCAGATGTGATCTTGCCAATGAATCCAACCCTGATCATTTGCAAAATAGCCACAACCACAATTCCTGGCACCCCTCATCTCATCTATAGTATTCTGAAAATATTATCACTTTTGAATAGTCTCTAAAATTCAGTAATTAGACTAGTGTTTAATACTGTCTCTCCCCCTCCTAGATTGTAAGTGCTGTGTAGACAACCACATTTTGTTCCTGATATTGTTTGCTATGTCCAGGACCTAGAAGAGTATCTGGAACATAAACATCCAATAAATATTGTTGTCATTTATTATATTATCAGATAAAATAACTTATCAGAAAATTTTAATTTGATTTCTAGAGTTGTGGTAATACTTTTGCTACAATTACCAACAAGAAAAGGAAGGGAAGGTAAAGGGTGTATGCTATATGCTTACCGTGTGTCAGTTACCTATGCTAAGTTATATACATATATTTTCTTATTTCCTCCTCTTGACAAGAAAGTCAGGATGATATAATGGGATGTTTTCAAAGGGCAAACCTAAAGTTCTATAGCTTATGAGTAGCATAGTCAATGTTTGTACTCATTGTCACTTACGGCAAAAGCAATGAATTTATTTTAATATGAATGTTTATATATTACTTAAGATAATTGACATATAAATATCAGAATAAATGACATAGAAGGTCTAGATAGTTATCAGACTGATCCAAGATTAATCCAGGCAATTCATTTACTTTTACCATTACTTTTAAAGATTTGTTCACATAAGAGAATTTTTTTCAGATTTATAGACAGTCTTTGTAAAATGGGAAATAAAGAGTTGATACAAATCAGATATACTCAAAAAATACACTTTATAAAATTCCTGTTGATTTCTTTTCATTTTTGTTGACAAAAATTATATATATTTGTGTTATTCAACATGTTGTTTTGATATATGTACATTACAGAAGGGCTGAATTATACTCTTTGAATATATTGCTATTAACTGCAGTCACCATGATGTATAATAAATCTCTGGAACTTAGTCTACCTGTCTAACAGCTCTTATTCCATTTGACCACTATAGCCCAATCCTTCTATCTCCCAGCCTCTGGTATCCACCCGCTATTTTTGGGGAGTGGTTTGTCCCTGAAAGGGTGATGTATTTGAATCTGGTCCTCAAGGTGGTGGGAACTTTAAGAGATGGAGCCCAATGGGAAGTGATTAAGTCATCAGGACAACCGCTTCCAAAAGAAGTAATGTAGTTCAAATGGGACCCAGCTAGTTCCCATGGGATAGAATATTATAAAAGAGCACCACTGGCCTCTCCCGGATCCCTGGCTTCCTGTCTCATCATGCAGTCTTTACCTCTTGCCTGGTGTTCCTGCCAATGTGTTGCCATCCATCATTAAGTCCTCACCAGAGTAAAGCTGATGCTGGCACCATGCCCTTGAACCTTCACATCTGTGAGCTGAACAAACCTCTTCTGTTTATTCATTACCCAAATTCAGGTATTGTGTTTCATGACTAGAAAACAGACTGATACATCACCATTTCTTACCATTTTATTTTTACTGTGTATCTTCAGTGTAGATACCAGTTTACCTATACAGAGTAACATCGGAAAAACTGATTGTAGAAACAGTAAAACAAATTTTCTCCTAATTTCACCTAAGCTTTCAAAGTTGAAAATTCAAAAGATTAGCTGATGGAGGAAATATAAAAGGCTTGTCTGACAGCTTTTGTTCACAGTCAGAATTCTGCCAACTAGTTTTTAGAACAGGCAAAAAAAAAAAAGTCACTTACGAGGCTAATGCATTAAGCTCAAAAGACAAACTACTCACCAGAGGTGAGGTAACTGTTTTCTAGAAGAAACAGTCATGTTATCATTAGAGTTAAAGCTTTCCTGATCATATGGCTACTTATATCAGAAATTCTGTCACCTTACCCTAAGTGACCAATTTATCTTCCAGACTGTGTAACTGACAAAATTCTCTGATTTGGAGCTTATTCACACGTTGGAAATCGAGTACCATATTAATCCACACATAAATGTCTACAGAGCCCCCCTTGACAGCAGGAGTCGAGTGTCCTTTCCAACCTTGCTAAAATACTCAGATGCACTGAGTAAGCTTAATTGAATTATTTTGTTTTACTGAAATATGCAAAGTTGTTCAGTTTCTTCTTTTTTGTAATAATCATGACCTCGGGCTCACATAAATGAATTCTCTGCTCTCTTTGAAGAAAAAGATCAAGAAAAATTCCCTGAGTACAAAATCAAAAAAGAAAAGAAAGCTTTGCTTACTTGAAATATATATCTTAACACTCCTTCAATGTTTTCTTAATAATGAAAATAAAGAAAGAAATGGTAGTTACATTGTTTTCACTTTACGTATTCTTCTAAAAAATAAATTTATAAAAATTTCAATGTATTTTGAAATTATGATACTAGTAAGTAGAATCTACATGCTACAACAATTGACAAACCTTTCACTTTTTTTTTTTTTGGCAATTGGACTTCACAATCCACTGAAGATCTGAAAGTAACTAACAGTTATTAGAAGTTTCTGAGGTCAAACACTGTATAATATGCATTCGCCTTATCAAAGTTCATTTCAGATTTTAGATGTGAAAACTGAGTCACAAAAACGCAAATAAATCATGTAAGATCATACCACTAATATAAGAAAGAACTAGATTTCCCACCCTCATAATTTCCCTTATAATTAAGCGTCTTCTCCAAGTTTGTTGATTTCTGCTCCCAAGTAATTTTCTTTCTTGCTGCATCGTGTTTTGTGGCATTTAATGCTTTTGAAAAAGAGAACAATCATCACAACTCACTTTTTGTGCACCTAGTAGGCACTGCACTATGAAGTTTACCTTGTTGCTAATTTTAAGTAAGCCATGCAAGATAGGTTTTATTATACCCATTTTACAGATAAAGAAATCGAGCTTCTGGAGAATAAATACATTATCCCAGGTCACATAGCAGTACTGGTAGAATGAGGATTCCAGACAACACCCTTTTACCAGACCATGTTGTCTTATAGGATCACCTATCTTTGATCATCCTCACTACCTGGATGCTGAGTAAATTTTAAATTTACTCGTGAATTTTAATAATGTGACTATGATGTTACTTTTGAAAACAACCACATGTTTTTTTTTTTTTTTAATCTAACAAGATGCTATTTTCTAAGTAATGCAAATACAATGAGCAAAGACATGTTTGGATACTAATTTTATGGTGCAAATTGGTACAAGGAAAGCTGCTTTGACATGTAGATATATTTGTAAATGTTGCCCTTGGGCTTGCAAAGTGTTTTTCTGCAGAGTCAAAGTACAGCTCATATAATTAAGCCACTCTCTCTAAGGTGACCATCATCTAAACAACTATTCTTTATGCCAACTACATCCCTTTGAGAAACAATCAGATACCTGTATTATACAATCATGCTGTATAGTATTTTAATTAAAAGGTGTATCACTGAAAACTTAAGCATTCTGTGTCTGCCAGAATCTAAAATCATTATGCAAATTGGAAGAAAGCCAGGAAAGAAAATACACATCTTTTCTGTTTATATTTCAATTACAATGTGAAAGTTCATGGCTAAAATGGAAGATTTCACATTTTCTAACAGAGATAAAAAGTTAAGGAATGACCTTTTTTTTTTTTATTTGTAGGCCACACCAAATTCTACCAGCATTAAAATTTAATAATATCATTTTATACATATGTGTTGCATTTTAACTCATTAAGTACAATTGAACTAGGTCACTAACTTCTAAATTTATGACACTGTGATATCATAAATCACAACGTTTGCTCTAATATTTAAAGGTGGCATGGTGAGCAAGAGCCTTCCTAATTGATAAACTCTTCTAGAATTGAAAGTAAGACTTTGTCAAAGTTACACACACATTTTTCAGGCCATCAGGGCATTTGATAATAACATGGAAAAGTAAATGGTTAAGCATGCCTGAAACCTGATTATAAAGAACAGTTAGACTCAGGATAATTCAGCGAAGACTGAAGAAAAGTGATTTTTTTTTTTTTAACAGGCAGAGTTAGTAAGAGAGAGACAAAGAGAAAGGTCTTCCTTCTGTTGGTTAACCCCCCAAAATGGCCGGTAGGGCCAATGGGAAGCCAGGAGCCAGGGTGCTTCCTCCTGGTATCCCAAGCGGGTGCGGGTCTCAAGCCATCCTCCACTGCCTTCCCGGGCCAGAGCAGAGAGCTGGACTGGAAGAGGAGCAACCGGGACAGAATCTGGCGCCCCAACCAGGACTAGAACCTGGGGTGCTGGCGCCGCAGGTGGAGGATTAGCCTAGTGAGCCATGGTGCCGGCTGAGAAGAGATTTACAAGGGAAATGAAAACTAACTTTTGCCGTCAAAAGAGCTCTGTCCTAGAATCAGGAACTTGAGATAACTACTATATAGAAACCAGCTATGACATCTTGGGTAATACTCTAATTACTTCTGATTCAATTACTCCGACTGAAAAATGGGATAACAAAGTAAAGAAAAAATAAACAGATCTGGTGTATTCTGAGAAGGGAAAAATTCCACATATAAATCTAAGGTAGTTCAACTGTTGTTCTACTATTTATATGGAGATGGGTTGCATATACATTTTGAAAGGAATATTAAGGGGGCTGGCACTGTGGTGCAGTAGGTTAAAGTCCCAGCCAGCATCCCATATGGATGCTGGTTCTTGTCCCAGTTGCTTTGCTTCCGATCCAGCTCCCTGCTTATGCGTCTGGGAAAGTAGCAGAGGATGGCCCAAGTCCTTAGTCCCTTGCACCCACATGGGAGACCTGGAAGAAACTCCTAGCTCCTGGCTTCGGATCGGCTCAGCTCCTGTCATTGCAGACATTTGGGGAGTGAACCTGTGGATGGAAGACCTCTCTCTCTCTCTCTGTGTCTCTATATCTCTGTAAATCTGTCTTTCAAATAAATAAAATAAATCTTTAAAAAAAGAATATTAAAACAGCAGCATAGAAGGGAATATGAAGAATACTAAAGTCTCATTCTGAATCCACTCTCTAGAAATAACCACTACTAACAACAATTCTGTTATCTAAATACAAAGGTCGTTTAGTGTTAATTTTTAAAGTCAGCCCATATGTGAAGCCTTGTTTGTCAGTACACTTGTTTTCAGTACACTCCACCACTCAAAACTCTGATTAACTTTGTAAATCAGAAGTAAGAGGAAAGCAAAGGAATTGTACTCAAAAGACCTTATTCGATCTTGTTATTATTCCTTATTAGCTGGGTAAAAAGGTCAAAACTCAGTCTAAATTTCTCATCACTAAAATCAGAATAATAATATTTCTTATCAGAATTGTTAATGAAATAAGAGAATATGAACATGCTTTTTAATCTATAAAGTGAAATAATTATTCAAGAGATATGTTGTATAACATGAGATTATAGTTAACAACAATGTGTTTTATATTTGAAAATTGCTAACACAGTATATTTTAAGTGTTTTCATCACAAATAAATGTGTGAGGTAATACATATGCTAATTAGTTTAATTTAACCATTCTAAAATGTATACACATTTCAAAACAGCATGTTGTACAACAGAAGCATACACAATTTTGTCAATTTAGAAACTAATACAAATCTAAAATAAGCAAAAACAAAAAGAGGAATACTAAGTTGTAATTGTTGATATACTTTTAATAGTTGAAATATTGATCTGTCTAGATAGACAATGGAATAAAGCACTCCTAAATTCACGATGGTTTAGCGTCTTTTTGTACTTTGTCAGCTGTGTGAGAATACAGAAAGCTGACTATGAAACATAGAATATTTGTCCTTGTCTCCTTTTCCCACAGTGCTCTCCCCAACACAGCTCAAACACGCCCTTCCCATAACCACACAGAAGTAACCGAGAGAAAGGGAGAAAGGACTGGCAGAAAAAATGCTTCTTTCCAGCATATTTCTTTAAATTTAATTTCCCTTTACCCAACACCAGTGAAAGGCAACTTTTCTTAAAAAAAAAAAAAAGATAAAAATAACAGATGAGTAACACATCTCCTCTCTAGTCTATGAAATAAAATTATGAATAAATTAATTTACCTCCCAAAGCATCGAGTATTCATACATTCAGCTCACACAATGTGGTTTTTTAAAAATTAGAAAGAACCAAAATTATGGTTCTATAATCTCTTCTCAAAGTCAATGTGGTTAACAAACTTTATTAATTGAAGCAGAAATTTTTCTACAAAATAGATGTAAAGAAACATAGATGGTGAATAAATTCATTCTAAACTGGAGTAAAGAAATCAGCTTCCATGAATAGTGAAACTGACTCTGTTCTCTGTCAAGTCCCTTAATTGTTTGGTCCCTAGCTTACTCAACCATAAATTAAGTTTAGCTCAGAAGGGTATATAGAAGGCACTCTACCTAATTAATGCCTGCTGTCAACAAAGCCAAAGTCAGGAATTTTGCATTTAATGTACATGGCCTCTAATTACTATTTTGGCTATGAATGCGGAGGGAAAGGAAGAAGTTGTCAAAAACTTATTTTGCAAGGACCAATCAGCATGTGTTGACATAAAAGAATGATAAAATGTGGTTGTTTGAATGAACTCTATTGCTACTCTTGTATGTTCTCAAAGGTAACTTACCCTTACAAATAGGTAAAATTTAGAACAATATTCTTAGTCATGATTTTTTATCATGTACTGTCTTTCAATATACGTCATTGCCTATTCTCTAAAATAGAGGTTTGACATACATTTGCATCTTTGTTCTTTCTTTATAATAACTTTGTTTACCCACTGTTTTTTCCAAATAACTTAATGTCCTTTAAACTACCGAAAATAAAAGTAAATAGAATATTTCCCGTTTCTGTGCATCATTAAAATGTTAACACTATTGTCAATTCACTCTCTCTCATCATTACACAAAACCATCTCTAAAAACAACAGAAACTCACTGACCCTCAGATGATAGCAAGATTTAGTATCATTTAAATTAACTGTAAGCAATTTCCTTCATCTGTACACTTATCTATACCTACTGTTTGAAAAAGGTATCTACTGTTCCTGAAGATGCTAAGGTCCAAGCTGGAACTATAGCTATTATAGATCATCTCAAATTGCATGTTGCTAGGCCAGAGAGATACAGAGGAAGAAGGTATATGCTCTAGAACAATCTGTGAAGTCATGCTGATGGATAAAATTTAACAGCAATATTTTCAAGCAGAAAATCAAATTTAATGAGTATGAACTTCAGTAGTATAACCATCATGACTATCTTCCAAGCAATCATCATGAAGTCATAATAATTTTTTTAAAAAATATATTTTTCAGTAACATAACCTAACCTCATCCTATTAATACTTGATATGCATTTTTCCAGCTAAATAACTAGGTGAAACCTTGCAATATTAATAATCTTGGGCAATACTCTGATGATATATAATCAACTTGTTAATATAAAAAGTGAATAATGTCTCTCAAGATTTCTTTGGCTAGACTGTTTTTTTTTGTGGTTTCTTGTTATTGTTTTCTCTATTTGTATAACAATAGGTCATTGGAATTTTGGTAAGGAATTCCACTAAATCTATTGATTGCTTTGGATAGTAATGACACTTTGATAATATTAATTCTTCCATTCCAAAAACACAGGTTATCTTTCTTTTCATTTGTCCTCAATTTCTTTCATGGATGTCTTAAGGTTTTCAGTATATACATCTTCACCTCCCTGGCTAAATTTATTCCTAATTTTATTGGTTAGCATTCTATTATAAATTACATTGCTTTCCAAATTTCTCTTTCAGATAATTCATTCTTAGCATATAGAAATGCAATTGATTTTCTTATCTTGATTGCATATCATAATTTTACTGAAGTGGTTTATTAATTCTAATGTTTTTTGGTAGAGTCTTTAGCGTTTAGGTTTAAAAATAATTTGCCTCTTTTTCAATCTGGATTTGTTTTATATCCTTCTCTTGCTTAATTACTCTGGCTCAGTCTTCTATTACTATGTTGAATATAACTGGTGAGAGTGGGCACACATCACTTATTCCTAAACTTAGGGAAAAAGCTTTTAGATTTTTACTGTGGAGTATTCTTCTGGCTGTTAACTTGTCAAATATGGACTTAATCATGTTGAGAAACATTCCTTCTTTATTTAACTAATTGAGAGTTTCTAACATGAAATGATGTTGAATTCTGTCAAGTCTGTCAAATGTTTTTTTCTGCATTTATTGAGATGATTCTATTGTTAATGTTCTGTAATGTATAAATTCATGTATTTTATGTGTTGATTTGTAAATGTTCAACCAAATTTGCACCCCAGGAATAAATACCATTTGATTGTAGTGTTGATCCTTATATGATTTCAAAGTTTTTTTTTAGTACTTTGTCGAGGATTTTGCATCTATGTCCATTAGGTCTATTATGATGAAGCTGCAGGCATCCCACTTGGTGATTTTAAACTATATTACAAAGCTGTAGCAATCAAAACAATACGGCACCATCATTAAAAACAGATACATAGAGCCATAGAAAAGAAGAGAGCCTAGAAACAAACCCATTTATGAATATATACAGTCAGCTAATTTTTGACAGAATATGAAAAACACACAATGGGGAAAGAACAGGCTCTTCAAGAAATGATGCTAGGAAAAATGGGTATCCACGCAAACCAAAAACGAAACTGGATCCTTTCTCAAGTCACTTACAAAAATTAGCTTGAGATACACGAAAGAGTTTGAACAATAAAGCTCTTAGAATGAAACACAGTGAAGGGAGCTCCTTGGCTTTAGTTTTGGTAAAAGGAGGATAGTATGCAAAATCTATAAGAAATTCATGTAACTCAGTAGAAAAAATAATAGTCTGATTAAAAAATAGGTGAAGGACTTGTAAAGGCATTTTTCTAAAGAAGATAAACAAATAGACTTTAGAAGCCATTGTAATCCATAAGCTGTACTTCGGAAATTTATATTCATTAAATAAAAGTTAAAAAAAAAAAGACGCTCAACATCTCTTAGATGACTGTTTTCAAAAAGTTAAAAGATGAGCATTAGTTGTTGGGAATGCATATTAGTACAACTATTATGAGAAACAGTTTGAAGATAGCGCAAACAATTAAAAACAGAACTACCATATGATGTGACATCCCTTCCCCTGGATGTATACTGGAGGATAATGAAATCAGTGTCTCAGCAGGTGGCATCTGTACTTCCCTGTTCACTGCAGCATTGTTCACTGCAGTCAAGACATCAAAACAATGTACATGTCCACTGACAGATGCGTGCGTAAGAAAAGGTGGTGTAGATGTACCCGTGAACATTATTCATGCATATAAAGGAGAAAAATATTGTATAGCATCACTTATCTGTGTACTCCAAAGAGAAAAAAAAAAGTCAAACTGACAGTAAAATAGCAGTTTCTAGGAACTAGAGGGTGTAGAAAATGGGGAGATGCTAGTGAAAAGATACAAACTTTCAATTACAAGATGACTAAATAAGAGGATCTAATGTACAGCATGGTGACTAGAGTTAATAATAGTGCATTGTATAATTGAAATTGCTAAGAATGTAGATTTTAAGCATCTCTCCAAAACGAACTATTTGAGGTGATGGGTGTGTTAATTACCTTGCTGTGGTAATTATTTCACAATGTATGTCTATATCAATTCATCCGGTTGTATGTTTTTTTTTAAATTTTTTTAATTTTTAATTTTTTATTTTAATTTTTTTGACAGGCAGAGTGGACAGTGAGAGAGAGAGAGACAGAGAGAAAGGTCTTCCTTTGCCGTTGGTTCACCCTCCAATGGCCGCCATTATGCCTCAACAAAGCTTGAAAAAGAAGACCACAAAAAGTAAATATTGGGAAAACCCTGCATTTTAAATAAAAAGTTAAGTTGAACTTCAGAAGGAAAAGAAATAAGCATGTTTAATTTGTTTTTCTTTTTCATATATGCTGTAAATAGCTAGTAAAAATGTACTTTCTGTCTAGAACAGTGCCACTTTGTATTAAGGTCCATCTTATTAGCATTTCTGTCTAACATTTTTCATTATAATCTCAAAATATATGTCAAGATTGAGAGCTAAACTAATGTTCTTAGCAATGTCAACTTTAGTGCTGCCATTCATGCATTTAATACACATTAATCTTACACACTTGTAGATGTCAACATGACTCATATTATCAAAGCTACATATTATAACCTCCCAAGTAGCAGAAATGTAACAAACTAGTCTTAGCTGCATCCCCAGACAAATTATATTAAAGCAATATACAAAGATCAGGGTGTATGGATCTTAAGACTTACAGAAAAGTAAAACCTATAGGTAAAATACTAAAATGTATGTGGGAGTAAAATCTAAATTTCAAAGGTAGTTAGTGATTTGCCATTAGATCTCTAATGAGAATTAGCAGTGATAAAAGATTACTGATGGATGTTCAATTTCTGACTCCTCATCCCACCCACTCGGAACCAGTTTGCATTGAGATAACAAAGGGCAGAAGCGTAAAGTCAGATCTGCTAATAATGAAGTTAGCAGATCTGCCAGTTCATTTTAGTTAAAATATCAGTCTGATATCTATCTCTTCAAGGTCCCTCTGCATCTTCTCAGTTTAGATTGTTATTAGATTCTCTACTGATATATCCCAGAGCAAACATGTGTTTTTCCCTTTCCAATATAGTTATACAAACAACACATTGAAAGAGGTATTGTATTCTGGCTTTATTCATTCCTTGGCAGTTTTATAGTTTTTCAAATTTCAAACGGTAATTTCTTTTCAGCGGAAATGAGAAGTCTTTAAACTGACCCAAAGAGAGGGGCAAATAGAAAAAATCTGTTCATTGTTGAATTGAGATAGTTAAGAAAAAGTCACCTAAATGTTTTTGTTCAGCTTACCTCAAATCTTATGCCCCACAGGGGAACTCAAGTGTTATTACCTGTACGTTGAAGGGACTACTGATTACTAACCTCTTCCCTTGTCAATCTGTAACAAATATCTGATCCATTTGTGTTATAGATATTCATTCTAAAGTGTAATTTTCACGTACATATTTTTTATACGGAATAGATAACAATATTTGCTACAATTTGACTGTCCATAAAGCCCATTCTCCTATATAAAAGAATGGCAGAGAGGTAGAGAACAGTGCTTGGGTATTTGGGGAGTTTTCTTTTAGGCTTCCCATTCTGATGAACATCAGCAGCGGCAAAAGGTTTGGAAATACCAATCACTATATCCATGGTACTGCCCTAGTAGCAGCCATGAAAGTGAGCAAGTTCAGACTTTGCTACTACAACATGCTGTACACCAATACCAGGCAATGGCTCCTGATGGAACAACTAGAAACTTTCCCTCCCACTATTGCTGATGATTCCTCATATTTCTTTATTTTTGTGTTTGCCTTTTAAAAATATTTATTTCTTTGTAATTTAGAAAGAAATTGCAGGAGAGATAGAAACTCATCTTTTATCTGCTGGGTCACTCGCCAAATGACTGCAACAACCAGAGTTGGGCCCGGCTGAAGCCAGGAGCCTGGAACTCTATCCTGTTCTCAACTGGATGAACCCAACTACATGAACCATCACCTGCTGGCTCCCAAGGAGCACATTAGCAAAAGTGTCATCTGTAACAATGCAGACATGTACAGAAGTTGCAAATCCTTACCTGAGAATCTTTAGAAAATGTGTATTGATCCATGGTTTCATTCATTAAATAAGAGAAAAAAAATCATGTATATTGATTAGATCTACTATTCATTATGTGCTTCTTGGATACTTATAGAAAAGAAATATGAAATTACCAGAATTTACATTAAAATTTCTGAAATTACTGGAAATTTCATCTCGCTGGGGCTGGCACTGTCGTGTAGTAGGTTAAGCCACCTCCTGCAACTTGGGTATTCCATATGGGCACCAGTTTGAATTTCAACTCTTCTACTTCCTATCCCTGCTAATGACCTGGGAAGGCAGCAAAGGATGGTCCAAGTGTTGGGGCCCCTGCACACATGTGGGAGATCCGGATGAAGCTCTTGGCTCTTGGCTTCAGTTTGGCCCAGCCCTGGCTGTTATGGCCATATGGGTAGTGAGCCAGTAGATGGAAGCTTACTCTTTTTCTCTCTCCATCTCTCCCTTTTCTTTCTGTAACACTGTCTTTCAAATAAAATAAATCTTTTAAAAAAAGAAAAGAAAATTTCATCTTCCTAAAAATGAATTTCAGACAATTGAAAAATGTCTTTTAAATTAAAACTCAGTACACATAAAGGAAACTTAGTAATGCTCTGCAGGACTAATTTGTGTCCAAAGAATGCCTATTTCTTCTTAATATTGATGACTATGCAAAGAATTTTAGAATGTTTAATATTAGAATTGTGACCTTAAAAATTACATGAAAGAATAGAATGAAGTCCACACAAATTCAGTTAATGTCAGTCAAACTTGTTTCCTGCTGTTTTAAACTATTTCAAATTGTACTCTCACACAGTGGTCCATATCAAATAGCATGTTGTAGTGTGTTGACTTTCAAATGGCTTTTACTCTAGTAGCAGGGTTTACACACACACATACACAAACACATACACACACACATATATAAAATGTAGGTACACTCACATTTAACACAATGCTCCAAGAAAAAATAATAAACCATGGATGGCTAGCTACTATTTCTACTTGAAAAATGAAGATGTGTTATTTACTAATTCTTAAGCTGTGGTCACAAATGCCTTTAGCTGAAAAGTACAAAAGTGTCGAGTTCTTCCTTTGAAAGAATTAGTTTGCTCACAGCAATCAAATCTTCCATATGTCTCTCAATACATGGGAGTGATTTTACAAGGAACGGACAATTTCCCATTTTTCAATATGTAAAAACCAATTCTGACTTATTTAAAGCAAACTTTAACATGGGCAAAATATATTCTCATTCCAGCCAGTATTCTAAGTGTTGGGAATAAAAAATAAGCAAACCAGACAATAATCACATAGAGCTTACACTCTCATGGAGAGTGTAATAAAATATTCCACTTCATGTAAAAGATTTTGTGTCTTGAAATACATTCTGTGAAAACTTAATGCTTGTACAACTGGCTAAATTACACAGTCCCTATACAATGTGGCATTTTGAACACTACTACTATCAGGCTGGTCTTTTTATTGGCTTACCTACAAACCACTCTCATTCTCCTCATCATTTCAGAATTCTCCTTTTTGTCTTCTTTCTTATGTCTGCCTATGAAAATTCCAGCCTCCTTTTAAAGCTAATGAGATCTATATAGTTTAATTTCTGCCTCTTCCCTAAACACTCCTAGAATCATTGCAGCTTTTATTTCTTCCTCCTCTAAACTTTTATAACATCAATTAATCAATTAATCAATAATAATCCTGCTATAGTCCTTTAATAATTAAATTCTGAAATAGAGTGGTGAGCATTTCACTCAGTGGCTTAAGTCCCCACTTGGAGGGCCCTGGTTCAAGCTCCAGCTCCTCCATTTCAGATTCAGTTTTGTGCTAATGAGCATCCTGGGAGGCAGTAAATAATGGCTCAAGTACTTGGGTCCCTGCCACCAACATGGAAGACCTAGATAGAGTTCAGAATCGTGGCTTTGGCTTGGCCCAGTCCTGGCCATGGCAGGCATCTGGAGCGTGAACTAGTGGATGGGAGATATTCTTTCTTTCTCTGCTTTTCAACTAAATATTAAATTAAATAAATAAAAATCTAAAAATTCTTGGGCCTGCACTATGGTGTAGCATGTAAGGCCACTGCTTGCAGCACTGGAATCCTATATGAGTACTGGTTCAAGTACTCCCTGTTCCCACTTCTGATCCTGCTCTCTACTGTGGCCTGAGAAAGCAGTGGAGGATGGCGTGGGTCCTTGGGCCCCTGAATTCATGTGGGAGACCCGGAAAAAGCCCCTGGCTCCTGGCTTCGGATCTGCACAGCTCCAGCCTTTGCGGCCAGTTGGGGAGTGAACTAGTAGATAGAAGACCTCTCTCTGCCTCTCATTCTCTCTTTGTGTAACTCTTTCACATAAATAAATAATCTTTTAAAACAAAATCTGAAAATTATTAAATATGAAATCATTAAAATTTATCTGGGGTGGATTTTAAATGTCATCTAATCTTACCTAAATGGGTAGTGGAAAAAAACTGAAGTCCTAAAGATTGATTTACTCACAATCATCCAAGTTACAAATACAATATAGGAACTAATGCATCAGCACTCTCAGTAAGGCATTTTTCCACTCTACTAAACTGCTTGGGGCTGGCGCTGTGGTATAGCAAATAAAAGCCACTGCCTGCAGTGCCGGCATCCCATATGGGCACAGGTTCAAGTCCCGGCTGCTCCACTTCATATCCAGCTCTCTGCTATGGCCTGGGAAAACAGAACAAGATGGCCCAAGTCCTTGGGCCCCAGCACCTGCATGGGAGACCTGGAGGAAGCTCCTGGCTCCTGTCTTCGGATGGGCCCAGCTCCAGCTGTTGTGGCCATCTGGGGAGTGAACCACTGGATGTCAGACCTCTCTCTCTCTCTGCCTCTGCCTCTCTGTAACTCTGCCTTTCAAATAAAAAATAAATTTTAAACTGCTTGTATGAAGTTTCTTTTTATTTTTTTCCTAGTCACTAATCTTTCTTTTACGAAGATAGAATGAAATCAAATTTCAAATGCTTCAGCCTATGTAATATTATCTTTCATAGTTATCTCATCTACGTAGAAAACACACTGCTTTCTTTTGTAACTTTTTTCTCCCTGCATCTTCCTAAATCAAAAATGCTTTGAGAATTTTAGCCGATTAACTGTGAATTAATTCTTTTAGTCTTCTCCTGTACTTGTTACGCTGCTTTGCTTCAACTCACTTTTGTAAGACTCTTCTTTGAGACAATCAATCCCCAAAGATTATGAAAGCTTCTTACCGCCTTCTCCACACGCTTTCATATTCAGTATGACAGATCATAGAGCAAAGCATGCATACAGCAAAAACTTAAAACATTTCAGGGCCCTTAGGAGCCTAGATTAGGAAGGAGACATGGGTGGAGTGGAAAGACTTAAAACAAAATGCCTGGAAGGCATTTCCATTCTGGTGACTGGGTCTGATCTTCACAACAGAAGCAGAATTGCCTTCTGACTCCAACAAGTTGGGGTAATCAGGAGGCTATCAGCATGTTGCCCAAATTACTAGAAGTGTGTACCTAGAGCAAATACGGTTTAAGTCAGTTATATTCCACATGCTAACTGGAAATGACTAGATTCAATTATATTTGTGCATTTCCCAAGCCAAAATCTGGGGAAAATCATGCTGTATGTCCCCAGGAGAAGGAGGATTTGCTTACAAAGAGTCCCACCCTGTAGTCCTCCTGAGGGGGGAAAATTTTTTATATGCATTTCCTCCTCTCTAAGATTTTTTTCCTTTTAAATCTCAAGCTACAAAATTATGTCACTCTTTAGCTGCCAAATTATGTTATTTTATCTGAAATAACCATATAGAAGATACAAGTTTCAAACATAAAACTGCCTCCAACCATGCAGTCTACCTTCAAAGATAATGAAGTTTTTGTAGAGTGTATTTATGCAACATCACACAAGTGCGTGTATGGTCCTCAGTGTGAATGCAGAGAAGTGCAGGGCTTCTGTATTTTTTTCTATTCTTAGATTGCTCTTTACCTACAGTTGCTTGTATTTCATTTACATTAAAATTTACATCCAGGTCAAATTGGAAACAACCATTTCTGGGAATTAATTATCAAGGTTTTTTAGACTGCAATACTCCACATACATATCTTCCCTTTGCTGGCATGATCAAGTGCACATATACACACCTCATAATTATTGTCAAATTTTTTGGTAACAAGTCCCAGCATAGCTCTAAGTCTTTCTGAGAAATTCCCTGATAGTATGTTTTTATGGTAACTGCATCCCCTGGTTGCGCATTACCCAGAATCAGCTATGTGCTAAATGCACCTGTGATCTCCTATTTTCGCTGTTCTAGAGTTAAATTACATTTTTTTACACTATAACTGAAACACATATTCAGGCAGGAAATCCTGCAATTGCATTAAATAAAATAAAGATTGTATTGAGGTACCTCTTCAGGAATTTTAACCTGATATGCTTTCATTTAAGCACCTATAAGTACGCCTAGGTCTCTATATGAAATTTCAAATAGTCACAGTGGATATAAACAAAAGAAGAAAAGGATGAGAATTTGCCAAAGAGAAAGTAACAGAAGGATAATCATAATTAGAAAAATAAAAATTACGGCTAAATGTTAAAAAAATATACATTGTTTCAACCTGCACTTCACTTAAACACACAAGATTTTCCTAGTTGAATAAATTGCACAAATTAGAACAAAGATGCAGGTTTGCATCCAAAACCAAACCCTCAAACAATAAGCACAAGTGACAGAAACAAAGTTCCTTTTTATTTTTCATGGTCATTTACTCTGATTTGAAAATTACACGTTGTATACATATATCAAAACACCATAGTACCCCGTAAATATGTACAATTTTTATGTCAATTAAAATGGATGCAAGTTGGTAGGTAATAACTGATACTTCAAAAAGTACATCATTATAACACATGCTAAAAGCTGTATAGCTAGAGCCTGGGTTATTAGCAGTTCATGCTAAATGTGAAACCTGACATATGGTAGTACAACTAGAAACAGAGCTTTGAGGCAGGGTATAGATAATCCAAAGTGGGCTTGAAAATACACAAAGATCTTACAATGGCTAAACGTTTTATTTCACCCTAAACTTAGAAGACAAGTTTCAGTTACCATGAAGGTCTAGTATAATGCTTTCTCTGTAACAAAAGCACGGATTTGTTATTGTTTTGAACTAACAATATTTATCATGTGAGGGTACTTCAAAAAGTTCATGGAAATGGAATTAGGGGTTGGCGTTGTGACATAACAGAATAAGCCGCCTACAGTGCAGGCATACCATATAGACAAGGTTTGAGTCCTGGCTGTTCCACCTCTGATCCCCCTCCCTGTTAATGTGCCTGGGGAAGTAGTAGAAGACGGCTCAAGTCCTTGGGCCCCTGCACCCACATTGGAGACCTGGATGAAGCTCCTGATTCCTGGTTTCAGCTTGGCCCAGCCTTGGCCACTGCATCCATTTGGGGATTGAACCAAAGATGGAAGATCTCTTTCTCTCTCTCTCCCTCTGGCTCTACCTTTCTCTGTAACTCTGTCATTGAAATAGATAAAAAGATTTGGGCCATCTTCTGCTACTTTCCCAGGCACATTAGCAGGGAGCTGGATCAGAGACGGACTAGCTGGGACTCGAACTGGCACCCATATGGGATGCCAGCACCACAGGGTAGGGCTTCAACCCACTACACCACAGCATAGGCCTCTAAAATAAATCTTTTGAAAAAACAAAATGGAATTAAATAGTTCATTGTGATGCAAATAATATGAAATTGAATATATAAAGTCTTCTAAAATCTAATGGGAAATGTACATTGTGAAAAATACAAATTTCAAAGATTTCTGTATCCAGACGAACTTATTTTTATTTCAGCTTTGCCACAAACATTTTGAAGCTCCCTTGTGTGAGGCTATGAATAGGCTGCATTTTGAGAACACTAGCAAATACATGCATTCACCCTTAAAATTCTTGAGATTGATTATAATGGATTGTCTTCTGACTCGTGTTTGGAATTAGAGAATTGCCTTCTTTCCAGGTTGATACAAAAATAGTAGGCATCTAATTCATCATGTACAAGAAAACTGGCCTTGGTGTCTGGGGGTTGAAGAGGCCCTAGAAATTTAATGATTTCATTTAGGGTTTTATTCGCTTTAAAAGTAAAGCTATTTAAATTTTCTTCTCACCACCAGGAAATCTTAGCCTTTCAGTTTTTGACTGCCTGCGCATTAGCGAAATGATTTGACATAGCATTCTCTTACTGTCACACTGTTTACTTGCATATTTTAGAGATTTCGTTCTGAAGGATTACAAAGTAAAAATAAAATTCATCAAGTCATATAGCCTTTCATCCTATTCCCAAATATTATTTTTCTTTAATCTACACTTCCAGAGATTAATTTTTCATAGGGGTACTGTATTTTCAAAACTCTGATTATTTCCAATTTATATAAAGCAGTAACATCATTTGACATTTAAGAAGGTACACAAGGGGCCGGCGCTTGTGGCTTAGCGGGTAAAGCCGCCGCCTACAGTACTGGCATTCTATATGGGCGCCGGTTCGAGTCCAGGCTGCTCCACTTCTGATCCAGCTCTCGGGTATGGGCTGGGAAAGCAGTAGAAGGTGGCACAAGTCCTTGGGCCCCTGCACCCACATGGGAGACCTGGAAGAAGCTCCTGGCTCTTGGCTTCCGATCAGCCCAGATCCAGTCATTGCGGCCATCTGGGGAGAGAACCAGCAGATGGAAGACCTCTCTCTCTCTCTCTGTCTTCTCTCTCTTTATAACTCTGACTTTCAAATAAATAAATAAATCTTTTAAAGAAAGGAAGATACACATGATGTCTATCAAGATTTAGAAAAAATAAGAAAGCCACTTTTGTAAGCAGTTAATATAAAGATATTCAGAGCACTGGAATTTAAAATACAGTCTTATAGCACTATGTGTCATGTGATGTGAACTCAATGGATTCCTGTACTTGTTTTGAAAATGATTTATTTTTAATACTATGAAATAACCTTTTAAAAAGTTCTAAAGGAGGATTATAGTCTGTTAAATAATGATAATATTATGCTAAATGAGAAACATCTTAGTTCATTTTATATGATTTTATTAAATATGTAATTCTATTTCAAAAGTAAACCCACCCAGAGGGGTGGTCATTTGACACAGCAGTTAAGGTGCTGCTTGGGATATGAGCATCCCATATTGGAGTGCTGGAGTACTGGTACAATTTCCAATTCCAGCTTCCTGCTAATGACGTTCTGTGAAGCAGCAGAGGAAGGCCCAAGTACTTAGATCCCTGCCACCCACATCAGAGATCCAGATCGTGTTCTGGACTACTGAGTCTGGCTTGGTCTAGCCCTGGCTGTTGTGCAGACATGAGGGGAGTGCCCAAAATGATGGAAGATCTCTCTCAGCCTGTGTCTTTCTCTCTCTGTGTCTCTCTTTCAAATGAATGAAAAATTAATCAGTTTAAAAAAGTAAACCAATACATAATTCTTTGTCTATTACTGATGGATTTTGATGGATCTACTAAAATAAACTATTTGTATTTACAACCTGTAAGAATTTATTCCGTTCTATTTTCCACAGATAAAGCCAATGTACATAAATCTAAGAAAAATGAAGAAATATCAAGGCGTTTTTGCTGTCACATAATGTTATACTACAAAATTCTTCTGAAAATCACTTCCTTTAAGTATTTTATGTCTCTTCATTTAAAAAAAATGAACTATCTCTATTCTTTGTGAATATCCCTATTATTGGAAGTCAGATAAAAACATTTTTAACAGTTTTTGATGTGGTACAGATCAATAGCTTTCATCAAAACAGTTTAAAAATAGCTGCATTTTTATGGTGTATAGACAAATCTAATGAAGTCTAACAGTACCCAAAAATTCTCCTTATTAGAATTTCAAGCTAAACTACTTGTTTTTGTGAGTATAGCTTAACAATTAAATTCAGTCACTTCTACTCACTTCACACATTAGTATCAATTTCCTTTTTTGTTTGTAGAGTAGTTAACTCCAATTCTAGCATGATGTGATCAAGGAGGTCTAATTGTGTATTAAAATGGCAAAGCTGTTGTAGGGCTGTTACAAAGCACTGAGCAAGAGCAACCACAAAAACAAAAGAAAAATTCAGAAAGAGATATAGCTTTGAGACATGAACTTCTGAAAGAAAAATCATTAAGCCAGCTAAGGTAAAATCACAGATGGCACTCACTGAGTATATTAGATATTTTAATGGTTATTTCTTTTTTTATTTTTTTAATTTTTTTTTTTATTTTTTGACAGGCAGAGTGGACAGTGAGAGAGAGAGACAGAGAGAAAGGTCTTCCTTTGCCGTTGGCTCACCCTCCAATGGCCGCCGCGGCCGGCGCACCGCGCTGAACCGAAGGCAGGAGCCAGGTGCTTCTCCTGGTCTCCCATGGGGTGCAGGGCCCAAGCACTTGCGCCATCCTCCACTGTACTCCCTGGTCACAGCAGAGAGCTGGCCTGGAAGAGGGGCAACCAGAACAGAATCCGGCGCCCCGACCGGGACCAGAACCTGGTGTGCCGGCGCTGCAAGGCGGAGGATTAGCCTAGTGAGCCACGGCGCCGGCCATTTAATGGTTATTTCAAAAACTGAAAACGGGCCTGTGGCTTGTGGCTGGTATTGTTTATTTTTTAGTTTAAAAGAAGCATGGACATAATGACTAGTAAGGTTTATATGCTTTCTCTTAATTGTATCAGGGCTATTCTGTTTTCAAATGTCAAATATGAAGTACTGACAGATTGAAGACTGCATTGTTAGCATTTAATGCAACAGTTGCTTAATAATTGCTTATGTTGTTAATACTGAAGGGCAAGCATTAAATTTATACCACTATTAGGTGTTAGCTGTTAAGTTTTCATAATTGCACTACACCAGGTTATAAAAGTTCTTTGCTATTCTTACTCTACTGGGAATTTTTACAAGGATTGGATAATTTTGTCAAACATCTTTTCTGCATTTCTTATATGATCGTGTACTCTTCCTTTTATATTTTTAGTATGATAAAATCTATAAGTATAGATTTGCTTTAATAGACTTTACTTTTGAGAACAGTTTTAAGTTCACAGAAAAATCAAGAGAACGATCCAGATATTCCCATATTCTCCCAACCACAACACATGTATTGCCTCCCCAATCACCAATATCCCTCACTGGAGTTGTACTTTTGTTACGACTGACAGTCCTACACAGGCACATTAATATAACCTGAGGTACATAGTTTACATTATGGCTCACACCTGATGTACATTTTCTGAATTTGAACAAATGTGCAATGACAGATATCCACCATTATGTTAGCAAACAGAATGATTTCACCTTGGCCCTCCAGCTATTCACCCCCTTTCTCTCCACTCCCACTCCTACCTATTCACCCATTCCCCCAACTCCTGGCAGCCACCCATCTTTTGCTACCTACATACTTTTGCCTTTTCCTGCATATTATATGATTGAGATCACACAGTGTGTAACCTTTTCATATTGGTCTCTTTGAATTAGTAGTCTGCTTTTAAATTTCCTCCATTTCTTTTCATGACATGATAAAAAATTTAAGTATTTAATAATACTGATAGACTTCAAGAATTAAAATATCTTGGCATTCTAGAATGATCTAAACTAATTCATAAGCATACTATGTTGTTTTTGGTTGCATATTACTTTATTTATAATTTTGCATCCATACTCATTAAGGATATTAGTCTCTAGCTTTCTTTCTCTGCTTTGATTTCATTTTCATACCAGGATAATTTTTGCTGGATAGAATGAGCTGAGAGGTATTCTATTTCAACTTTTTGGAATTTTTTTATGGAAGTAATATGACGTCTTAAATGCTTGGTAGAATTCCCCAGTAAAGCCGTATGGGCTTGTTTGCTTTGTGGGAAGACTTTTGATGAAAAATTTCATTTCCTTAATAGATACAAGGGTAAGCAGCCTATCCATGTCTCCTTTAGATATATTTCTGTTATTCAAATAACTTACACATTTCATGCAAATTGTCAAATTTATAGGCAAAAAGTTGTTTATGATATTTCCCTTTTTATCTTTTTAATACCTGTTAGAATCTGTAATGATGTCACCTCTCTCATTGCTGATATTAAATTAGTTCTTCTGTCAACTTTTTTATGATGACTGGCTGGAGATTTATCAATCATAAATTTGATTGATTTTGTGAAAGAGAACCAGCCTTTGGTTTCAATAATTTTGTTTTTTGTTTTCTTTTTCTGTTTTCAACTTCATTGTCTTGGGCTTTTATATTTATTTCCTTTGTCTGATTTCTTTGTGAGCTTTGCCTGTTCTTCCTTGAGGCAGACGTCATTTTGTACTACTTCTTTTCTAATGAAAAGTATTATAAAATTTCCTGTTTTTCCTATGATAGTGGCAACCCACGAAATCTGATAAATTGATATTTTCATTTTCATTCAGTTGAATATTTTCTTGTTAAACCTATGATTGATTTAGAAACATGGTATTCAGTTTGCAATTACTGAAAACGTTTTCCAGATATCAATCCATTATTGATATTTAGTTACTTTCCTTGTGGTGAATAAATATACTTCCTATGACTTGTATTTTCAAATGCATTTTAGACTTCTTTCATAGTCAAAAACAGAGTTGATCTCTGTGAGCACTTGAAAACAATGTATTCTGCTGTTGTTCGGTATGATGTTTAATAACTGTCAGTTTGTTCATGTTAGTTGGCAGTAATATTCAGGTCTACTATGTCCTTTCTGGTTTTTACTCTACTTGTTGTATCAATTAGTGAGAGAATATTAAAAGTCCCCACTATAATTTTCTAGTTTTCTACTTCTCCCGGAATTTTATTCAGTTTTTGCTCCATATATTTTGAAGTTTAGCTATTGGATCATTTATAAATGACTAGTACATCACCTTGATGAATTTATACCTTTATCATAATTAAATAACTTTCTATGTCCCTATTTGAATTGTTAATTGAAAATCTATTTTTTCTAATATTAAGTAACCATTTTAACTTCTTTGGACTATAGATTACATGGTACAGTTTACATGGTATGTAATTTTCTGTCATTTTACTTTTAACCCATTTTATCTTTGTATCCAAAGTACACTTTTGATTGAAACAGTCTTATCAAATCTGATAATATTCACATTTTACTGAGGTATTTAGACCTTTTATATTTAATGTGATTATTGACCTATTTAGAAGTAAGTTGATGTACTATTTGCTTTATTTCTTTGTCCTATAATGCTCATAGCTTTCTATTTTTCTGTCTTTATTTGGATTTAATATGTTTATGACTCAATTTTACCTTTAGTTGTTTTTAGATAAAATTTGGAGCCATTGCTTTAAGACTAGTCGTATATATCTTTCACTTGCAGACTTTCTTCAGGTGATACTACACTACATCATACATAATATAAAAAAAAATCTTACCATCACATACTTCCATTTTCCTCTCCCAACCTTTAAGCTATTCTTGAAATATATTTTTCTTATGTATATTATAAACTCCACGATATTTTGTCATTTATTTTGTATGAAGAGTCAAGTTACTTGAAAAGAGAGTCAAATGACACAAAATATCTCATGTGTCTACCCTGGAATTATCATTTCTGGCACTCCCCATTCTTTTGTGTGCATTCACATTTCTGTCTATTATGTTTTTCTTTCTGCCTGAAGGATTTCCCTTAACATTTATTAAAACATAAATCTGATGGTAATAAACGCTTTCCGTTTTTGTACATCAGAAGTACTTTCATTTTGTCTTCAGTTTTCTTTTTGATTTCCTTTTATTTTATTTGAAAAGGAGAGAGAGAGAGAGAGAGAGAGAGAGAATATCTTCCATCCATTGGCTCACTCCCTAAATGCCCACAACAGCCAGTCTCTCTCCGCTGGGATGAAGCTAGGAAACTCCACCCAGATCTCCCATTTGAGTGGCAGGCACCCGAGTATATAAACCATCATCTGCTGCCTCCCAGGGTGCACATAAGCTGGAAGCTGAAACAGAAGCTGAGTCAGTACTTGAAGGAAGCACTCTGATATGGGATGCAGGCATGCCAAAGGGCATCTTAACAGCTGAGACAAACTCCCACCTCTGGCTTCAGTTGTGAAAGAGATTTTCATTATATGTAAATTTCTAGGTTGCTCTTTTTCCTTCCAGCACTTTAAAGATGTTCCTATACTGTGTTTTCACTTGCATCATTTCAGATAAGAAGTTTGTTGTCATCTCTGTTCTTCTCTATAATGCATCTTGTCTTTCTGTGGCTTTAACTTTTTTTTCTTTATCACTGATTCTGAGCAATTTGATTAGGATACGCTGTGGTGGTTGTGGTTTTCTTTTTCTTTTTTTTTTTTTTTTGTGCTGTTAGGTAGGTACTTTGTGAGCTGTCATTAATTTGCAAATCAGGCCCTATTCTACGGTACTACTAGATGATTTTTCCCTAGCTTTGGATACTTTCCTTTCGTATGCACTGATGGATGAACTGATGAATACTCAAGGAAGATCCTTTGCTGAGCCCCAGGGTTCACTCGGTGTGTAGCTTTCTTCCCTTTGGTACTCTGTTCTAGAAACCCTAGCCACCATGTTCTCCTCAGCTTTCTAGTCTCTGTTTCCTCATTTCAGGAAGTTGTCCAGGTTCCAACTGGATCACCTCTACCTGTATTGTGCCCTGTGAACTCCCTTGAGATTGTAAACTGGCAATCTTAGATTTGTCTCAGAGGTTTCCTGTCTCTCAGGGATCACTGTTCTTCATTGCTTGAAGTTTACTTCTTGAAAAATGCCATTTCGTATATTTTCTTTCTCTCTCTTGTTTTCAATTGTTTCAGCCAGTAGTGTAAACCTTGCGCATTATTCCACCTTGGGCCAAAGTGGATGCTCTGAAGAAGTCTTTTAAACCACAAATATGCTCCTGAGTGTCGCTCCCCCTCTTCGTGGAGGAACGACACAGGACCCTGCGCTGTTCTTTCGTCTGCTTGGCCCTCCCCGGGTTTGCTGCTGGTTCTTCCCGGGTTGGCTACCGTCCCTTCCACCTCCGTGGAAGGGCGGTTCCCCCTGCCACATTCCCCACTTCCGCGGGGGAGCGGCACACCGCCGGCTGGCTCTCTCGGGGGCTGCACAGGTGTTCCCTCAGATGTTCCCCTTAGATGTTCCTGGTGCATGCCGTCTCTCTCCTCCTTTATAGTCCTCTTCCACCAATCCCAACTCTGCTACCCACACGCCGAGTACGCTGCTCTCCTCCAATCAGGAGCAGCTCCTGCTGTTTATTGGTTGAACTGGAGGCAGCTGTGTAGAAGCTGTTTCCCTTCTCAGCGCCATATTGTGGGAGAGCAGATGCATAGAATAAGTCTTAATTCCAGTAACTTAGTCTAGTCCGGGTTGCTCCCAGTTGCTCCCCACACTGAGGACGTATCTTATAAAAACATGTAGGTTCCAGTTTAGAAGTTTCAGGCTACTTTGACTCTTCCAACCTTCAGATATTAAAGGAAAGTTGTAGCAACTTTAAATTAGAGACAATATTTATTCACACATTACCCTTCTTTTGGGAATATGATATTAAGTTATATACATAATAGAAGCTTATGAATTTTTAAAGCAAACCAGTATTGTTTCATTATGTCATGTTCTAGCACTAGTATTCTCAATGTGGGAAAAATTGCATAGCATCAAATGGTCAATTTAAAATTAATGGTGACTTTATTGGCTCAACTAGACAAATAGGCATACATAATGAGTTTAATTCAATTGCATGAGATGTAAAGGTTGTATTTGCATGAGGAAATTGAGGTGAATTTTAAAAATTTGATGAAGAGAAAAATGGCTAAAAGTATACCATAAGTTAAAATTACACTATGAATAAAGGAAAATTTTAGTCACTTAAGGCAAAGACAGTGTAATGAAGCTTGGAACTAATGACACCTGGCCAATAAATTTAAACACTATTCTATAGATACAGTAAAGCAATAAATATTAGAATGACAATTAAGGAGTGAGAGAAGTGTGGCTGTCTTCTTGGAACTGTGCCTATAGAATGTATAAAATCTGTTATCTTTATATTAATACATTTTTTAAAAAATGAAAATCAGACAATTATTGAAAGTAATGTGAGTAAACAGTATATCTTCTCATGTTAGATTTTTAAGATTCGTAAGAATTTGGACAAACTGAATTATTAAGACTGATAGTAGTCACTTCATAAGCAGTCAATACCCAGACCTCTTAAATTTTGTTGAATTCATTGAACTAAATGATATTTTTTTCATAATGAATAAACTTACATTTAACATTTGTCCCCACAGTTGAAGCACTGAAAAATTATTCTGATTTTACTTTCTAGGTTCATTTTACAAATGATATAAGAAAATAAGGGAGAAAATATTAAAAGCAAACCAAAGATTCATAGACTAGGTTAAAAAGTTTTTTACAATCCTGCTATGTTTGTGAAAATATAACAACATAATCCTGGTAAATCTTATTATTTTGATGGAAAATAGTCACATATACACAGTTATAGACTTAGAGAAAATACTCATTATATTGTCTCCCTTTTCATTACATACAGGGACAGCTGAACAAAAAAACTCAGTGCATTTAAACTTTTCTCCAGTCATAAAATACGCATATAGTTTTAGAAAGACAGATACATATTAAGTGGCAATTATCTCAGAAGTTGTGTTAAATTTCAAGCCAGACTCTTAAAGGCCATTATATTTTAATAAAAGTGATTCCTTTGCTGGTTGTGACTTTGAATTAAACTACTTAAATGATCATCTAGATAATTACAATAGAATGTATTGTATTGAAATTTATTGAAATAATAGAGTTAATGTAACAAAATGAGAATGTTCTGAAAAAGGAGAAGACAAATGCAAAGACAATTCAATCATAATCATTTTCTTAATAACACTTTGTTGCAGATAAGGAATCAGCTTATGTGTGGTTTCATACTGTGATAACACAGAAATTTAGCCTATAGTGAACTTAAATCACAAATCAATAATTAATCATTTCCTTCTGGATTTTCAAAGTCATAAAGCAAACACGTTCAAATGTTACCTTCAAGGAAATGGCCAATGGTAAACATAATTTTAGACAAGAGACTATTCTGAATGATCTTAACTATATCATATGATTGGCAGGCTATAATTTTGGTTTCAGAAAGAGCTATATGTTTCATAATGGAGCTAGCCAAGAATGAAAAATGCATTTTTAATTTGTAAGGGAATGCGAAAATTATTAAGGGCCCCAGCAAGCATCTGTCTGTGTACGCATCTGTTAAACATTAAGAAGGCTAAAATTACTCAGATGAATCAAATTTCCATCTCAGAGGATGACCAATTACAGTTTTTTTCATTGCTTTCCCATTCTTTTTGTTACGGGCTAGGCAGGCACTAGTTCAGGATCTGCTTAGCTGGAGGTACCTGCAAGCCACCACCAGTCCACCCTATTTGTAATTCTATGCTCCTACTTGTCAATCAAAACATCACCTTTTGCATGATACATCTGCTTCCTCCTGAATCTGGGGCGGGGTAAGGAAGATGCCATGAAAACATGTATATTGACCTCCATGCAGAATCTATGGAAGTATAAAATTCCTGGGTCACTTCATGCCTGTAGAGCCATCACCCCTGCCTCATAAAAGGAGGTGCTGGGAGTTGCTCTCTCTCTTTCTCCTGCCAGAGACATGACAGCAGGTGGTTCTGGGGTGCTCTCTCTGCTTCTCTTGCCCGACCTCTGTTTTCCTTTTGGGCTAACTGCCCGTTCATGATTACTTTCTTTATGTGGGGCAACCCATGCTCATCTGTGTGTGTGTGTGTGTGTGTGTGTTTACTTTACTTTTTTTTTTTCAAGATTTATTGGTTGAAGAACACACGGTATCTGGATAGATATTCCCCTCAAAAGGAATAGCAACAAAAACTGTGACAAGTTTTGGTAGATATTTTCAACACTAGGATGTTATGGAAATGTAATTCTGTGTCATTAAATTAACTGAAGCTCATTTTTAATATAAAATAGCATATAAATTTCAGAAATAAATACTACTTGGGAAAAATCCTTAGCATAAGTGACAGTATAAAGTTGGAAAATTTTAGCAAAAGGAATTATCAATTATAAGAAAATCATTCAACTAGGAGAAACGGTGACTTGGTCAGCCCTCACCCTGACTGTTGATGAGCAGCTTAATATGTTATCCCTCTTAGTATTTTTTTTGTTTGTTCTACTTAATACTTTTGGTTGAATACTGTAATCAATACACAATTACTCTTAAGTGCTGAAACTTAACTGAAAAGTGATCACTGTTAAATATAAGAGTGGGAATAAGAGAGGGAAGAGATGTGCAATTCGGGACATGCTCAAGCTGACTTACCTCAAACAGTAGAGTTAGAAACATACCAGGGGATTCGAATTCAATCCCATCGAGGTGGCATGTACCAATGCCATCTCACTAGTCCCAGTGATCAATTTCTGTTCACAATTGATTGTAATGATAGGACTAAGAACCAAAGGGATCACATAAACAAGAATAGTGTCTGCAAATACTAGCTGATAGAATCAAAAAGGGAGAGAATGATCCAACATGGGAAGTGAGATACACAGCAGACCCATAGAATGGCAAATGTCCTAACAGCACTCTGGCCTCATAATCAGCCCGTAAGGCATGCGGATCCGGCTGAAATGCCCATGAGAGTATTTCAGGCATGGGAAGCCAAGACACTCTGGGGGGGGGGGGAACCTAAATGAAAGATCTCCGTGAGTGAGATCCCAGTGGAAAGAATGGGTCATCAAAGAAGGAGGTACCTTTCTCTGAAAGGAGGAGAGAACTTCCACTTTGACCATGGCCTTGTCTAAAAATTATCAGAGTCAGTGAACTCAGGGGGCTTCCATAGCCTTGGCAGCTCATGACAAGAGCCTAGGATGATTACTGATGCCATAAACGAGAGTGTCAATTTGTTAAGTCAACAACAGGAGTCACTGTGCACTTACTCCTCATGTAGGATCTCTGTCCTTAGTGTGCTGTACATTGAGATTTAATGCTATAACTAGTACTCAAACAGTATTTTTCACTTTATGTTTCTGTGTGGGAGCAAACTGTTGAAATCTTTACTTAATGTATGCTAAACTGATCTTCTGTATATAAAGAGAATCGAAAATGAGTCTTGATGTGAATGGAAGGGGAGAGGGAGTGGATAAGGGGAGGGTTGCGGGTTGGAGGGATGTTATGGGGGGGAAGCCATTGTAATCCGTATTCTGTACTTTGGAAATTTATATTCATTAAATAAAAGTTTAAAAAAAATAAACCATCACAACCACCAAAAAAATAAAAAATAAAAAATAAATAAAATGATACTTAAGATGTAAAAAAAAAAAAAAAAAAGAAAAAAGAAAATCATTCAGGGACTGGCACTGTGGCATAGTAGGCTAAGCCTCCACCTGCAGCACTGGCATCCCACATGGGTGCCAGTTTGTGTTCCAAGATGCTTCTTTTCTGATCTAGTTCTCTGCTTATGACCTGGGAAAGCAGTGGAAAATGGCCCAAGTGTTTGGGCCCCTGCACCCATGTGGGAGACCCAGAAGAAGATCCTGTATCCTGGCTTTGGATTAGCCCAGCTTTGGTGGTTGCAGCCACTTGGGGAGTGAACCAACAGATGGAAGACCTTTGTCTCTCCCTCTCTCTGTCTGTAACTCTACCTCTCAAATAAATAAAAATGCTTAAAAAAATAATTTAGTTGTCCATGAAAATCGATCATTTGCAAACTATGAAAATTAAAATATTTTCTTCAATATATCTATTATTTCATGATCTGCTTTTGACTTATCTCTTTGGAAACAGTCTTCCTAATATTGCAAATTGTTGTACTAGGTCTACTCCAGTGAAAGATATTTCTCATCTCTAAAGCCAAGACAAAGTGAAAACATGTTAACATATCCTGTCATTTGCATGCTATATCTTTGTAAACAACAACTTTTTAAACCTTGGGTTTTCTAGGCTTGATATGTAATTGACATAGCACATCTTGCTGAGATATTTTTACCTGAATTAACATGCATTGAAAAATATTATTTCCTTCCTACTTTCTAATCTTCATTAAGCTGCATTTATTGAATGACTTTTCTTTGTGACAATCTGAGATATATTTTATGAAATTAATTGCTCTCCTAACTGTTCGGTAACTGACATCAATTTATTTTCCAGCTTTGGGTGGTTTATTGTGGACACTGTGTTATTTCAGCTTAAATTTACTAATCTATCTACAGTGAGATTCCAATCTAATTTCTATGATTTTCCTAAGACTGTCAGGCCCAAACAGACAAAATTCAATTAAGAACATCTACAATAACACGGGTCTTTCTTAAGGAAAAAACAAGCAAGCAAATGTCCTCAATTGGGACTGCTGACATACAAGGCACATGCATAAGAACAATTTGATGGATATAACAGATTTACTTACTCTCTGCCTAAACGTATAATTGAATTCATGTGTTGCAAAGTGAAATTTTGAGACCATATACTGACTTAAAATCTAACGTGAACTGTTGTCATTTGGTTTGAAGAATGGAATAAGTACCCCCAGTAGGTTTTCGAGGAGTCCAGAGAGACACACAGAGGCATCCTAGGACTAATATTGATAAATCTCAGCACAGTGTGTAGGGGGGAAGCTAGCTAAGGGTGGAGTGCTGTGTGAAGAATTTACAATTTTGGAAAGAAACAAAGGGAGAACTATAGATCTAAGAGGAAAAAAAGGCTATTCTTTCAAAAAGAGGAGAGTATCTTAAAAAAATGAAAAAGACTAGAGGCATAAAACCAGCTGACAGACATCTTTAATTATGGGTGCTATTCTAACACAAGCTAGAAGGAACTAAGTCCCCCCACCACCACCAATAAAATGTGAAGTGTGGTGCTAATCAATGATTCTTATCACTTGGGGTGTGAAATTCTACTACAATAACATTCCCATGGTTAAGAGACAATTATCAAAGGGCAAAGGGAACAGCCACAGACAAAGCCCATTTTAAGAAGGAAATAAAGATTTAAATAGCTGAGGTGAAATATTTAGCTATCTTTTAAGAAAAAAGAATAATGTGTCTGGGATGTTATTTCTATTGTTGTCCTAATTAACAGACTTAGCATCTTTTCTTTAGATGGAAACATATCCTTAACCACAACTTTGCTATCTCCCTTTCTCTAAAACACACTCAACAAAAGGCCATTAAGGATGTCCCAGCTTAGAAACCTTATTTTTTTTTACTTGTGTTAATTGTCCACATTATGGTTGTTACTACTTTCTCACTGGAAACTTTGTGATGAGGAGAATTTAACACTGATTTCCAGCAAAATGGGATCTGCTTAGGCATGTCTGACACCTAAAATAATCACTTATTCACACCAACTATCCTATTCAGCAATTCTTTTTCACCAACAAATTTAGAAATAATTGCTTACTACCTAACTAGTTCATAAATATGCATTGATTTTGTCAACAAAGCAGGAAACTGGAGTATATTTTAATAAAAATGCATCTGAATAGATCAGGATTACTAGCTAACATTAATGTTGCCTTTCTTATATAAGCTGGCTTCTTTTTTGTTAGTAAAAGAAATTTGCTTTAAAACTCATCAAGGGTGGAAAATATTTGCATAGAGAACTGTACTAAAATGTATTTGAAGGCTGAAACAATGATTTGTAGATATTTGAATAGCCAATATCAGTATAAAAATTCACTATATGAAATAATATCATACCCATAAAAACAGCCTCTGGCATTTTACTAAGATAGTTTGCTCCTTCTTTAAGACTGCCTGGTCAATGTGTAGCCAATTCTCTCTCCCAAGGCTATTAGTAGCAGAGGAGGAGATAATTTGTTCTGGCTAGTCTGAGCTTTCTGAATACAGCTTAGCTTGTTAATTACTGCAGTCCTCCAATTGGCACTAATCAGATGTAGCAACAAAAAGAAAAAAAAAGTAGCAACAGCTTTGCAAGGCATAGGTCTACTTTTAACAGAAGATATTTTCAAAATAGACCCATGTTCATTATTCTAAAATAGCCTTACAATATAAGAAGTGCTATTTAGGAAGTTAAGAATTGAAACAATCTTCCACGATAAATGTTTTCATGACATCTGCAGTAAGTATTCATTTCATCACTTGGTCATTAAAGGAGAATTTTCCATCCAAAGGTGAAGGAACAATTGTACAGAAAAGGAGAGTAATTGTAAAGATTTATACTACTGGAAGATGTGTGGAAACAAGGGATGGAAACATGATAGTGTCAGATAAGTAGACATGAACGACTGGGGAGGGGTCAGAAGACCCTCCTCTAGGAGTGAATCCAAGAACCTTCTGTCTGTTGTAACTCACCCAAGATCATCCACTTTGTGGTTTAACTTGTGGTTAAAGTGTTATGATAATACGGGAACTCAGTTACCAGAAAAATCTAGCCACATGTGCAGAGAGCGCAAAGGTATGCAACTCCCAGCTGTCAGTTATAGGCCAATCAGGAGCATCTGGGCCACATCACATGTCAACATATCTCATACTTTAGGGATAAAAGTCCCGAACCAGGAAGAAGTGTTGTCACGTTTACTATCAACTGGTCCATTCCTCCCTTGGAACATACTTCGTTTTATTATCCTCACAGGGGCCTATGTACGCTCCACCAGCCAGCCAGCCATTCCTCCCTTGAAGTGTATTTCAATAAAGTTTTGCTTTACTAATTTTATGTTCCTCTCTCAGAATTATAATTCATTACTCCATTGGCAAAAAGGAGCCAAGACAAGCTGGCCGCCACCAATGACAAACATAAGCAGTCTCTACTTCCTGTTTAAAAGCTACTTGTAATGGAATCATGAATTTGATGTAGGATTATTGTAGTATATTACTGAAAAGGTTTTTGCATTATTAAGTAGGTACTACCTAATAAAGGGTATGTTTCAGTATAAAGTGACTATAAATCTTCTCTCTCTCTCCCTCTCTCTCTCTCTCTCTCTCTCTCTCACACACACACACACACACACACACTTTTCCATATCTCGGTCTTTCTACCCTTCCCTCCTTCTTTCTCTCTGCCTTCTCCTTTCTTCTCCCCTTTTCTCTCGCTAATTATTTCTGACTCCCTCCATTTCTCCACATTTTCTCTCAACCATTCACTTTCTTTTAACTTTCCTCCTCTCTCCTGTCTCTTCCCACGTTTATACACTTTATCTTTTTTTAAAAAAAATTATTTATTTATTTGAAAGTTACAGAGAGAGAGAGGAAGAGAGAGAGAGAGAGAGAGAAAGCGAGCGAGAGAGCAACAGACAGATACAGAGATATTTTCCATCTGCTGGTTCACACCCCAGATATCTGCAATGACCAGGGCTGGGCCAGGCAGAAGCCAGGAGTGAGGAGCCTCCTCCAGGTGTCCCATGTTGGATGTAGGGTCCCAAACAATTGGGCCGTCTTCATTTGCTTTCCCAGGCACATTAGCAGGACAGGAAGTGGAACAGCCAGGACTGGTGCCCATATGGAATACCTGGGTTGCAGGCAGAGGCTTTACCCTGTCTGCCACAATGACAGCCCCTCCCCTTCACCTTTACTGTTTATTCCCCATCTACTTTTTACCTCCTTTCTCTCTTCAAGCTCTCCTCCCCTTTCTCAACTTTTACCTCTGCCCTATCCTCTTTCCTCCATTTTTCTCTCCAAAAATCACAAAGGAGCATGCGAATTTCCTCCCTCCCTCCCTCCCTCCCTCCCTCCCTCCCTTCCTTCTTCTTTCCATTCCCATTCTCTTCCTTTCCATTCCCATATAATCATGTACAGAATTCTACAACTACAACTTTTGTTTGGCTAAGCTTTGGCCAAGAACAGATCATAAAACAGTAGGATAGTCTATTTTTCTACTGGTGAAAAATGTTTAACTCCTGAAAATGAGACTCCTTTGTGAGTTTCAATTGCATTCATCAGCTAAGGTAAACATTATTTTAAGTATCTGTAGGTGAAACTATTGACAAGAGATTAGATAATACACATGGAAAGTGCTATGCTTTTGCAGGTAGAAGTGTTTAAATAAATAATAAATTTATAAGCACACAGAGGTGGAAGAGGACTTGTAATTCATACAGCACAAACTTCTTATGAAGACATTCAGCAGAATCTTCTGGAAATGGCTATCTATCCTCTGCTTTTACAATTTCTGTGTTGGGAATCTGACTACTTCATTACACAGTTCATTCTATTTTATTTAAAAAAAAATCTGCCTTCTAATAAAATAAAACCTGTCTGTGTAAGCGCTACTCATAGGTTACTGCTAATTACTCCTAGTACATTAGCAGACTGTTTTCAACGTAATTATTTTGCCTTTCATAATTTTTTTCTGGCAGCTCAACATGAACATAGTTTTACTGCCTCTTATTATAGAAAAGTTAATTGGAACAAAGTGAAAACTTTCACAAAGGTTTTCTTTCATGTCAACTTATGTTGACAGTTAATTCAAAATTAATGATCACATACTCATATGGTAAAACCCATTGAAAAAGGAAAGAAAAATGAGAAATTACCTATAATGAATCCCCAAAGATTAAGTTAACCTAAGTTCCTTTTTCCTGAACATTGTTTTCTAAGTTTTCCCTCTAGGATCACATAGTATTTCAAATGCTCTATGTTTTGAGCTCTAGGTCTATTGAAGGCTAACCATAGGAGTGGCCACACTGAATTTCCCTATCTATATATAGATTTTTGTTTAGATTTCAAGTCTGAACACAACGATTACACTGCTCTTATGAAATGTACAGTGTAATGAGCAACTTTGAAAAGACACTAGGCCACCTGCAAAGCTTACCCACCATGCATTCTGGTTCCAACATCAAAGGTCAAATTAAGCCATGAACTCTAGTTCTAACTCAACAGAAATAATTGTCATTGTACTTGCGAATTACATAAAACTAAGTAATAACTGGAGTTTGTGGGAGGATTACCATCTCTGCTGCATTTTGTAGCTAAGGGCTATTGACCTCTATTTTCACTTTCAGTGACTACAAATTGGATCCTAAAGTTTCCCTTTTGTCTTAGCAAAGAATAAATAATATTTCTCTGAAGAGGATCCCTTTTCTTACTCCTACTCTTTAGCCAAAAATATTTCCAGCCTTCCTCGGACTAATATGTTATTCTGTATAATTCTACTATATCTCTCCACAGTGTAGTAGGAGACATGATTTTCTTTTCTTTTATTCTCCTACTTGTATTTCTCATACAAGCATGCACACACGAACATTGATTCACCACTACTATCAGGAATGCTTCAAAATTTTGTTTACTGTTTTTACCATTAAAATGAACTTTGTAAGTGAATATTTGGGCTAGCAGTTAAGACACTGGCTGGGACAGCCACATTTTAAATCAAAGTGACTGAGTTTGATTCCTGGCTCCACTCCCTAGTCCAATTTCCTGCTAATGTGCACCCTGGGAAGTAGCAGTTTATGGATCAGGTACTTGAATTCCTAACACCCATGTGGGAGACTGGGGTTGAGTTTCTGCCTCCCAACTTGAGCCTGGCACAGTCCTACCCATGGAGGGCATTTAGGGAGTTAAGCAAGTGGACATCAGTTCTGTCTGTTCTTTGTTCTGTCCTCCCTCTCTCTCTCTCTCGTTCTCTCTCTCTCTCTCTCTCTCTCTCTCACACACACAGAAATAAGCATTTTAAAAATTGATTTCCGGGGGCCCGCACCGTGGCTCACTTGGTTAATCCTCTGCCTGTGGCGCCGGCATCCCATATGGGTGCCGGGTTCCAGTCCCGGTTGTTCCTCTTCCACTCCAGCTTCCAGCTCTCTGCTGTGGCTCGGGAAGGCAGTGGAGGATGGCCCAAGTGCTTGGGCCCTGCACCCGCATGGGAGACCAGGAGGAAGCACCTGGCTGTTGGCTTCTGATTGGTGCAGCGTGCAGGCCACAGCTGCCATTTGGGGGGTGAACCAATGGAAGGAAGACCTTTCTCTCTGTCTCTCTCTCTCACTGTCTAACTCTATCTGTCAAGTAAATTTTTAAAAAAATGGATTTTTGTGGATTGGTGTTGTGGCATAGTGGCTAAAGCCACCACCTACAACACTGGCATCCCATGTGGGCACTGGTTTGAGTCCTGGCTGCTCCACCTCTGATCTGGCTCCCTGCTAATGCACCTTGGAAAGCAGTGGAAGGTGTTCCAAGTCCTTGGGCCTCTGCACCCATTCAGGAGGTCCAAAGAAGCTCCTAGCTCTGACTCTGACTTAAGCATGGCTCATCCCTAGTTATTGCAGTCAGTTGGAGGGTGAACCAGTGAATGGAAGATCTCTCTGTCTCTCTGTCTCTGTCTCACTCTCTCTCTCTCTGTCTCTCTGTAACTGTACCTTTCTTTGTTGTTTAAATTTTTTTTATTTGAAAGGCAGAGATACAGAGGTCAGGGCTAAGCCAGGCTGAAGTCAGGAGCCAGGAGCTTCTTCAGTGTTCCCAACGTGGGTGCAGGGGCCCAAGCACTTGGGCCATCTTCCACTGCTTTCCCAGGTGCATTAGCAAGGAGTTGGATCACAAATGGTGCATCTGGGACTTGGACCAGTGCCCATATGGGATTCTGACCCTGCAGGTAGAGAATTAACTTTCTACACTGTAGCACCAGCCCCATGTAACTGCACTTTTCAAATAAATAAAATAAATCTTTTTAAAAATTGAATTTCTACCTTTTTCTACCAAATTTTAAACCATAGAATATTTTTGTCTGAGACCCATCTACAGATATTAACTCTATCTAACACTTTTTCTAAAGAGTGTTTTGGCACAAAAAATTTCTCTTATTTGGGTATAATTCCTTTTATTGTCTTTGTAATTCCTGGATTTATTCTGAGAGATCATGTATATATTCTAGCATATACTTAATCCATTTTCTCTCCATTTCTTAAATTTCAACTTGCTTTCTAGCATTTATGACATCTTCTTGTTAAGTAAATCACTCTGCTTGCTGTTCTCTTTGGGGACATTTTGTATGGCTGCCAAGTATTTGAAGAACTCACAATCACTCACATATTGTAAATTTTCCTAACATAGATTAAAGCAGTACTAAAAAACAAGCTAACTTCCTAGGACACCAAACTCTCTAGAGCTGACTAAATCTTTACGACATATCTTTCCACACAGATTGGTGGAAACTGTTCAAACAATAAGCACTAAACATGCTAATTTCTGTTTGACTTCCTTTGTACTTTCTTTGCTGTGAAGTTACTTTTATTATTTTCCCCAGATTGCTACTTTTAACATGTCTAAGTGTTCTATAAATGTACTGGTAAAAATGTGATCTGTTTTGCTGTCCAATATGGCCATGGTAATCAATAATGATAGTTACAACAGGATTTCTGGAGCCACACTGCTGGTCTTGAATCCTAGCTCTATTATTTCTTAGGTTGATCTTGGGCAATTTATTTAGGCATTTCTGGGCTTCAGTGTTCATTCTTCTTATCTAGATAATGGGGATATGAAGAAAATGTATTTCTTAGAGCTCTTGTGTTGTGTATGTTCAAGTGTTACCCTACTATCTAGCACATAGTAGGAATCTAACAAACCTTGCTTATCCTTTTGTTACTCATGATATATGCCCATCAAGTGAACGGTAAATGTGATATTGTGAGGAGTCAGATGAGTTAATATTTAGCCAGGGTGGTCCCAGTGGAATTTGGGGTGTAGAATGCTTGCTTCCCCCCAAAAGGTTATCTTTAGCAAGAACAAAATGTTTGCCTTCCTTCCTTAGGACTCTCCAAATTTACCATGAATATAGCAAGGGAGTGGTAATTACTGAACTCATAGTTTATTGTGAAAACAAGTTACCTATCCCACCCTTCTGAATGTTTTTTTTGTTGTTGTTGTTTGTTTTGTTTTGACAGGCAGAGTGGACAGTGAGAGAGAGAGACAGAGAGAAAGGTCTTCCTTTGCCGTTGGTTCACCCTCCAATGGCCACCACGGCCGGCGCACCGTGCTGATCCGATGGCAGGAGCCAGGTGCTTCTCCTGGTCTCCCATGGGGTGCAGGGCCCAAGTACTTGGGCCATCCTCCACTACACTCCCTGTCCACAGCAGAGAGCTGGCCTGGAAGAGGGGCAACCGGGACAGAATCGGGTGCCCCGACCGGGACTAGAACCCAGTGTGCCGGCGCCGCGCCTCACTAGGCTAATCCTCCGCCGGCCCTCTGAATGGTATTTTGTTTTATTATGAGCAAGCCGGACAGGATGGAGAATTGTAGATCAGGTCTTTTGATGGGTTTTGTCCCCACCTGGTAACTGAATGCCAATCTGATTGTCAAGTTTTTTTTTTTTTTCTTGTACTTAAAAACTTTAGTGCCACAGTCTTCCTTGGGTTTTTCCCTCCCTTGGAAGTCCCCCTCCATGCTGCTCTGGCTGGAGGTCTTTAAAAATATTTAAATCTTTTTAAATCTCTCTGTCCAACTGGAAATTCTTCCATGTGAGACAAAGAACCAAGGTAATAATATGTTCAATATATTTGCTGCCACAGTTTTCCCATAAGAATATGTTAGGGATAGCAGTATAGACCAAACAATTCAAACTATGAGATTATTTGAAATGATTTTTCTAAATATATGAAGAGTAGGTCATTTCAATTTTTAGAAAAAAGCAAGTAAGATTGATTTGGTCAGAATTTAATTGTATGCTGTCATTTTATAATTCAAAGTTAGTAAATAAGAAATAAGCTGTTCATTGCCACCTAAGCTAAGCACCATTAATCATATTCAGTTTATGGTGGCTAAGGTGTGTAACTCACAAAAACGTTTTTCAACAAGGTCCTAAGACATTTATATAGAGAGGATCTCCTAAACAAAAACAAAAACTCCTGTACATTGTACCTAAATATATGATTTATTTGTTCCTATTTAGTTTTTGTTAACAATCTTATGTAATTCATTTGCTCCCTTAATCTACCCACAGCATTAGATTAATTTTAAGACACCCCTGAGTAGCGAATTCCACAAATTGAAACCATCTTGTATAATGTGAATTATAAGGATTTTTTTTTTTTAAATCACATCACAACACTTGAAAAGAAATCAACATCATGTGTATCATTTTCAGGGCATTTATCATTCATTATGAACTCTTACCCATGACATTTACATTTTAAGCTAGACTATACCAGCCGTTCATTTCCCTCTATAAAAACATTTCCTCACATACCCAACCACAAATTGTTGAATCATAATTCGAGGATATCTGAAAGTGTACTGTCTGGGCAAGTTCCTGTTAAATTTAAAGTTTAGTAAATGTAATAAAATCCTTATTTCCTTCCTCTCACAGCAATATCTGTGATCAATTTAGGCTCCAACTTTGTTTCTTGATTTACAATAATTATTTGCATATTTCATCATGTCTGATAAATTTAATCAGAAACCTTTCAGCATCTTCTCTATTCAAAATAAGCATTTTGTATATAATATATATGAATAAATTATGCTCTCCAGCATGATATAAGGCTACATTATTACTATGGGTGGTTTTAAAGAATGAAAACCACAAGAGCCAAGTTTCATTAGGTTATTCATTTCACAAAATCCCAAGATAAATAGTTTACTTTTCATACACATAGTGAGGGAAGTGTTACTCAAGGCAGCATTCAAGAACATATTCACAGCCTGCTGTTAGTAGTGAGTACAGATAAGAATCACTAAATTAAACCTTGAAACTTAATGTCCAGGCTATGTGTGTGTTTGTCTCAACTTTTTTTTTTTTTAAACTGGGAAATAAGTGCAGAGAAATATATGTACTTTTATCTGACCATTTATTTGGACTATAAATTAGACTAAGTCTACCTTACAGCATTAGACGGATTATTAATACTCCTCTAGCATACTACAGGGCGCTGATTTGAATCCTTTCTCCCTTACTCTTCTGAATTATGAAATCTACTTATGTCTAAGCCAATACCTAAATAAGGAGCAGATCAGATCCTGGAACTAGATAATGAAGGTGTTACTTTGCCTCTCTTAGTATTATTTTCAACTTCCCTATCTGCTGTCAGCCTTCTGCAATGGGTGTGCTTCTCATAAATGTTATGACAGATATAAAAGGATTGTAGCATGAGCTTAGACAAGTCATTTTCACTTCTCTGGTTTCCCAGGATTCCTCGTTTATGAAGTGAAGGAATTGAACAAGAAGGTTTTTCTACCTTTGTGAGTCTAAGATCTCTAACATTTGGGTTTACAACAGTCACATAACAAGAATTTTTTTTAAAAAATTATTTATTTGAAAGAGATACAGAGATGTCTTCCACCCATTGGTTTTCTCCCTAAATGCTAGGATTTGCCAGGGTCAATCCTAAGCCAGGAAGCTGGAACTCAACCTGTATCTCCATGTGAGTGGCAGGGACTTAAGTACTTGAGCCATCACCTGCTGCCTCCCAGGGTGTGCATTATCAGGAAGCTGAAATTAGAATTCAGCTGAGACTTCAACCCATGAACTCTGAGATGTAAGTGTCCCAAGCAGTGCTTAACCACAGTGCCAAGTGCCTGTCCCCAAGGACATTTTTTTGAAAAAATATTTATTAATTTATTTGAAAGGTAGAGTTATATATAGAGGAGAGACAGAGAGATCGTCCATCTACTGGTTTGCTACCCAAATGGCCACAATAACCAGAGCTCGGCCAGGCAAAGCCGGGAGCCAGGAGCTACATCCAGATTTCCTTTGTGGGTAGCAGGGGACCAAGCACTTGGGCCATATTTTGCTGTTTTCTCAGGCACTTTAGCAGGAAGCTGGTTCAGAAGCAGAGCAACCAAGACTTGAACCATTGCCTATATGGGATGCTGGCATTGAAGGTGGCAGCTTAACTTGCTATGCCAAAAGGCTGATCCCCCTAGGACTATTTTTTTTTAAATAAAATCTCCTTTACATGGAGGTATAGTTTAATAGTACAGCAAAAAAGGCTGACTCTTTTACCACTTACTAGTTCTGAGACCTTGAATAAATTATTTAAACTCTGTTCCTCAGTTTCTTCATTTATAAAATGGAGAAGATGATGGAATCTATACCATACAGATATTTTGTGAGAGTTAAAGCAGTTAGTACATGTAAAACACTAGGAAACTGTTTGACACATAGTTAGATGGTGAATTAGGCATGCTATCTAACTGCTAATGACAGAAATCTGGGATCATATTGACTATATTTTCATTATTTTGCTGGTAATTACACAAAAATATTATTATGTACTAGGGAACATCAGATATTCAGGACATACATATGACAACTGTGTGTATGTGTGCATGTGCATGCATTATCCAGCATGTTATCTAAATTATCTATATAATATATGCATAGAATAAAGCTACACTTCCCATCTGTTAAAATATTTTTTGCCTTCATTGTTAGTTTTTAAAATGCCACTTCAATAGGATTACATATGGAATATACAAATATTTAGAGAAAATGTATCTATTTAATTTCAATCTCTTGGCTGTCCTATAAAACAAAATTGAAAAATAAAGACAAAGAAGCCAGGGTAAAATAGTAACCTCACCCAAATACGTGGTTACTCTACAGTGGTATGAAATATTTTCTATAATACAATGAGACAATTAATTTATGTGCCAACTTGGAAGATGCTTTTTACATAGAATTAATATATAATGTTGAATTTTGGGTGGGGCAGATTGCTCTCCATAATCTTGGTAGACCTCATCCTATTTATTCTCTTTTTTCTGGATAACGCTAAATAATGCATAAAGATTCCATTCAGTCTTCTAAGTGTCTCAACTAAGAAAATACACCAAGCACTTGGAGAACGTGTCATCAAGAGAGTCATCCTTATCCAATACTTTTATTTATTTATTTATTTATTTATTTATTTATTTAAAAGGCAGAGTTACACAGAGAGAGAAGGAGAAGCAGAGAGAGAGAGAGAGAGAGAGAGAGAGAGAGGTCTTCCATCCCCTGGTTCACTCCCCAGATGACTGCAATGACCATAGCTGCGCTGATCTGAAGCCAGAAGCCAGGAGCTTCTTCAGGGCCTCCCATGCAGGTGCAGGGTCCCAAGGACTTGGGCCATCCTCCACTGTTTTCCCAGGCCATAGCAGAGAGCCGGATTGGAAGTAGAGCTGCAGGGACTTGAACCGGCACCCATATGGGATGCTGGCACTGCAGGCAGTTGCTTTACCTGCTACGCCACAGCGCCGGCCCCATCCTTACCCAATACTAAAAAAATCAACCGAATCCTCCCCATCCTATTCTAACACTGATTTGGATTCCCACATCCCATATCAGAGTGCCTGGGTTCTCATTCTGACTCTGCTCCTGATTGTAGTCTCTTGAAAATCCACACCCTGGGAGGCAGTATGGATGGTTCAATTACTTAGGTCTCTGTTACCCATGTGAGAGACCTGGACTGAATTGCTGACTCATGGCTTCGGCATGGCCCAGTCACAGCTGTTGTGAGCATCTGGGGAGCGAACCAGCAGACAGAAGCTCCCTGTCTGTCTGTCTGTCTCTCTGCCTTTCAAGTAAATTTTTGAAAGGGAAAATCAGTTCAGGATATGGGAACTCTGCCATGATAACTTAGAATTCAAGCCTTCTAATGACACATACTGCCTGAAATAGTTACACGAAAACTTTGGCAATATTTTATTTCTCAATCCTGAGAATCCTGCTTATTAGAAGGAAAAGTATTATTAACTATGAGTAAACTCTCCAAGAAATTTTCCAATTTTATCTGAGAATAAATGTGTTTAACAGTAAATTACTCACTGAAAATCTGGAAACTACTTATTTGCTTCTTAGCCTTCCCCAACAATCTTCGTGATATTTGCTCTGAAAAAAAATCAGTGTTCTAAACAGATCATGCCTGACACCAAAGGGGGTCAAGGAACAATTGGACAGTAAGATAACCAGATCAAAAATGACCATTTCAATGAAAATGCAGTTCATTCTCAATGCCAACAGTTCTATATTCATAATGTTTATAATGTCTGCCAATTTTAATCTTAATATTGATGCTTTCTTCTAAGAGTTCACTAGAATTCAAACCATGATGAAGTTGAGACTTCCATCATTACATTTAAGTTGATACTCACTAAGATGTTTATTAGTAATTATGCTCTCTTATGTTGTGGATTTTCTGTAGTACCAGTAGTCATTTATATGTTTTGATGCTCATTGTTTTGTCTTACTTAGTACACATACACACACACACACACAAAATCGCTGATGAGACCAGGAGGAAGCAGTGTGTTTATAAAGGGTAAGCAAAAGATACTCACTTGCTTACTCTAGCAATAGATTCTAGATAAAGGCAAAGATGAAAAAGTTCAAATAGACTGAAAATCAGACATTGGCCAAGATAAATTATGAATTTGGCCTAAATGACAAAAGATGTAGTTTCCAATTGAAATAAAATCGTGTCTGTAAATTCATTTCCTAACACTGCTGTAATGAATTGTCACAAACCAGTAGCTTAATATCACACAAATCGATTTGCAATTCTGGGGACCAAAAGCCAAAACTCGGTTCCTTTGGCTAAAATCAGGGTGTTAGCAGGGCTGTGTTCCTTTCTGGAAGCTCCGGGATAAATCCTTTTCCAGTTTTTTGGAGGCCACTCCCATTCCTTGGATGATGATATGTTTCCTCCATCCTCAAAGCCGACAACAGCATGTCATGTCAGTCTTTCTAACACCCCATCACTGTGATCTACTGCTCTGCCTCTCCATTTCATATTTAAGGAATCATGTGATTAAATATGACTTACTTACATAATTCAGGATAATATACCTATTTTAAGTTCACCTGATTATCAGCTTTAGTTCCACCTGCAAGTTCCACTGCACTTTTCTCCTCAAAGGTATAATATTCACAGGTTCCAGGGATTAGGGCATGGTCATCTTTGGGATGCTATTATTCTTCATAGTACTATACATGTGTACTTTTTACACGGAAATTCACATACTATGAATAGGTCTGTATTTTTCATTAATTTGAGAACCTGTACCTTCTTATTTAGAATCTTTAGAAGGTGTTCTTTTTTTCCTTAGAGTCTATATAAAATCACATATCCTTTGAATCTACCTTAAGAGAGTTAATAAGAAGGGCCAGCACTGTGACAAAGCAAGTAAAGCCACTGCCTGCAGTGCCAGCATCCCATATGGGCACCCATTCGGATCGTGGCTTCTCCACTTCTGATCCAGCTCCCTGTGGATGTGCCTGGGAAGACACTGAAAGATGGTCCAAGTCCTTGGACCCTTGCACCCAAGTGGGAGACCCAGAGGAAGCTCCTGGCTTTTGGCTTTGTATTGGCCCAGCTCCAGCCATTGCAGCGGTTTGGGGAGTGAACCAGCAGGTGGAAGATCTCTCTCTCTCTCTCTCTCTCTCTCTCTCTCTCATCTCTCTCTCTCTCTACCTCGGCCTCTCAGTAACCCTAACTTTCAATTAAATAAACCTTTTTTTAAAAAAAAATGAGTAAGATATACCTTGCATCGTTTATTTTTGTTAAAGATTTTATGATGCCAAAGTGATTTAAGCTTTGAAGGACAATAAAGTCCTAAGATTATGTTATCTAAAATATCTTACAAATGGTTAGCATAGGAGCCAGGTTGTAATACAGTGGATTAAGCCACCCACATTCCATGTCCTAGTGTCTAGTTTAAGTTCTGACTACTTTGCAGTTCCAATCCAGTTTCATTCTAATTTACCTGGGAGACAACAGATGTTGGCCTGACTCCTTGGGTTCTTGCCATGCATGTGGGAAAACCAGATGGAGTTCCTGGTTCCTGGCTTCAGCCTGGCTAGCTTTGGCTATTGTGGGCATTTGGAGAGTGAACCAGCAGATGGAAGAGCCCTTTCTCACTCTCTTTCTCTGTTTGTCTTCCCCTCTTTCTATCACTCTGCCTTTCAAATAAATAAAAAATTAAATAAGTAAATATATATATATATCTTTTTAAGATTTATTTTCTTTATTGTAAAGGCAGAGTTACACACACACACACACGGGGGGGGGGGGAGAGCAAGAGCAAGAGAGAGAGAGAGAGAGATCTTCAATCCGTTGGTTCACTTCTCAAATGCCTGCAACAGCCAGAACAGACCCAGGTGGAAGCCTTTAGGCAGGAACTTCCTGATCTCTCATGTGGGTTCAGGGGCCTAAAGACTTGGGTCATCCTATGCTGCTTTCCCACGCCATTATCAGGGAGCTGGATTGGAAGTGGAGCAACCAGGACTTGAAACAGTGCCTAGCTGGGATGCTGGCATGACAGGTGGAGGCTTTACTGGCCACACCACAACACCAGCCTGGTTACTTTTTAAAAGAATGGCTACTATAGTTTTAAAGTTAAGAGCATTGACTCCTGACCTATACTGACTATATTTTTTTATGTTTGTACTATTTAATAGTTATATTTTAGCATAATAACTGGTAAATATTTTTATATTTTCATCTTTTTTAAACTTTTATTTAATAAATATAGATTTCTAAAGTACAACTTTTGGATTATAGAGGCTTTTTCCCCCCATAACCTCCCTCCCACCTGCAACCATCCCATCTCCCACTCCCTCTCCCATTCCATTCCTGACTGTATTTAAGTTCAAGCTTTTCCACTTTCTTATTGTGTCATCTTCAACAAGTCACTTAACCATTTTTTACTTCAGCTTCCTAATTTGTAATAAAGAATTCATAGTATTACCCAAATGAGATAATATTCATGTATGTCAGTGGAGCAGTGTCTTCCACAAAGTTAAGTTTTATATAGATGTTAGCTATTATTATAGTTATACTAAATTTTGAAACTATCTAAAATGTCTAATTTAAATTAAAATGCACTGTTAAAATCAACAGTAATAGATCTTGACTGGTATCACAACTACTAAATATGTTATTAAACAGAATGGTCTAAAAATGGAAATTTATACATGCATGTGTGACCAAATATTAACTAAAATAAAGGACATTTCTATATTATAGAAAAACAGAGTCATAAAGTGGCTGAGATACTGCCTGTTGCCATATTCAAAATGAAAGAGTATCTATGGTTATTTTGTAAGACAGTTTGGCCGTTATTTACAAAACCAAATGTATTACTAACCATATCATCCAATAATCATGCTTCTTGGTATTTATTTGTACAAAAGCGTTGAAAATTTATATCTACACAAAAATCTGCATTCAGATGCTTACAGCAGCTCTATTCATAATTGTACAAACTTGGAAGAAAAATAAGTATCCTTCAGTAGGTTAATGGATAAACTGCGATGCATTCAGAAATGGAATATTTGAGTGCTAAAAAGAAAAGAGCTGTTAAGCCATGAAAACGTATGAAGGGACCTGAAATTTGTATTACTACATCAAAGAAGCCACTCAGAAAAGGTTACATATCATATGATTCCAATTATTTGATGGTCTAGAAAAAGACAAAGCCACAAATATAGTAAAAAGATCAGTGGCTGCCAGGGTGAGGTAGAGAAGGGAGGAACAAACAAGTGGAACAGATTGGATTCTTAGGGTAGTGAACTACTCTTTGTCATACCATAATTGTATATATCTTCACCAAACTCCTGGAATGTACCCCAAGATTGGACCCTAGTGTAAATGATGGCCTTTGGATGACACTGATGTGTCAATTTAAGTTCATCAATCATGACAAGTGTATTTCTCTGGCATTCATTTGGAAGATGCTCTGCGTGGTTGGAGCAGGAGGTACACAGGGCATCTCTGTGTCTTCCTCTCCATTTTCCTGTAAACCTAAAACTTCACTAAAATAATCTACTTACAAAAGTTGAGAGGGGATCAAGTATTTCTTAGAATGCTCTGGGGACAAAGTTGTTAATGAGGAATTCATCCACAGATCAGCCATCATTGGAGTCTTCGTGGCAAAATTTGCTAGTACCTTTTTGACGCTCTATGGAAATCCATAGAGCCAAAAGCACATGTTTCCAGTATTTCCTAACTTATAATGTTTAAAAGCTGAGTTATTTAGTTTTATGTATTTGAAAGAGAGAGAGAGAAAGAGAGAGAGAGAGAGAGAGAGAATGAATCTCTTCCCATTTGCTCATTCAGTTGCCAAATGCCCTTAACAGCTAGGGCTGGTTCAAATTGAATCCTGGTGTCCAGAATCCAATCCCAGTCTCCCACATAGGTAGCAGGTTTGCAACTACTTGAGCTACCACCTGCTGCCTCCCAGGATGCGCATTAGCAGGAATCTGGAACCAAGAGCAAAGCTGGGACACAAACCCAGGTAAGCCAATATGTGATATGGGTATCTCAAGTGTCATCGTGTACCAAATGCTTGCATCATGACAGGAATTTTTTTATAACATAGGAACAGTAGAATTATGGTTAGCAGGAGAAAAAAAATTAAGAAAGCAAGCTAAATTCAGGATTTGTTTCAGCATCACTGTTACATTCAAAGCAAAGTACAAATAACAAATGCAGTATAAAATGTTACAATTCTCAAGAAAACATTACAAAACAAATAATAACAGCAACAAACAACAGCAACAAGGACAAAATACCTTGACTTTTTGTTTTTATGATTTGTGTGTGTGTGTGTGTGTGTGTGTAGTGCTAGATTTCACTGCCTTTACTCTTACTTCTAGCAATTCAGTAGGCAACTCAAGATCATTTTGCATATTCCCCTTCCTTTTCAAACTGAGAAATTACTGACTGAGCAAAAGTGCCTTTTAAAGCTTCATTGTCCTTTGTTTTCAATTGTTTGCTAAATCCAAAATATATATTTGAATTATTTAGCAAGAGAAGACTTATTGAAGGCTCTGGAGAAAATGCCTCTGGTACTATATAGTGTCCCTATTTTATCCACCATTGCACAGAACATCTATAAATGGCCCCAGTGCTTGCACAGTGCTATAGGGCTCATTCCCATTATCCCTGAGCTGTGGTTACTTCAAATGCTCTGCTAATCGTTCTGTGCTCTAACATGCTCTGGAGGAAAGTCTAAATGTCCCCACAAAGTCAAAGAGTAGTCCCACTAATGAAATTAAGTGAAGGGAATAAAATGTGTTTTTGTCAATGTAGGCCCCTCAAGCTAAATTTTGGAAGGTGATGCACATGGATTATTCAGTAGAAAAGCTTTTAATTAGTGTTACTTTACACTTCCTCCGTAAAGGGCAAAAATAATCAAAACAGTCCATCAGGCTCGCTGAAAACTAAGCAAGTTTTCAACTAGCTGAGTTTCCATCAGTTACCTATTTTAAAAATACCTGAAAGTTATTAAGGCAAGTCAAAAGAGTGTGTTCTTTTGCAAGTTGCCAGTTCTTTCAGAGCACACATACTTTTCCTCTGATACTTAATGCAAGAATAGTATTTATCAACCCCAAATCTCAATCATTTTTCTATCTAATGTTTATTTCCTTCTTTTTAGATGGGCTCTCTTTTTTTCAGGATGCCATTTAAAAAGCTGTAGCCTATAAATTGCGTTGAAAACAACAATTTCCAAAAGGTGTCATGACTTAGAAAAATATGCAAATATTCTGAAGATACCCCAATATTGATTTCTAACTAGCCTGATGTGTTAATATAATTGCTTTAATAGACCATTGTCTCCACCTTGTAAACTTGAATCAACTCACAGCACTCTTTTGCTGCAGTTCCTAAAACATTATTGATTCAAATATTGTCTCTAGAAACAAAGATAATCCTTTTTTTGAGACTTCAAATTTAATTTATAGACTGTGTAAGCGACACTAGGTCAGTGCTGCCATCAGCTGAACACCAACTGACCTTGACAGCTCTGACATTTTAAACAGGCAGTTGGTAGTGATTGACTCACCAGAGAACAGCTCATTATTTATAGTGCTATCTCTTACTGAAACGATTTGATTTTGACCTGAGTAGTTTTCATCTGCACCTGAGCAGTGTAGAATTACAGACCCCTACTGAATTGAAAAGTAATCTGTTCCTTTGTATTCCCTAATTTTATGGCTTTCACTTTTTTTTTTTCAGTCTCCCTGCAGGGTTTGTGTTCCCTCCTTTGTATGATATCCTATCTTGACTGCCCCAGCAGGAAAAACCAGTGGGATGTGCACTTCCCTTAAGTCTGTATCATCCTGAACTGTATTCCCTGGATTAGAATTCTTCATAACATTTGAAAAGAGAGTCAGAACACCAGAGGTTGTTTGGGGAAGGTGTTTATCATGTGCCTGTGATATCCTTAAAAAAAATGCATAAATCTGTTTGACTTACCAGGAGCTTTAATAAAGCAAATGTTTCCTAAAGTAATTGAAAACTTTCTTTGGTTAAAAGTGGAAATTCCACCACTAGTGCAAAATGTGAAGCAAATATTTTTACAGTTATATCCCTGTAGCAATAGTCCCCAAACAGATTCCAGACCCAGAGAGAAACGTTGAGGGCATGCAGATCAACAGTTAGGATGCTCACATTCCACATCAGGGAGCCTGTGTTCAATTCCCAGCCTCATCTCCTCATTTCAGCTTCCTACAATGCAGAGCCTCAGAGGCAGTGGTGATGATGCAATTAATTGGGTTCCCGCCACACACAGGGGAAACTTGGATTGAGTTCCCGCTTCCTGGTTCTAACTCTGGACCAGCCCCAGCCATTGGAGGCATCTGGGAAAAGAACCATCGGATGGGAGCTCTCGCTCTCTCTCTTCCCCCCAAATAAATACATAAATAAAATGCCTCTTGCTCAACTACAATTTGGTCCACATCTAACTCAGTTATTTATCATTATCAAGATTTCTTCCTCCTCCAATTTTCAAATTTTTAGTTTCCAAATAATATTCTTCCTGGAAGATGAGCATATATGAACTCCAAAAAGTTCATGGAATTAATAGATACATTTATTTTGATACATTTTTTGAAAATCATACATTTTTTTAATAATATGCGTTTGCCATGAGCTTTTTGAACACTTTTCTGGGTGCTGGAAAAATTATGCTTAAGATAAGCATTTTAAAACAGAATTTCAATTAATAACATGTGACATTCTGCTCATGCTATCACCCAGTAAATGCGAAACACTAATATGCCTGACTTTTCTTCAAGAACAGAGCAGAGTGAGAAGTTATGGCAAATATTTAAAAAGCATCTTTCTTCCAAAAAAGGAAACTCAGTCTAGGAGATTTAAAAATTTGACCAAATTCATAGTGCTATTTTTAAAAAATTATTTATTTTATTTGCTTAAAGGGCAGAGTTACAGAGAGAGAGGGAGACAGAGAGAGATCTTCTGTCTGCTACTTCATCCCTCAAATGGCCGCAACACTCAGAGCTGGGCCAGGCCAACCCTGGAGCCTGGACTTCATCTAGGTCTCCCAAGTGGGTGGCAGTGGCCCAATTTTATTAATTGGGAGCTGTATAGGAAGTGGAGCAGCTGGGACTAGAACCTGGGCTCATTTGGTATACCGGTATTGAAGGTGGTGGCTTAACCTGTTGCATCTCAACTCCAGACCCTTCACAGTGCTATTAGTGGCAAAGTAAGAACTAAAATCAATCTTTGCAGACTCTAAATAGAATGTTCTCCGGTAAATACAGCCTTTCAACTTAAGGGCGAGTATGGTGCCATGAACACTAAGATTTTCAACAACTGTAATCCTTATAATATCAGAATTATGACATGACCCTTAATTCTCTACCTAACCCCTTAGGTGCGAGCGCGCGCACACACACACACACACACCATTAAAATGAGGCATACAATTTACTATTTGCTACATAGTAACTTCCTTGGAAATACAAAGAATCTGGCTGAAATATTAAAATTGGGAGTTCAAAATGGCTAAATAGGCAAGCCTAGTATTAGATTCCACCTCCACTGAAATGACTCAAAAGCAGATGCATGTGCTGGAGAAGGGTACCTGAATTCACTGGAACAGTGGGTACAAGAGTAGGATACTGAGACCAGGCACAGCAGCACAGATAGGGGAACAAAGACAAATGGCAACTGAATTTACAACCTGGAAGATTCCATGTTGCAGGGAAAAAGTAAGCAGCAGAGCCTGGGTGTAGCCCATCTACACAAATCCTTTGCAAGTGCAGTTCTCGCTAGTGGAGAATCCAGTCACCACAGATCAAGGGCTCAGTAAGGAGACCTCCTTGGAAAACTCACATCCCCATTGCTTCGGAAAAGGAACTCACCTTGTCTCTTCCCCCAACCCTCAGAATATAGTCTGTGGCAGTGTGGCAACACCTTGAGAAACTGTCAGAAACCTTACTGTGCTAGGAGACAGAAACCCTCCTCTTCCCTGGGGCCCCACAGACATTCCTGTAATCTCACAATGAAGACTGAGTCCCACAGGTCCAACTGAGATCAACAGAGCAAGGAGACTCCCAGCACCCTAGATCACTCAGGAGGCTGTGGGAGCAGGGCACCTGGGATGTCCAACTACTGGATCCTAGAAGTAGGGGGGCCTGACCCTTCAGACTTAGGGATACTCCTCCTCCCTACAGCCTTCCTTCCTCTGACCTCTAGGAATATCATTTGTTGTGGCTTGAATCTGTGCCTATCAAGACTTGTGTTCTAACCCAGTCTATCCACTGAGGCTCAGAGCTCCCTGCATGCTAGCAATAGTTTTTGCATAGTGTCTGAGTGCGCAATAGGGGATGTACCCACTCTCTGGACAATGTGCATGTTTTGGAACATAAAAATGCTCAGGACAGTGTGCTCTCTCTGGGCACTACACCCAGCCCACACTTAACATTAGCACAGCAGAAAGCCTGTAGACTGAGCTCCAGGGCTTCCCAATGACAGTTGCTGTGGTTTCCGCATTCCAGACAACCTAAGCATCACTCTCAGCTCTTGCCACTCCACCCTCATGAGGGGTTCTGGCTTGGACTTTCTGAACCATGACCCGCACAGTGTGCTGCTCATTTGCTGCCTTTGCTGAACCAAGATTTCTATACCCAGTTACAGCTCAGCGCTGTTAGCTCCCTGCTTAGAGTTCTGGCCTTGGCTTTCTGTTCCACAACCATTCCTGTGCACCACTGGCTTGCTGAGATCTCTGGCTCAGGCTTTCTGTGATCTGCCCAGCACTAATGCTTACTTGTTTAAGACTATGGCCCAGGCTTTCCATGTTGCAATGTGTTCACTCGGGGCTTTTGTACAGGAACCCCATGCCTTTTACAGTTCATTGCATCAGTCCCTAGCTGGGAGTTTTCTTCCAAAGTTTCTGTACCTCATCAAGACCCAGCACAGTGTTCCAGGCCCTTCAGCTCCTCTCATGGAAGCTGCAAGGTTCTATGTCCATCCAAGGCTCCTGTACTGTTGTTTATTGTGGCTGCAGTCTAGGGTTCCTGTGCCCCACCCATCTCAGGAACAGAGAGTGGCCTAGGTCCAGTTTTTCCACTGTTCCAGAGCCAAAGTCAATCTCATAGATACAACCACTCTCTCGGACACCATTTTTTCCTCTCCCCGAGTCAAAGTCACTCTCACAGATCCAGCCACTCTCTGAAATAGTATCTGGGGTATTCTTACCCACTCAGCATTAACACTCCTCCTGGGTCTTTGGAGTCTGTCAGTGGTTGGCAATGCACGGCCACAACCTACTCTAGGAGCCAGTGCTGATATTACAACTCCAGCTCCCAACTTGGGTAGTGGCTTGGAGTTGTTGTGCCAGGCCTAGTCCCAACACCAGCAGAGACTGCTCCTAACACCTGAGAAACTCCTGACCACAGTTCCTCCCATAGGAGACAGGTTGGGATCAGTGTGGCAGAGATCCCAGAAACTTGGCAGGGCCACAGGAGTGCCCCAGATTCTGACTACTGCTACCATCCACTATTGTGAAAAATGCATAGGGAAACAGTATTATGGAATACAACTGGAATTAAAGACAAAGAAGTTGACCAAAACCAATATCCAAATGTACTTCAATCCACCAAAATCATCCTCTCAAAGTGATAGAAATAGATCATCTAGATACACAAATATTAGTATAGAACACAAGAAATATGATTAAGCAAGACAATATGATGTCTCAAAATGGAGAATTTTCAAAAAACTAAAAATAGGTCTACCAAGTGATCCAGCTATCCCAGTTCTGGAAATTTATATCCAAAGGTAATGAAGTCAGCACATAAATGAGAAATTACACTCCCATGTTATTTGCAATACTATTAACAATAGCAAATATATGAAGTTAACTTAGATGTCCATCAATGGATAAATATATAATGAAAATGTGGTATACACACACACACACACCCCCCACAATGAAATGTTACGCATCCACAAGAAGAATGAAATCCTGATATTTGCAGCAAAATGAATGAAATTGGAGGTCATTATGCTAAATGAAATAAGACAGGCACAGAAAAACAAAGACCAAATGTTTTTTTCTCGAATGTAGAAGTTAATACATATGTAGTATAAAAATTGTGTGGATGTCATATCATAGATGTCATCTTCATTTAATTAAATTCTTTAGATAATAATATGGTCTTCTTTCCTCACGTTATGGTCTTTGCCATGAATCTCAAGTTATTTGATATTAATACATCCACCCCTACTTTCAAGAAAAATAGTATGAATTTGTATAAATATATAATATTTACATATGTAGTAAATATGGTAAAGTGTTAAAATTATTTCAAAAATATGACAACAATATATTACAATAAAAGCAATAGAGTTAAAGGTAAGTGACCTGTGAGCAGTAAAAATAAATTGAACAGAGATAATTAACTGATTAACAACTACAAATGAAACAACAATTTTAGCTTCAGATAGGTCTAAAATTAATTAATCAAAGATCTCAAGGCACAATCTCCAGCCAAGCATCTAATTTCAGATGTTAATAGTAACTCTCCCTATTGGAAGACCAGGTCTTTAGGACGAGGCACTATGTTCAATACTTAAACGAAACCTCTTGGAGGTCAGTAACATGACTTAGTGGGTTAAGCCTCAGCCTGGAGGGCCGGCATCCCATCAGAGTGCCGGTTTGAGTCCTGGCTATTCCACTTCCCATCCAGCTCCCTGCTAATGCACCTGGGAAGGCAGCGGAAAATAACCTAAGTGCTTGGGCCTCTGCACCCACGTGGGAGACCTGGAAGCAGTTCCTGGCTCCTGGCTTAGGTCTGACCTAGTCCTGGCCCTTGCAGCCATTTGGGGAGTAAACCAGCAGATGGTTTCTCTCTCTCTCTCTCTCTCTCTCTCTTTCTCTCTCTCGTCTATGTCTATATCCTTCTCTCTGTAACTATACCTTTCAAATAAATAAGTAAATAAATTTAAAAAATTTTTAGAAGTAAAATAAACATTCTTGTCTTCACCAGAAAAGTTTAGGAACAAACATTGCACTTAATTTTTTTTACGTTCCCTCTTCTGCTAATTTACCAAAAAATAATTCTAAAAATATAACAATGTAGGACAGTGAGGCAAACTGCAGTTTTGAATTCGGTAGTCAATGAACAAAAAGGAACTGAGAGTTAGATCTTTAACTCATTATAATTATTTGGGTAAGAAACTCAGTTCTTTATGTGACTTACAATGTTAAACTAACATAAATATATGTTTGCTAACAGAAATATATGAAGCTCAGGAATTCTAGAAAATGAATTGTTTTATAGATTTCTTTTTACTATTTATACACTATCATTCCAAATTAGTTAAGATTTTAATGGAATGTTTTATAGCATTGCAACTGAAATTATACATTACACACATCATAAAAGAGATTCTGATAAATTTAAATTATGTGGTTTAGCTTGTTCATGTTGAAATTGTTATTTTTTTTTTTTTTTTGTATTTGACAGATAGAGTTAGACAGTGAGAGAGAGAGAGAGATAGAGAGAAAGGTCTTCCTTTTGCCGTTGGTTCACCACCACCCCCCCGCTACGGCCCGCACTGTGCCAATCCAAAGCCAGGAGCCAGGTGCTTCTTCCTGGTCTTCCATGAGGGTGCAGGCACCCAAGCACTTGGGCCATCCTCCACTGCCCTCCCGGGCCACAGCAGAGAGCTGGACTGGAAGAGGAGCAACCAGGACTAGAACCCAGCGCCCATATGGGATGCCGGTGCCACAGGCGGAGGATTAACCTAGTGAGCCACGGCGCCGGCCCTGGTGAAATTGTTATGAACATAGAATACTATATGAAATAAATGTGTTGCCTCAAATTGTTACTTCATCATAGGGATTAAAGAACACCTACAAATGTCTTAATATTTTTTCAAAAAAATAAGATATTAATCCAAGAATCAAATTCTAAAATCTATAACATCTATAGGAAAATGCTGGTAACTAATTTTAATTTTCTCAAATGTGAATCTACTCTACAGGCTGCATTTATTACATTTAATTTGCATTCTATAAAAGGTAAGGAGATTTTGAGAAATGAATAGAAAATTTCAGGCCAGAGCTAAGATCATGGAAGATCTTAGGTACAAGATGAGCAAGTCTGGAGCTGCTTCATTAATTGATGGGAAGTTTGGAGAAGAGGATAATATTATTAGAACATAATGATATGAAGATGATTCTGGCACCAGTTGGTTGGATAGGTTGAAGAGGACATAGCTTAGAGCTAGGAGAACAATTTGGCAAACTATGTTAACAGTTAAAGTAAAAGGTAATGTAGGTGTCCGTATTATGTAAATAAAAGAAAAATGTGCCAAAATATAAAAATAAGAAAATAGGGGCTTGCATTAAGGTAGCAGAAATGCTCTTGGAAATATGTGAGTTATTTTGGAGTTAGAATCAGAAGACAGGACCTTAGTGGATATGAAGATGGAAAATGATATTAGGCATCAAGAGTTATAAACTCCTTTAAGTATCACTTTAGTATATCAGAAACCAAGAGTTTTGTGATTAAATTTCTATAAATGAAATTAAATTAAAATACATAAAAATGAAAAATAAAAGGGTCCTTCAAAAGTTTCTGGAAATGGACTTAGAAGATAATTTTGTTTTGGTATGAAAATTTTTAAAACCCATGCATTCAAGGAGTCCTTAAAAAGCTCATGGAAAATGTATAGTATGAAAAAAAATTCATGAATCTCAAAATTTTTGCACCAAAATAAACATATTTTAATTCTATTTTCCATGAAATTCTGGCATACCCTTGTGTATATACATCCCAACTTTATTTCCTCTTGCAACTGAAAATATCTAGGCTGTATGACTTATGCTTTTACGCTCCCACCTGTAAGTATTCATATATTTTTAAATTTTCCATTAAAAATTATGTTGTCACCTCCAACATTTAGTTCAAAGATGTTTTTTAATTCAATGTTAATGTCAGAAATTTATATCAAGGCATTTATTTTGTTGAAAAGAAACCTCAATAACAATCAAAAGACAGAAAGAACAAGTAGTGAAACATCAATGTTAACAGAAATCCTATTGGCCAGATTGTGTAATTTTTTTATTTTACAAGAATCCACTGTATTAGCAACTAGTAATGAGGAAACTCTTTTTAGGAGAACAGGGAAACTCTGTTTAGTGAACATAAGTGATGACTGCTGTTTGAATTCAGAAAATTATTTGCTTAACATAATTTGCCTACACCATGATTGGAAACAATATTTGAATATGTTTAATAGTTCACCAGTTGAACATAAACCCATTTTAAATATTCCTAAACACATTGGATGGCTAAATTCTTTCTTTAATTTATTTATTTATTTATTTGCATGCATTTCATAAATACAGCCTTAGGAACATAATAATTCTTCCCAACATACCCGCCCTCCCACCCACACTCCCACCCCTCTTTACCTTCCCTCTCTTGTTCCCAGTCTTGTTTTTTACTAAGATCTATTTTCATTTAACTTTATACACAGAAGATTAACTCTACTCTAAGTAAAGAGTTCAACACTTTGTATGAGAAAAAAAAAGAGAAAGAAATAAACTAAAAAAAAAACTTTTCCTCAATAATCCAGGCAAGCACTGTTCAAAGTCATTGGGGATGCCTAAGTTCTAATTATTCTTTTTAATTGCATTTATTTTTACAAAATATTTCATTCAAATAATAATTAACCTCTTGATTATATTGTTAACATATTTCAATTGAAATTATAAAGTTTTTACATAATTATTAATGTCTTCTATCTTCATTTTATGAAATTCTAACCTATGGCATATCCCTAAAGCTTGAATAATCATAGTTGTGGCCTCCAATAAACCTTACCCTCTCCTTCGGCTATCAAAAGCACGCAAAACAAGTTTCAAATGACTGATATTAAATCTATCAAAACTTTTTAAAAAATTACTATATATGAGGAAAAACTCTAATACATTAATTGATCTTAGATCTTATAATTTTTTTACTGACCTGTCAACATATCCAGGAGGGATCATAATTTATATTTCCTTGTATTCCAAGCATCCAGTATAATACCAGGTATATAACAGATCCTCAAACCACATATTGGTGGTTTTTTAGTGACCCATAATAATTATACACTTTTAAACCCAAAACAATATACATAATCAGACAAAAATTTCTACTTTTCTTTCTATAGAGTTATCTCTAGAAAGTTACCAAATAACCATTGAGTATATAGAAATTGTAAAGTGCCATAAATATCTTGAGGTTATTTTGAGAATGTCGATTTTTTTTTTTTTGAGAATGTCGATTTTAATTACTGACAATTTCTAATTGATTTGATTGGAAAATTTAAAAGTCTGGTTATATTGCTAAGTGAAATAATTCAAAAAATATGTTGCATTTTCCAAATCATTTTGCACGTTAATTATTCACAGTGTGAGATCATTCACAGAATTAGAACAGATATAACTACCTAAAATTCACAATTCACAAGTCACTCTATAATAAGTATAGTCATTTGCTTAAAATTAGTGCTGTAGAGCATTGAATTTCATTATTCTAGCAGCATTTTCTCTGTTTCTACTTTATTGGTAGATTAACAAGTATTACAAATTTAGTGTTAAAATATATAAAAGTGTCTAAATTTAGTTTATGATAATACCATTTTAATTTCATTTTACTTGTTGTAGATCATACTTAAATATAAACACACAAAATGAAAATGACAGGAAGAGCTAGCAAAAAAATATTGAAAATAAATAAATATCAAGGAAAAAGAAAAGTTAATAAAAATAGCAAATTTTAACAGATATGTTGTATAACAAAATTTCATAAATGGAAATAAAAATTCACAAATGAAAATGTGAAAGGGGTTCAACATGCAGGAGATGGAGGGAGCCATGATCCAAGGATCTGTGAGTGGCCTCTGGGAACTAAGAGCCAGCACAAAAAAGTGGCATCTCAGTTCAGGACCTAAATTTTGCCAATGATATCTGATTGAGCTTGGAGAAATATTCTACCCCAGAAAATCCAGATAAAAGCCAGTCCAGTCAACACCTTGAGTTTGACCTTGTAAGACCCTAAGCAAAGAACTCAGCCAAGTCTGCTTGGACTTCTGATCTATAGCATTGTAAGGTAACAAATGAGTATTTGTAAGCTGCTATGTTAGTGGGAATTTACTACATAACTAAAAAAACTAATGCAGCATTGTTTTTGTATTGATAAGGAAACTGAGCCTGAGAGGTCTACATATAGAAAATGATGGAACTCTTCATTCTTCACATCTCTCCTAATACACACACACACATTAAGTGCCTTATTCAATCATCTGCGAATCTCACAAGACAAAATAATTAACTGCTTTTAAATATTCAAATAGCCATAAAACTCAACAAACTGGCAGGAAAATAATACATGAATTACTGAGTTATCAAATGTACTAATACGGGAATTGGTGTAACAAATCTCCATACCCTAATTAATTGAAACCACTTTCCTTTTAACTTTGGCAATAATGAACTGATTAGACTCTCCCTTTTAATAGGTTCAGAATCTTTGGGTGCCCATAATAGCTTTTATGCATGTACATTCAATTAATTATTTAAAAACAACCTCTAGAGATAAGCTTAATTTTTCCCATTTAGCTAATTTCATTACTTCACATTGAATGCGCTTACAAAATCCCTATGTGTTTGCAAATTTCAGAAATAAATCTAAAATCAAGTATCTTTGTGTAAACCTAAGTGAACTTTAAAAATACATCCTATCAAATTTATGGAGTTTTAGTCGTACTATTAAGGAAGACAGAAACTGTCGGTGTGACTCTAAAATCTGTCATTTGCTAGAGCTAGAAAGTGTTTATTCTAAACAGCTTGTCAAGCTTAAGAAAAATATCAAATTATGGCTATATTTGTATCTCTACAGCCAAAGAAAATGGAAAAATTTAAGTAAAGCTTCAGTATGTGTTCATATATCAAGCTATTTGATATCATGTGTGTGTGTATGTGCACCTTTATGTTTATGTATGCTTACTGGCATTATCATCAGCAAAATAATGGTGAATTAAGTGATATGAATGGATAAGGCAGGTTAGTGTTTTGGAAAAGTCACTGACAGAGGTAACAGTGAGTGGATTTGACTAATCACTCATGAACCCTATCTCCATGTCTGCTCTCTATTATATCATCTGTAATGCCTCTTCCTCTTTTTTGTGTACATTTTAGCGTTGGGCCTAATATGCTGTCTTTGCTAATAATGTACTATATTTTCCTTTCAATTATAAATCCTGTTCCTCCTTGGTAATTATAACATTTCTAATGACTGTAATGCTATAATGATGTTGAGATGATGAGAAGAATGCACCTGAAATTTTTAATCAGTGGAACTTGAGTCTGATATAACTATCTTCCTTTTTGTCTTATACTCTGTTGGCACACACTGTTTATTTATTCAAGTCAGTCAAGCTCTCAGTTCATCTGAGATATTAACGATCCACTTTCATGGATCAGGACACAGAGGGCTTTGCATTTTATAAAAAGAAATGATTATTTTTGAGAAAGTTCTATTTTTATATACATTTGTATTTCAGTAGTTGGTACATGAGAATATAGTGGTATATTTCATGCCTAGTGTACTGATGAAATTAACTGAGAATGATGTATAATCCTCATTCAGGTGAGTCAAGTACAAGTAACTGCTCTGATAAGATTAATATTTTTCAGTGCAGTACGAAAAATAATGAATTTTCTATAGGTTTGCTTCAGTGTGTTCGGTTAGGTACACGATGAGACAGGAAGCGTCTCTGCCAGAGTACTTGCACAACATTGAAAGTGAATGCGACATAATTTTGTGCCTAGTTGCCTTAACTCACTTCAACCTAGTCCTTGTCCATAGATACATTGACTTATTTTATATTATTTAATTTTTCATCAATATTTCTCCCTAGATGCTATGTTGAATGATGGTTGCTAATGTACTAAAAGGCCACATTTGCATTCTCGATGTTTGGGGAAAAAGGACATCAATCTGATATCATACACAAAATATATTTAAAAGTACCAGTAAATATACTCACCAAAAACTTGCTTTAAAATAATGAAGCATTTTTTTGATAGAAATAAGCAAGGCATAGACTTAACACTGTATGTGGAAAGTAGATTTAAGCAAGTACAATTACAGGTTGTGTACCTTTATCCAAAATGCTTGGGATCATGAATATATTGGATTTTCGATTCTGGAGTATTTATTTTCGATTTGGGAATATATCTTACGGCCAGGAGTCAAGTCTAAACACAAAGTTCATTTATACTTCATAAATACTTTATACACATAGTCTGGAAGTACTTTTATACAGTGTTTTTAGGCAACTATATTTTGACTGTGACCTGTCAGATGATCTCAAGTGTAGAATTTTCCATTATAACATCACATTCAAAATGTTTTAGATTTTGGAGAACTTCAAATTTCAGATTTTCATATTAGTGAACCTCAACCTATACTGAAATTACATGTGTAGAAAGCAATAAATAGAAGATTTAACACTTATCAGATTGGATTAGTTTCACCTTTGGGATTTTTTTATTTCACTTGCAAATAAATAAATAAATAAACTTAAAGATTATAAACTTATAAAAGCCCTGTTTTGAAATTCAGATAAGTTAGAAGTTCTGAAACAAACTGTACTTTCAAAATCTTCTAAATTAATCTAGCTTTGGTTTTTTTTTTTTTTTTTTTTTTTTTTTTCTTGACAGGCAGAGTGGACAGTGAGAGAGAGAGAGACAGAGAGAAAGGTGTTTTGGTTTTTTTTTGTTTTTTTTTGTTTTTTTTTTTTTTCCCGTTGGTTCACCCTCCAATGGCCGCTCGCGCTGATCCGAAGGCAGGAGCCAGGTGCTTCTCCTGGTCTCCCATGGGGTGCAGGGCCCAAGCACTTGGGCCATCCTCCACTGCCTTCCCGGGCCACAGCAGAGAGCTGGCCTGGAAGAGGGGCAACCGGGACAGAATCCGGCGCCCCGACCGGGACTAGAACCTGGTGTACCAGCGCTGCAGGCAGAGGATTAGCCTGTTGAGCCGTGGCGCTGGCCTAGCTTTGGTTCTTTTTTTTTTTAACATTTCCTGAAATAAGTTGTAAATGAGTGAGTCATATAAGGTCAATATTGAGCTATTTCAATAGTTTTACTAATTTTATCTAAAAATGATGTCTGACTTAAAAATAAACTTGCCACCCTGCTTTATGCATCATTAGTTGAAAAAATTATGAGTATGTTTAGGGAATAAGGTGAGAGTGACATTTTAAATAAAGGTCAAGTACTTCATAGAAAACATGTTTATTTCACGCTGCTAAACTTTACAAACTAGGCAATGCTGTTGGTAAAAGTGATTAAGAGATTTGATATAAAAATTTTCCGAGCCGGCGCCGTGGCTCAATAGGCTAATCCTCCACCTTGCGGCGCCGGCACACCGGGTTCTAGTCCCGGTTGGGGCGCCGGATTCTGTCCCGGTTGCCCCTCTTCCAGGCCAGCTCTCTGCTATGGCCAGGGAGTGCAGTGGAGGATGGCCCAGGTGCTTGGGCCCTGCACCCCATGGGAGACCAGGAAAAGCACCTGGCTCCTGGCTCCTGCCAGGATCAGCGCGGTGCGCCGGCTGCAGCGGCGGCCATTGGAGGGTGAACCAGCGGCAAAAGGAAGACCTTTCTCTCTCTGTCTCTCTCTCTCACTGTCCACTCTGCCTGTCAAAAAAAAAAAAAAAAAAAAAAAAAATTTTCCAAAATTTTTATTTAAATGCTGTATTTGCAGATAATCTTGCAATGTTATCAGGGTGTGGGGAGGTGAAAATGCTAATTTTCGAATGTAACAAGGAGTTGGGGCCCGCACTGTGGCGCAATGGGTTAAAACCCTGGCCTGAAGCACTGGCATCCCATATGGGCGCTGATTCTAGTCCCGGCTGCTCCTCTTTTTTTTTTTTTTTTTAAATTCATTTTTTGACAGGCAGAGTGGACAGTGAGAGAGACAGAGAGAAAGGTCTTCCTTGCCGTTGGTTCACCTTTCAATGGCCGCTGCACCCGGCGCGCTGTGGCCAGTGCACCACGCTGATCCGATGGCAGGAGCCAGGTACTTATCCTGGTCTCCCATGGGGTGCAGGGCCCAAGCACTTGGGCCATCCTCCACTGCCTTCCCTGGCCACAGCAGAGAGCTGGCCTGGAAGAGGGGCAACCGGGACAGAATCTGGCGCCCCGACCGGGACTAGAACCTGGTGTGCCGGCGCCGCAAGGCGGAGGATTAGCCTAGTGAGCTGCGGCACCGGCCCCGGCTGCTCCTCTTCTGATCCAGCTCTCTGCTATGGCCTGGGAAGCAGTAGAAGATGCCCCAAGTCCTAGGGCCCCTGCATCCACGTGAGAGACCCGGAAGAAGGTCCTGGCTCCTGGCTTTGGATTGGTGCAGCTCCGGCCTGTGGCCATCTGGGGAGTGAACCAGCAGATGGAAGACCTCTCTCTCTATCTCTGTCTCTGTCTCTGTCTATCTCTGTAACTCTGTCTTTCAAATAAATAAAATAAATCTTTGAAAAAAAAAAAGAATGTAAAAAGGAGTCAAATAGTATATATCTAAAGCTTGAAAAATGATTTATTTTTGTGAATTTTTATGAAGAATTACGGACTTGCTTTAATATATGGATAAATGTATCTACCACTGATAATTGGAGATCGCTTGTAGTAACATTTTACTGCACATGCAAATGGCTATGTTCAAATAGCAAGATATTTTGACCATGCTTATAAAAGGAATCTGTATCAGAATTCAATATTAGTTTCACCCTTTCAAAATTCTGAATTTCTTCTACCCATATTAGGTAGCCAGTACTGGAACCTAAGAAGTCCCAAAAAGAAAAACATAAGTGTTTCTTTTTTTATTATTGCTCTATGTAAGGTGAAATCTTATGTTTATGTCTGCAGGGAAACCAGAGAGAGAAATGTAGAGATGCTCATCAGCAATCCTTTCAGAATAGTAAGAGCATGTTGGTACCCTCAAAAATTTGTATTCTAGGGCTCATATATTAGTGAAACTGGCTTAAAAAGATGGATACTACTAGACAATGACCCTCAGTGAGGCTAAAAGAGAAGATGCCATAAAATATGCATTTGAAAACCTAAGAGACCTAATGTACAGTATGATGGTTATAATCAATAATACTGCACTGTAAATTTGAAATTTGTTAAGAGAGTATATCTCAAATAATCTTACCACAAAATGGTAATTGGGCCGGCGCCGCGGCTCACTAGGCTAATCCTCTGCCTTGCGGCGCCGACACACCAGGTTCTAGTCCCGGTTGGGGCGCCAGATTCTGTCCCGGTTGCCCCTCTTCCAGGCCAGCTCTCTGCTGTGGCCAGGGAAGGCAGTGGAGGATGGCCCAAGTGCTTGGGCCCTGCACCCCATGGGAGACCAGGAGAAGCACCTGGCTCCTGCCTTCGGATCAGCGCAGCGCGCTGGCCATAGCGCACCGGCCACAGCGGCCATTGGAGGGTGAACCAAAGGCAAAGGAAGACCTTTCTCTCTGTCTCTCTCTCTCTGTCCACTCTGCCTGTAAAAAAAAGAAAAATTTAAAAAATGGTAATTACGAACTGATGGATATGTTAATTAGCTTGATTGTGGTAATCATTTCACAATGTACACATATAGCAAAAGATCGCATTGTATACTTTGGTTATATGCAATTTGTATTTGTTGTTATACTCTGCATAAGGCTGGAGGAAAAAGGCAGGCAACATAAGCATGTGATATGCCATTTTTACAGTCAAATTAGGAATCTAATATGACATGCCAATTAACTAGGTCTCTCTTGAACTCAAGTTTTCAACTATTTATCAGACAATATCAGATAAGATTGTGAATCTAGGGAGACATTAAAAACATTGTGAGGGGTGGGCATTTTGCCTAGTGGTTTTATGCCTGCATCTCATTTCAGAATGCCTGCTTCAGCACCCACCTGGGACTTCTGATTCCAGGTTCCTGTCAGTGCAGATCCTCGGAGGCCATGGTGATGGTTCAAGTAATTGGGGTTCTTGACACGCACTGGGCAGATCTAGATCACATTCTGGATCCTGACTTCAGCCCCCCACCCCCAGTCCAGCAATGGCAAGAATTTGGGGAGTGAACCAGTGGATGCCTGCAGGCTCTCTCTCTCTCTCTCTCCCCCCCCCCCTCTGCCTTTCTGCTTCTCAAATAAATTACATTAAAAATCAAAATTGAAGAAGTTGCTAAACTCAAATATTTAGCCTGAATTCTCCTTTGACGTTAGTAAGCCATAATACATGCCTACACCTTTCTGTTTATCAGTGAGACCTTTTTAAATCAGCCCAGCCATTAATTACAATCTCTGTAAGATAATTCTTTCAAAAATATTAAATGCCACAGATATTTGTTAATGAATTGGATGAATTGTTGGGTCTCTTGTGATTGAAATTGTTTAAAAATGGGACGTATTAACATATGAAGAATCAAATGTGACAGAAGAGGATCAGGATGGAGAGACTGATATTTTTACAATGTAGATGTCACTGGAAACACTTAACTGTGCAAAATAGTTTTATCTTTTTCTTTTAACTATATCATTTCAAACTTATTTTTTGAACGAAGTAGTTTGGTAAACTGAAGGCAAAGTTCTACTTAGTTTTATTCTGGATATAAATTTTGGAGCAAACCATTTAGAAAATTTGTTTTGAATTGGCCCGTGTAAAATTACCTCTTCTTAAAGGAATGAAATAGCTTTAATAATATGCTATTTACTATTTTGTCTTGAATGTTTTGTACAGTTTGTTTTAGAATTGTGTAACTATGTGATTGAAAAACTGTAAAAGAAATAGCTAAAGTGAATGAACCTATTCTTTACATCTGCAAGATATTGCATTTGATTTTTTTAAAATTATAAATTGAAAATCATCAATAGTGTTTAAGACCTTGGCAACTTGAAAACCTATTGCAATTACTACAACAAAATTAAGTCAATGTGTTTGTGTATGTGTATGTGTGTATGCGTGTGTGTGTGCGCACATGTGTGTGTGTGTTGAGGATGTTGTTAGCTGTACGTGTTTATGCCAATGGTCTTTGGAAAACTAATAGAAATTCAGAAGATATTCAGCAAATAAAAAGTAAATATCAGCTTCACTTTACCTCTGTCTATAGGCAAACTATTTATAAAACCACATTAATAAGTATAATATCTGCTCATGTTTCAGAATTACACTAATGAAGACAGTAAGGTGTCTCACATGATTTTTATGCTTCCACTTGCATATTATTTTATTTTAAAAATAGAATTACACACTATACATTTTCTGTGTATTATTGACCAAGCCAAGTTAGTTAAAATTTATGCTTTCCGAAATGAACAGTGTGTCCATTATCAGCTTATTGGTGAAAATGCTTTTACAGCAAAAATCATTCTTTTTTTTCCTCAAAGGACCCATCCTTAGGAAAAAAAAAAGATTCGTGTTAATATTTGTCCCCAAAGAAGTTCTGGGTTTGATATCTAAATAAGAATTTCACATTATTTTTGTCACTTTCTAGAAACCTAACCAATGCCATGGTTATTTATTGGTTTAATGAGTTCATGTGACTGTTTAATAATGAGTAAATGAACAAATAAATAAAATTCCCTGATTGTCTATCTGTTGAAAACTAAGCTGGTTACTGAGGATAAAAAGCTAATAAAGACATTGTTTCTGCCTTTGAAATGTTCAGTCTAGTGAATATAAGCTTATTAGTGAACAATATTTCAAACATGTGGATGAAAACTCAACTAATAGATGTAGGCTAGTGTTCAGTGATTATCATCCCTATTTGCACATCCAAATCACCTGTCAAGCTGATAAAAAAAATAAAGATAGCTAAGCTTTAACGCAGATCTGCTCTAGCACAATCTCATGGGATACATTCTGACCTCCACATGCAATTTTAATGCACAACCAGTGTTGTGAATCACTGGTCTAGACAGTGATCAAATAAAAGGTCACTTTTATCAAAATGGTTAATATACTGGGCCACTGATGATTCAGCTCATTTGCCTCATTCTATTAGTGAGAGAAGGTGAAGTCCTTTTTTTCCTAAATTAAAACAAAATAGGAAAATGCTGAAGAATCTTCAATATGTAATTGCTTATTAGGTTAACTGTCCATTCTCAGCACATAAAACAAATATTTCAATATACTGAATTTTATTAGTATAAGACTTTATATCTACTTTTTTTAGTGAATTGATGTCAACTTCTAGAGAGATTTGCAAGCTAATCATGTCTTCTCTATCACAATATTGAATAAATGGGTCAACTGCACACATATACGACTTTTTCTGCACCCATTTTTAACTTTTTATAATGTTGAATATGTCAACTTCTACTTTAAATATGTCTCAATAATTTAAAGATGTTACATGTTCATAGAAAATCATATCCTGTATCAGACATCTACCTCAATTTTCTGGATTGACAATGACAAGTCATATGTATGGAAACTAGAATAGACTAATTGTAAATATACTTAATTTAGATAGAAATTATGCAGAGAAAACCACTTTAAAGTGAACAGCCTTTTGTTTCTTGAACTGTACCATGGCATAGCTGAACATATACAAAAGTGAATGATTAAGATTATTTAGGAAATAACGTTTCTAATTTTGAGAACATTGGTTGATATGTGTGTTTACACTATTTAGTAGAAAGTATGTAGAGCTGACATAGAGAAATACTTAAAAAGGAAGATTAAATATCATCTTTCTTGAAAGCAAACCACTATTACGTATTATTTTCCAACTGGATATGAAAATGTAAATAAATTGAAAAATCTCAACTTTGTAAGTTGAATTTCTCTATCAAAATTATTTTTGTACAAAATTAGCTATTATATATAAAAACATAGAAAAGTAATAATGACACATTATCTATTAGATCAATTGATAACTGATGACATGATATATGAAGATCTTTTAAAATCAGTCATGGTAATTTTTTTTCGTATTCAACTATATAATAAATTTCTAGGAGTAGTATTGTCATATTTTGATACACATGACCAAAGTTTACTTTTAAAAGCATTTATTTTTTGTACTACCAGAAGTTCTTATTGGAATTTCTCAATAGAAGATTATTATAAACTACAAATATTAATAGTACTGCATTTTCCTTTTTTGGTATTTACTGTTTTCTCTGTATTATTGTTTAGAAGGCAATGTCTAAAACAATTTTAAAGAAGTGGTGATTTTAGTTTATTACTGATTTTAATGAAATTGTCTACAGTGTTTCTCTGTGCAATATGATGTTGCCTATTGGTTCGATGCGCAGAAGGATTTAATTTTAAGGATCATTATAGCATTGTTTATAATAGAATGAAACTGAGAAAATCTAGAAATCTGGATAACTACATTTATTATGGCATGCTTATATAATTTAAATATTATATAATCATCAAAAATCTCATTTTATAAGTGTATTTAATAAAATCATAAATAATGACCCCTGTTTTGTCAAAAAATGATCACAGTATATACAAAGGAACAAGATGAAAGAATTTGTACTACTAAGCAGAATTTATTACTGTTGAATTTGTAGGGCTGTAGTTAATTTTTATGATTTTTCTATTTTATTTATTTTTCTGCATCTACAAACTTACTTCAATTAATGTATATTATTTTATAGCCAGAAAGGAGTCATTTAACAATAAACACAAGTTACAATGTTCAAATCAGATGCTAAATGAAAAAAATTCTTTGCTTATTAATCAATCAATCATACTTGGATTGCTTACAACTAACTATATGGTGATAAAATATAGTTATGTACTTGCGCCCATTTGTTCATCTCTTATTACACAGTTAAAAAGGAAATAGAGACATGGGCCTTTAGCCTAGTAGTTAAATGCCCATATATCATGTCAAAGTACCGGGTTTGGTACCCAGCTCAGTTTCTGATTCCAGCTTCCTGCTGGAGGCAGCAGTGATAACTCAAGTACTTGCCTTTCTGCTCCCAGGTTTGGTCTTGATCTTGGCCCATTCCCAAATATTGCAGTCATTTGACAGATGAATCACAGAATAGGAGTTATTTCATTCTTTATGTATATGTCTCTTTCTACTTCACTTTCTCTCTGGCTCTCCATTTCTAAAATCAATAAATAAAATCTAAGGGAAAATGACCTCTCTGTATATACAATGAAGATACAAACACATTAGCTCTACATCTTCTTCCCACTTCTTTATAGAACTTACACTCCTAGTTATGTTAGTTCAAATTCCAATTGATAATCTCCAACCAACTACCTTAAATTTTTAATCATGTAAGAAATTTTATCCTGTTTTACCCCCATCTCATTCATTAGTGCCCATTTTCTTATTTTTTTGAGAGGGATGGATGGAGGGAGAGTGTGTGTGTGTGTGTGTGTGAGAGAGAGAGAGAGATCCATCTTTCTGGTTTACACACCAAATGTCAAAACCCTGGGAACTTAATCCAGGTCTACCACATAGGTGGCAAGAGCCCAATTATTTGAGCCATCACTGCATTAGCAAGAAGCTGGAGTCAGGATTCAGAGATGAGTATTGAACCTAAGTACTCTATTATGGGATGTGGGTATCCTAACTGCTAGGCAGAAATGCCTGGTCCCAGCCCTTATTTTTACTTATTAAAATTTTTACTCATTTGAGAGACTGAGAGAGTGAGACAGTCCCTATTTTTAATTCCAAACTCCACTACCTTAGTCCTGGACCTTATCTCTTATCTTTGTCTTAAATCAGCATTCTTCAAACTAATTTACCTACCTTCAAATTTGCCTTCCATTTTCCATTATCATCTTTAATTATCTCAAAATATTTGGCAACATATAATTTCCCTACACAAAGATTTCATATGCATATTCCTATATGTATCCACAAATGAGCCTGAGCTGAGTCACAAAGAACCACTCGAAGTTTACCGTGTAAATAGAATGACAAAAAGTATACCTTTCCACCATGAAAAATATGAATGAATTTGCGGAAACTAAAACCAACATGCTGTGTAGTCGAAAATTACAACTAATTTGATATCCCTAAAGCATAAGCTATGAACCAGTGATGAATGATATCTAAAACAGAAAAGAACACATCACAGAGAATTTTGTACGCTGTATTAAAAACTAGGGTATTGATTCTAAAAATTATGAGATCATAATGAAAGATTTCAAGAGAAATACTGCATTCATTGGCTGTGTGGATCTAATTTTAGTGGAATAAGACTACATATGTGAATGCCAGCTATGTAGCTATAGCAACTGTCCATCTAAAATATAAAGAGGACTAAAATTTGAGAGTTTAGTAGAGATATCAAGTAATAAATGCTACCCTTTGTGTATGAGTGTAGAATCTAAAAGTAAAATATTTGTATTTAAATATCAAATTTACTGATTTTAATGAAATTTACTGATTTTAACTGATTATGGGGCCGGCGCTGTGGCTCACTAGGTTAATCCTCCGCCTGCGGCACCAGCATCCCATATGGGCGCCGAGTTCTAGTCCTGGTTGCTCCTCCTCTGCTGTGGCCTGGGAGGGCAGTGGAGGATGGCCCAAGTACTTGGGCGCCTGCACCTGCATGGAAGACCAGGAAGAAGCACCTGGCTCCTGGCTTTGGATAGGCGTAGCTCCGGCCGTAGCGGCCATTTGGGGGGTGAACCAATGGAAGGAAGACCTTTCTCTCTATCTCTCACTGTCTAACTCTATCTGTCAAATAAAAAAAAAAAAATTACTGATTACTCTCTGTGTGATAAATTGTGAGGCTTGGTCTCATTTTCCCCATCAATGAAATAGGGAAAATTATGTCTATAATATGAAAGCCCTTGAAAAAGTACACATCATGAAAAACATATTCATGTACTTCAAAAATTTTGCACCAAATTACATTTATCCTTTCAACTGCATTTTCCCTGAAATTTTGAAGTACCCTCACATGAACTTTGAATGAAATAGCGAACTTAAAGCTTTTGACACCATGCCTCTAACACAGTAAATTTTTAAAAATATTATCTGCACTTATTTTAATTATTTTAACAATAACTTGAATTCAAAATCATAAAAAAATTTATTGGGATGAGACAGGGGGACGGTGGAGAAGAAAGCTTAGGTTTTTAGCTTGAGTGATTTAAGTGAATTAGTAGACATAGCTAATGGACCAGATGTGGGGAAAAGGCGTTGAAGGGAATCAATTCCTTACGGAGCTATAGCTGCATCTGTAGTTCCATTGACTGTGGACAGAGATATGTCCATAGAGAAGTTTGGTATATCAACGACTGAGGTGAGAGGCCAAAACTATATATGTAGATTATAACTCATCAGGATATAGATCATATATGCAATGAGGAATGTGAGGCTATAACTTTAAGAAAACAACGTTATGCTATTGACAGATGATGAGGTACCCAGAGAAGAGAACTAGAATTAAGAGAAGATATTAAAAAAAAAAAAAACACAAAAAGGTATATCATGGAAGCCAAGAGAACATAAGGAGTGAATAAATGAGAAAAAATATTGCATGGAGTAGAATAGCATGCAAATGAAAAATACTCTTTGAAGTTAGCAAGTTGGAGGCCACGGATAACTAAATGAGGACTGTGAGTAAGGAGAAGATGCGGGTACACACTAGATTCTCATGTTTTTTGGAGTGAAAAGGAATTCAGGAAACACATATAGTTAATGAGTAGGTTGAGTAGGATGTATGAGAAATAGTACTCAAAAAATGAATATCAAAACTCCTTTGACTAGATATCAATTATCTCCATAAACATGCCAAAAATATGACCTTAATATCTTACTAAATTTATCTCAAAGGTAGCTTGAAAATATGTCCCCAAAATGTGACATGTACTTTAGCTTATTTAATTCCTGCAGACTGGGACTTGGCCTTCTTCTCCATGTTCCCAGATTCTATTGTAGGTCCACACCATGTTTATATCCTCTATGAATTTTTTCCAAAATACTTTAGCCCACAGTGAGTTTTCTCTTCAACTTAAAATTGCAGTTACTCCTATATCACCGTGTATTTCAGGTATTCATTTTTGTAGGTGTGCAACATGTAAGCCTAGGTAATACATGTGAATTCTGAAACTAGTTTTTAAATTACCTAATTTTAAAATGAAGAAATTAAGAGAATAATATCTAACATAACACAATGGTCAAATTTTTGTCATTGTAAATAATATACAAGCTTCAAATATATAAATTTATACATAGAAAAAGAACTGGAGACTATTCGTCCAAATGCTAAAACGTGTTAATTTTGAGTGGCACAATTATAATACAATTTAATACAATTCCTATTTCCATCACAGTGTTTTTTCTTTATTTTCTAAATTTTCTACCATATTTTTTTTTTGACAGGCAGAGTGGATAGTGAGAGAGAGAGACAGAGAGAAAGGTCTTCCTTTTGCCGTTGGTTCACCCTCCAATGACCGCCAAGGCTGGTGCGCTGCGGCCGGCGCACCACGCCAATCCAAAGGCAGGAGCCAGGTGCTTCTCCTGGTCTCCCATGGGGTGCAGGGCCCAAGCACTTGGGCCATCCTCCACTGCCTTCCCTGGCCACAGCAGAGAGCTGGCCTGGAAGAGGGGCAACCGGGACAGAATCCGGCGCCCCGACCGGGACTAGAACCCGGTGTGCCGGCGCCACTAGGTGGAGGATTAGCCTATCGAGCCACGGCGCTGGCTACCATAAATTTTTTAATCATGAAAACTAAGCATAGTAGCAATTAAAAAATTGTCACCTGAGTTGAAAAATCTATCAACTATCCACTGGAAACTTACAGATGTATGGTTTAATTTGCTAATCCAATATAAATAATTTGATTAGCACTAGGTTATGATGGAAACATAAGTTTTAATTGAAAAAGTTATTTAATAGATTCTAGATGATTCATAGTATAAAGTTTCATACTATATTTTAGGCAATTCAGTTTCCATAGGGTGTGAATTCTAATCATGTTGCACCTAAACTCTGGTAACACTACTTATATTGAGACATATATGGCTTTTAAATGTTTATGTTTTTTCTACTTGAAAGAGCGGGAGAGAAAGAGAAAGAGAAAGAGAGGGAGAGAAATCTTCTATGTGCCAGCTCACTCCCTAAATACCTGCAACAACCAGGGCTGAGCCAGGCTGAATCCAGGAGCACGTAACTCTATCCAGGTCACCCACATGGGAGGCAGAGACCCAAACACTTACGCTTCCTTCTCTGTCTGCCAGGATGCACTAGCAAGAGGCTGGATCAGAAGCAGTGTAGCTACCACGATGAACAATGCATGCCTCCCAACACCCCCCCATATATATATATATGTATATATACATATATATGTATATATATAAACATATAATATATTATATATATATATGTTGCTTGATAACCAGTATCTGAACCAACAAGCTGATGCTGAACTTTACTTGGATGGGTAAATGTAGGGAGGTCACCCAACTGTTGCAAAAAAAAAAAAAAAGCAGCTTTTTGACTGTAATCAAATCATCTAAACAAAGCCAAATTCCAAATGAGATTTTGTCTCAACGTTTTATCTTGGACAACTTTTTAATAAGAGCTCTCTTTTGTAAGTTAGCTATACATGTACATGGAATAGTGGAGTTTTTCTTCAATTTCAAAGGGAAAAGAGAAAAATAGCTAATGTTTTTAAATCAAATAAGAAGCCATATTCTTATTATTTTATTTTATTATAAACCTGCCACCTCCAAAGGTCTCCTCCTTGCCTCTGCAAGCTATCCCATCTTCCTTAATTGTCATGAAAAATCCAAGGTTTTAAGGAATTTGATTCCATGTGCTATGACCTATTCAAAGAAATAATTCATAAAATACAATTCACAAATTAGAAGGTAACATTCAGAAACACAGGAATCTTCTAGACTCCCACAGATAATCAAAAGTTGGCCACTTTGGATATTTGCATGAACTGTTAATAAGATATTTGTTATCAACAACCCATCCTTTTTGGTGTCTTGTGAGAGAGGAAACTAGATTGCAGGGCAGTATTAAAGGCATGTTTAGTTACACATAATTGATAAAAATTATCATTTATATATGGCTCTCGTTTTTCAAAAAAAATTTTTTTGTGGAAAATCACCTCATTTGAGGTTCTGAATAACACATTGTCTCCATTTTACCAATGAAGACACTGATTTTCAGAGGGGGATGATGACCCCTCAAGGTTACAACTAGATCTAATAGACAGGAAAGTCAAACAGCAACCATGGTCTTTCACCTAGCAAAGTTTTATTTTTGTAAGCTTTTCAGTTTGTTCTAATCCTAATACTATTCAATGTAATTTCAATACAGTTGTTATTCAGGTCAGAAAGTTATTACATACTAAATAAGTTGTTCTGTATTGTGAAGAATTCTGAACTGAAAGCAGGGACTTAATACTCTTCACCTAATTCCTATAAAATCTAACTGCATGATCTTAAGCAAATCACCTTCATTTTATCTTCATGTGAGTTTTTATGATCCTAGCACTAAGCCACCTTTGTTAATAATTTTCACATTTATTAACATAAAATTGTTTTCACAAGTTATACTGAAAAAGTCATCCACCTACAACTGAGGGGGTATTAAATTTAACATCATTGCACAGAGCAATACTCAATATCACTACTTGGGCCCCTATAAAGGACACAAATGGCAGAGATCAAGAGGCAACCATACTATGTATTGGTGAACTCTAGCTAAGCAGCTAATAAAATAGAATCACCTAGACTCTTGTTATGAGGTAGCTGTGGCATAGGGGCTTAAGTTGGGCTTGGGCAAATTGTTGAAGCTCTATGAGATGAGTTTGTTCAAATGTTTAATCTATAAAGTGAGTATATATTAATATCTAACTTGTAAGATTAGATGAATTATTCAACAGAGATGGGTCTTTATTTAGTGTCTATACTGTGCTGTGTATATTTTTATTCATTTGGTCCTCACAATCATATTAACTGAATATCTTGATATCATTGGAAATATGAAGCTGCTTAGCTTTAAAGAAGACAAAGATTGTACATCTAAAAACCTGCAAATATAGATTTGAAAAATGATCCGACTCTAACGTCCAGCATGTCCCACCACAGCTTACTTCTCAGTGTGTCTAGCCTTATGTCCGGCACCTATCAGACAGTCACAAAATTTCATTGAATTAATCCTTTTCTTCTTTTTGCAAATTTGTACTTTCAGAATTTAATACAGCAAAGGCATCTGATATATGTTCCCTAAGTGGTCTTAAGGAGTTAATGCAGCTTCCCAAACAAGTGTTGAACTTTGCCTATTTGGAACCAAATGTATTCAATAATATGGTATACTATTTATTGGACAGTATTAAAAATTAATGCATCAGTTACTACACATGAATTGAATAGTTAAATTAGGAAACACAATCCAGAAACAAACTAGTCTTCAAATTTCTGATATGCAGTCAAAAGTTAGTGATTGTAAATAATTAAAATGAAAATTCACATTGAACTTCATTTAGCAACTTTTGATAGATTTCCTTGATCTCATTGACCCACATTATATGTTTCTGATATTACCAATGTGTCTAATCAGGCTTGAAAATCCATAGCTGTACTTAATTTATTAAATTTTTCTTTTTTATTATTAATTGAAATAGAGACTGCATTTAAATGTTGTGATACACATATATACCTTCCTTTGTCAACATCATCTTGTGGCTTGCCAAAAGCAAGACATAAGAATTAATATTTTATTTTAAATATTTCAAAAGCAGATTTGGAAGAGGGAATTCCAACAAATAACCTGCAGAAAGTTCATTCAAACATTTTTGGGTATTCACTACATTCAAAGATTGTTCCAGAAGGGGGAGAAATTGCAAGAAGAGAGACTTCCTTGTCTGCTATTTGCATTTTTCCAACTGACCTATTCATGGAAAATTCTGTCTTATGGCACACATCTGCTAAGCATACATCTACTGATGATAGCACCTTCCAGAATGAACATGCTGATTGTCAGCTTTGTAAAAACTGGGGAAAAAATAACCATGTACAAAATCAGGTGCCTGAGATGAAAGGGAAGAGAATGAGTCTAGGAAAGTGTTGAAGATAATTGAAAAAATCTAGAAATAGGTTTTGAAGTAAAGTGCTAAAAGTGAAGGGCTTGTAGACCTCCTATCAGAAGCCACAGGAGCCATAGTACTGCCAGAATTGTGATATAGAATAGTAGAAGGAAACTTAAGTCAACTAGACTTAGCTATAGAGCCTTGCTCTGCTACTAGCTTTGTAACCTGAGATAGACAAGTAACATAAGTAAGGTGCTTAGTGCACTGTCTGACACAAATAGGTACTCAACAAAGGTCAGTTCTCTCACAGTCTTGTATTCACCATTTATCAAATTATAGAGGTAGACTAGGACACAACATGATCACTAAGGTTCCATTCTATCTCTAAAATAAAGGAAGATCGCAGCTGAATCTACAAATCACATAAAGATTATAGTGGGCAACTGTTTGGCTCAGCGGTTAAGCTGCCAGTTAGGATATGGTCATATGCACTGGAGTAGCTACACTTAATTCCATCTCCTAACTCCATCTTCTCGCCCTTGTTAGCATGTAGGGCAAGAACCAGAAGATGAGCTCTCTCTTGCTCTTGCGCTCGCTCTCTCTCTCTCTCTCTCTCTCTCCCTCTCTCTCTCCTTCTCTAAGTCTCTTGGTCTCTCAAATAAATAAATTTTAAAAAAGATTTTAGAAAATACTACAAGCGTGAGATTTAGATCAGTCAGTATAATAAAAGCAGCAGATTTGAGAGCATTATCAGCATAATTCAAGTAAAAGGTTTCTTGAAATCTGAAACGCTTGTTCCTATTGTAAGAATATAATCTTTATCTTAGTTTTTCTTTTGAAATTGGGATCTAAATTTTTTACTTAAGTTGTATTCACTCTAGTTTCATATATCTATATGCACAATATATGTATATGTTATATATTTATAATGTTTGTAATTATATTATGTATTATATGTGTATCACTTAAAATGTATTGCATATAATGTTAATATTATATATCTCTGTATGGAAATTGAACCTAAATGGAGATCTTTCTGAGTCGTAACATTCCTTTGGGCAGGGGGCATCTTCAGAGGGAATATATCTGACTATTCGATGTTTCTAACAAAGGAGAGGGTTAAATATGGAAAGAATATTCAAGAATGATGAGTTGAACAAGGGCCAATGCTAGGCATTTCCACAGAGAGGCAAACTAAGAAACAGGTTGATGAAACTGAGGAAATGATAGAATCCATGGTTTTAACCTTTTGGCTGTGACATTTTCCTGTTAGACATTTGATCTTTCCAGGAGTAGCACCCTCTCCCTGTCTCAACCTCAGTTCAAACAATTCAATCACGTTGTTTTAGCCCTACAAACTGTACCTCCGTCGACGTGAAAAATATATTTTCAGAATAACAAGCTTTGTGGATAAATAAATTTTACTCTGCACATACTGTATATCTACATTGTGATGAATATTGTTACCACTGCTCAAGGAATAGGAGTTCAGTTGATTTGACTGAAGTATATCAGAGGGTGATACTATTGATAAAAATGTATTATAAGGGGGGCCAGCATTGTAGCACTGCAGATTAAGCTGCTGCCTTCAAAGCCAGCATCCAGATGAGTGGCAGTTTGAATTCCTGCGGCTCCACTTCCGATCTAGTTTCTTGTTGACATGCCTGGAAAAGCAACAGAAGATGACCCAAATGCCACCCTTATGAGAAACTGGATGTAGTTCCAGGCTGCTTTGGTCTGGCTCAGACCTGCCTAGCAATTGTGGTCATTTGGAGAGTGAACCAGCAGATAGATTCATTCTCTCTCTCTCTCTCTCTCTCTCTCTCTCTCTCTCTCTCCATCTCTCTTGGTCTCTCATTTTCTTTGTAAATCTGTCTTCCGAATAAATAAATGTAAATAAATAAATAAATCTTTTAAAAAATATATTGTAAGAGAGGATAGTAGAGAATTGTGTTCTAGGGTACAAAGGATCACCTTACACAGAAACTGTACAGGTGATTAAGGCTTTTTTCTTTATCTTAGCAGGATGGACGGAAATTAGGTAAGAGATAAAATACATGTCTCTCCGTGAACATGGTGGTCACAAGGTTACTTTGACTGAAATGAGGCCTGACCTACAGTATGTTTCTCATGTGTATTAACAGGACAAGGCACAAGGGGTGGCACTGTGGTGTAGTGGATTAAACTGAGGCCTGCAATGCTGACATCCCATATGGGCGCTGGCTCATGTCTGGGTTGCTTAGCTTATGATCCAGCTCCCTGCTAAAGGCCTGGGAAAGCAACAGAAGGTGGCCCAGGTGCTTGCTTGGGACCCTACTACGCATGTGGGAGACCAAGATGAAGTTCCTGGCTCCTGGATTTGGCCAAGCCCAGCCCTGGCTGTTGCAGCTATTTGAGGAGTGAACCACAGTGGATAGAAGATTTCTGTCTGTCTCTCCCTCTCTGTCTGTAATTCTGCCGTTCAAAATAAAAACTTAATCTTAAGACAAAAAAAGGACAGGACACAACACTATGTTAGTATCACTATACCTTTAGGTGGTAGTCTGGTGGTCTAACACATTTCACATACCAGACTAACCTAAAGAAAAGGAATGTTGACAAATCTATATTCAATTTTTCTTGGGGATTCGTATCAGAAGGGATAAATTTTTTTTCTCCATGAAACCACAAATGCAGTAACAAATTTAAAATTTCACACACAAACACAAAAAGAGTTGAAATAGGAATAGAGTGAAGACAGACTTGGCATTTAGTTATGCTACTTTTTTCAGTTACATTCATTTAATATAGAATTTTTTCTAAGAGAAAAATCAAAGGAAAAATAATTTGGGGCTCTATCATATTTTTTGAAAAGAGTTATGTTTTATGAATAATAATTCTCTATAATAATTCTCTCATTGCCTTGAAGGAAACAATTAGAAAAAAATGTAAAATAACACAAATATAGGGGGATTTATTTTCAATTGAAATATGACAATGTGGTCCTCCTTTACTTTTTTAATGCCATTGAGTGTTTGACCTTAAATCCAATCATTCACTTGACTATCCCTTTATAGAGTGCATAAGGTGTACGCACTAAAGAAAATAGTCTTTGACTTTAAGAATGTTAATAACTGCTGTTATTTTGTCTTGAATGGTTAGACAATCCTCAATAATTATAAGTGAGCTATCTTCTTACTCATGATGGTGCTCTTTACAAAAATAGATGAAGTGAGTGCTGAATCTTTGCAAAACATCAGATACTTTGGAAATTTGTTATACTAAAGCTAGTGTTCCAGCATCTTGATATAAGACTGTCTAGCAAAGATGTGAAAGAGAACCCAACCAAAACAAAACCCAATCTCCCAGGATGCTTCTTGCATATAATTTAGAAAGCCTTTTTTTCCTCATCATAATGAGGACAAAAGGAAAAAAAAAGGACTAATTTAAGAACTAGGTGGTTTATTTTCATCTCCTCTATTTCTAGGAAGCAGGTGGTATATTTGCTTTCACTGTGTGTGCCAAGAAGTACATTTCTTAAAATTGCATATAAATATGTCACTCGCAGTTTTAAGTAGAGATATGTGGTTTCTAAATTTTCAGGAGTACTCTACTCTGTTATAATTCAGACATCATCTACATTTGATATCTCATGATTTTTTCCTTCTGTATCTGTTTTTACAAAATTGGTAACTGATTTTCAGCTTGGAGGGGATGAAAAATGATTTCTATATGGGGTAACCATTATATCTCAGTAAAACAGTAATAATATATATATAAATATATATAATGTTCTAACCATAGTTGTCAATATCTGTGTATTTATGATGATACAACTTGGAAAATCTCTACAGAGGACAAGGAAATCTTTTTCTTGCCATATAGCATAATGGCAATGTTTTTGGAAAAATCTCATACTGAGTTGCTTCTTTTGCTAAAATGTCTATAAGTAGTATGTGGCTCTCTCAGCCCTATGTATACAGAGTACATCCAGCCCAACAAATGAATTAAGCTTTCCTCGGCCAGCGCCGCGGCTCAAAAGGCTAATCCTCTGCCTGCGGTCGGGGCGCTGGATTCTGTCCCGGTTGCCCCTCTCCCAGGCCAGCTCTCTGCTATGGCCCAGGGGGTGCAGTGGAGGATGGCCCAAATGCTTGGGCCCTGCACCCTCATGGGAGACCAGGAGAAGCACCTGGCTCCTGGCTTTGGATCAGCGCGATGCGCTGGTCTCAGCCTGCCGGTCGCAGGGGCCATTGGAGGGTGAACCAACGGCAAAGGAAGCCCTTTCTCTCTGTCTCTCTCTCTCATTGTCCACTCTGCCTGTCAAAAAAAAAATAAATTAAAAAAAAAAGAATTAAGCTTTCCTTTGATACTTTTTGAGTACAACTCCATAACAGGAAATGTAATCTAAATCCAAATAGCTGAAACAAGTATTTCTAAAACTAGTGAATAAAAGTACTGTAATAGTAATTTTCTGGAAATAGATTCTAGAAACTAATATTTAAAGATTATAGGATCTAGTCATTTAATTGATGGGTTTTAATATTATAAGAATTATGTATGTCGACACTAAGAAATAAGAAAAACATGAAAGAAAAAGGATATCATCCAGTCTTTTATTTTTTAATAAAACCACAGGTAGTAATCTTTCAAGTTTATCATATTCTCTCTGGAATTAAAATGATTTCTCAACTTGCTTTATCCCTGCAATTGCTCTTCTACATCACTAATCATGGCTTAGTTATAATTGTAGTCTCTATAGCAGTGTCTTATACAAAGCACCTTGTCATTTTAGTTCTGTTAAAATGTGCAGATTTTTGGAAGCACAAAAGTGCATGGTAAATGATATGGTCAGGGAACAGAGGGTAGTAGTTGTGAAAAAATATAGGGTGCCAAGAATGGTGGGAGATAGGATGACAAGTTGACCTGGTTATCATTGTGAAGTCCTCTGAAAAATGTAGCAAAACTCAGGCTTTATATGCAATGGAAAAAGACTCCAGAACTTTTCTGTCACAGGCTTCACTTGATCACATCTTTGTTTTAGAATGCACATTCTGGATAGGGGGTAACAATTTGAAAGGACAGAAGAAAGTAGAAAGTAAAACAATTTGTTAATAGTGGAACAAGTGTCTTGTGATGAAGATCTGAAAAAAGGAAGTGGCAAAAGGACAAATGTCAGAGGTATTTTAGAAGTGAGATCAACAAATCCTGTGGATCTACGTGAATGTGCCTGAGTAGAGGAAAGTGTTGCTGATACGTTCTGCAATAGGGTAAATACATTCCTGGTAGGGCCAAATATATACTTGCAAGGTAATTCACTAGTGATATTCACACACACACACACACACACACACACTTATATTTCTAACTATTATGATTAAAAACTGAGGTTTGGTATTTTGTCTCATGTGATTTTTTAAAAATCTGGTATACTCGGAGATTTTTATGTACAGAAAAATACAGAGTTTTTTTTTTTTAAACATACTTGCAGTTAAATTCCTTGGGCATTAGGTTTTAATAGCAGCCATCAAGGGCCTCAATTGCCCTGCATCCTTACCCCTCATGGCCAATCCCTCACTGTAATCAACAACATTCTCCACATTATCTTGCTTGCAGTAGAAGTTTGAGAAATATTTAGTCTGATTTGAACACATGGTAAATCTCATCATGTAGCACGTTTTATTTAATATGTTGGTTAACAAATTATATCATATTACCAATATTCAATGAATTAAATTACGAAAAATGCACAAAACTAAAACTTTAGTAAACAATTTAATTTTGTCTTCTTCATTGTTCTAGGTGATTTGAAAAGGATCAGTTACCTCACAATGTTGGTGAATAGGAGTGTCAGTAAATTTTTGGTTAATTCAACATAAGTAATGTGTTATATTATGAGGAATGTAGGATGTTATTGAGATAAAATATTTTAGAATCTTTGATGATGTTAATGAAATTGGTAGCCCCTGCTGACACCAACCACTTCAAAAAATATCAGAAGATGTGTTATTGCAATGAAGAAACAACTTTATTTATAGATATTCACTTAATACAGATTATACACACTTTATGCATCAAAATTACATAAAATACAACCAGGTGTTAGTGTCTACATGTATTCCAGTTGAAAGATGCTCTATAATATTCATTCTAATTTATTCACACAAAACCTGTTTATTCTTTTTTAAAATCACAGCTACAAAATACAAAGAAAAGCAAAAATTTTAAGGTGACTGTTATGTGTCCACTTGAATTTTGAATCTTCACAATTTTAATGTTACAGTTTTTCTTCAAATACCATTCTTAGTACTAACTCCACTCAGAAACAGAAATTACATTAAATTGTACACATTTTCTATATGATATCCTCAATTATTCCTATGATGCATGTCAATCCATAATCTACAAAAATGTGTGCATGTACATATACATAGTAAGGTGTGTATGCATATAAATGATGATGGGTGAAAACATGAATTAGACCTATAATACTATAGAAAGCTGAAACTGAAAATTTGACATTGTACAGAGAATTAACAGCAAGCTACATATCTCTTCTATTTTCACAAGTATTACAATTAAGAAAGGTATTAATGCAAAATAAAGAGGATTGATTTAATGGACTTTTACGTGGATATATTTTAGTCATATTAACTTAGCAGAAGTTGTCTATTACTGAAGAATAATTTGTCTTTGCTTTCTGATGTACAGGAGAAGAAGAACATACACTAGTATGTAGATAACAAAAAGGAATTTAATTTTTTCATGTATACTTTAATATTATTGGACATTGATCATTCAGAACAGGGAAACATGATGAAGAGATACACTGCTATTATATTACAGCCAGGTAACATGGTTTAAAAGGAAAAAATCATATGAGCACATATTCAGAATGCACTTAATATGACAGGAGCTTCACCAAATGAAAGATGATATATTGGATGATATAAGGGATAAAGGATGATTATAGTTTAAAGTGGGACATAACGCTTTAAAAGGAGACAATATCACTGTAAATGTAGATGTGTCATCTTAGACCAAGCTATCTTTAAAATGAAGTTTCTATCACTGTTTTCTGATAGAAATTTTACAAACACATACATGCATATATGCAGACATATGTATGTTTATACATATACTAATCCATTTTAGTCAAACTATTTTATAATTACTTCAACATAAAATTAAAATCAATTTTCCTTTAGGCACACAAATAAGTTTTTTTTTATTTCTAGACATGAGATAAAAGCTTATGTTTCAGTTTCCAAACCTAAATCTTAATTGTATATTCCCTATAATTTCTATAATTTTGAAATGAATGTGTGTGTAACATTATAAACAAATAAAATTTATAAATGTAAAGTTGAATTGTAGTACCTTGTGGAACTTTGTTGTTAAACATCAACTACTCTAGATTCAGACAATGAGTTTTGAGTGACTGTGATCAAATGATTGAAAATAATAATGAAATAATCATATGATTTCTCATTTAGGGGCTCATAGACTAATTTTCCAGAGTTCATGCAAGCCTTTCTTGAAAATAAGTCTATGTGTTTACATGCCAAAAGAGCTGGTCAAAATTTTTTAAATTTTCAATTACTTCAAGCTTGTGACACTGAACAACTCTTTGAGCTATGTAATTGAATTCCTGGAAATTTTGTTGTGCAAGATAACAATGTTTATGATTAATTCTCTTTTAATAACGCATAATTGAAATGGTGATCTACATTGATTATGTAATTAAGTTAGAATTAATATGCAATAAAACAAGTAGATACATGTTAAAGTATTTTATGCATTTCTGTAAAAGTACTTTTATCAGAATTGCACATTTGTTTACTTTTAACTGTGACTGAACAGGGTAAAAGCATTATTTTTAAACTTTTCCCTAATTAAGTGTAAAATTAAAGTGTTATTTTGTCATTTAATGTTCTCATCAAGTTTTGAGGTAAAATAATGAAAATTTTTAGAAACATTGACTTTCAAAGTGAGTAATGCTTTATGAAATAAATAAGTGAATAATCAATAAATATAAAGCTAAAGTATAAGGAATTGTAAATGTTTCCAAGAAACTCATTGAAATACTTCATTTTCATTATTATGCAAATTTGACTAACTGAATTCTAATGAAATGTGATATTTCCACTTAAAAAAGTTTTATTTCTAATTGGATAGAATGTGTATATGTGTGAATAATTAGCTATCTAAAAAGGTACAGTTTAAGTAATTTTAATTGAGAAAATCTATAATATGGAAGAGGTAAAAGAGTTGGTTGTAAGAATTCTTGGAAATAATTAAATTACTTGGTTGTGCCTGATAAAGGAAAGTGTGGCGGAAATGAAGATGGCGTTCTTATTAATTAAAAAAGTTTTTTAATGAAAACGATATTTTACCTGAAGGGAAGTTAATCTTATGGTAGAGATATGTAGCATGCCTCTGTATTACACTGCCAACTAATCAAACTATGCTATTACATGATTGTGTCCAATCACACATCTATAAAAATAAATAATATGCATAATAAATATGTTGATATTCAATAAGTGTAAAAAATCTTGTGCAGTTCATAATATAAAATGAAGAGAATAATACTGTAAGATTAAAATGCACCACTTCCAAAAGTTATAGAGCCTTCAAACAGAATTACTAAGTAAGTTATAAAGAATTTACTTACATAAATGGCAATAAAAACAAATAACTTTAAAATTCTTCATCTAAAATCTATCTGCAATTTTCTGAATTTTTCTTAAATGATTGTGTTTTGCATGTATAATAAAATAAAAGCCTATAGCTACTCTAGAATTTTTGAAGTCTATTCCTAATTATAAATACCCCATTAAATCACAAATCTCATGAACACCCTTAATGAGTGAAAAAACAAATTGCACATAGTTCTTTTTCTTAAATAGTGATTTGTATAACACATACAGTTTTCAGTTATCACAGCACCTTTGAATATGCTAGAAAACTAAATAATACTTCAAATAAACAAAGAGTAAACTCCACAACATCTAAGAAAATGTCTTTACACAAGAGCACCTACAGGAAGCATTTACAGAGTGTGGCTTTAGTCATATGAGAGTTCATAAGGTCTGCGTCTGTAGCATTGCAGTTGATATCAGGCTTCACATCACACTCAGCTAGATGTACAATTACAACACCTAATTAAACAGTGAGGATCATAGGGGATAAAATAGGAAAATGAGGCAGTAGTATTTTATATTGGAATGAATAGTAAATATTGCACAAAATAGTGGTTACCTGATTAAATCAAAGTTCAGTGTTTAAGGGTTGTTCTGAAGTGCATGCATTTTCATTGGTAATATAGACAGGGTAGTCAACAGAAAAAACAGAATACATATACATTAAAGACTACTTAACATATGAAATTTAAATTGTTTTATAATGGTACACTTAAATCATTGAACATAAAATATTGTCCAAAATAAACAATAAATATTGTCCAAATATTCTTTTTAAATGTCTTAAATTTAAAAATAAAGTTTTATATTTAAATTAAAATGAAGGAATGCATTTCACTGTTTTATTTTCAATTTATGTACTAGAGATTTTAATTTAAAATTAGTATTTCTTAGAATGCTTGCTGGGTAGAAAGTATAAAGTATGCTGTAGCTAATCAGTCTACTTCTGATTCAATAACTTAAGTTCACAAAAAGTTTTTTATATCTACAATACTAATCTTAAGATTTGGTATCTTTCTGTCTTTTTCTATTCATTGACTAGAATAAGAACCACAGAGACTGCCAAGGACACTTCATTGAGAATATTCCAAGTGGCCATTAATGCCAACACAAGGGGTTAGAAACATATAATAATAGCATCAACTAAACTACAAGTGCCACTATTTTAACTGGTAAGATGGAAACAAGCAGGAAATGCAAATTTTAATCCTGCTTGGCTTCTGTGAAAAGCTAGCTACAATGCCTTCCATATTATTCTCAAATGGAAATATTATTCCTTTAAACACAAGCAAAGAATAGATGAAGGACAGTTAAATAGACAAAATTAAAATCCATTTTCATTGATGGCCCAATTTTAAACACTGTTTATTTCCAATCCTCATTGGCCTTTATGGGTAAATATTTTAGCACAAAGAGTAGGAAAGAAATCAATTTAGAAGTTCCTTTCTCACAGAAGCTGCATTCTGAGAGATGGAATAACTTACAGCTTTAAAAATAAAGTTTCTATTTTCATCTTCTGCAAAGACGACACACAAAACCATTGAGGAATGCTTTAAAGAGATTCTGGATAATTATTCCAAGATATTTCTTCTTCATACATACAAAGGGGTGATGAGGAGATTTTCTCTTTACAGTCACAAAGGAATGGGCACACAGTGAAAGAAATATGAAGTATTCTCCCTTAACTCACACAGTGTACAGAAACTGAGAGATCGAGGTAGCCATGACATATCATTTTAAATGCATTTACATAATAAGTACATACACAAATGATAATGAAGCTATGGCAGTTTGTTATAGGACATTTACACTCCTGATTCACTTTCTTGAGTTTCATTATTTTATTTACAAGTAAACTGAGACTCTGGATTTTAGAAACTCACACTTTTAGTATATCTTGATACTTACAGGGCAATGACTTTAGGGGTACACTAAATTGGCTCAATTTTGACATTCTTGGGAATGATATGAATTAAACAAAATATTTAATTTATGAGAAAGAAATGTGGTAGAACTGTAAAATTGTTCTATGTGAATAACTTGTACCAAGGTAAATTTTAATTTTTAACATTTTTCTACAATTATCTTTTGCAATATAATATTGTACTTAAAGTAACATCTCTCATTACCAGTAAAAGTAGTTACACTCACAGACATTATAATCAGCTATTAACTGTTTAAGCAGCCAGATAGCACATACGTTCAAGGAACTTGACAGCATTGGAGGTATAAGAGATTCCATATTAAATCAATAGGAACACTAAATTTTAACATAAATGTGTTTAAAATATTATCTATATTGAATATACCCAAGAATTATACTAATTTGAAATGCTAAATACAGCATGAACTTCTTTTAAATACTTTTACATTAAAGAACACTTCAAATAATACTCTGATTTTAATGTACATACATGACAGACAAAATCCTACTCACATTTTTTCAAGATAAAATATACAAATAAGCATTTGAATGAAAATTCAGGAAGAAAAAGTTATGTCATGTTGTGATTATAAAGGTCCTTTATACTCCCTTTATGTCCCAAGAAATCAAGAGGGTTTTTTTTTAAATTCTGTTAGTAATGTTAGTAAGTCATAAGCAGCTTAAAGAATATAGTATAAAATTGGAACATGCCATTCTTTCCTCAATAAAATACAATGTACACCAAATTCAAAACACTTACTCCTTTGTGTAGGAAATGAGTTAATCAACATGGTGTAAAAGGTGAGTAAATTTTGAAAGTCAGATTATGAAAGTAATGATATGTGTTCTGTAATTTAATGCCAGAGAAAGAAAATAAATCTATTTAAATGTGACTTTAGTGCTTATATATTCCCTAGGTAGTTTCAAAATTAAGATATAATCTTTTTCAAATACCTGCCTAAAGCCGTGTTTCTACACTCATGTGATTGAAGTTCTGTTTCATATTCAAGAAATACTAATGCATTTTCTCAAAGTATCAGGGAGTATAAACAACTTTACATTCTCCTTTGGTAGATAAAAATAGCAAGAAGTTCTTTTTACGTATTTATAGAAAAAGGAAACATGATTACAACAAAAAATTTTTTTAACGATTAAAGTAGTGGAACAACATGATTACAATCAACCTAAAAAAAGTAAAATTGTTTTCTATCATCCAACTTTTAAGCAGAGTGCTGGATAATTATAACGATTTTCTTGGCAACACTATGCTAGTTCAAAGCACTGAAGTTTTTGTTTTCATTTTTTTTGTTTGGTTGGTCTTAAAAATATCTCTTTCCCTGGATACCTTTAAGAGGGCAGTTTGGATAGTTCAGCTTCATTTCCAAACTCCTGGATATGATGTTTAAATTCTTCAGCAATCAGACTGGGCAAGTAATTCCAGGTTTCATGATTGATACATTAACCATCAGTATGTACAAGACAGCATTCTATTACATTACCATTGTTTAAATTCAGAGCAAGCAAACATAGAAACAGCATGTTAGAACTCCATTACTGCACTGCACTGTTTCTTCCATAAATTTTAAGCTTTGTTCTCCAGATTACAGCTAAAGAAACACACGGTTCGACTGGGGCATCATTTTTAATGTGGTTTTTGTTTTGTTTGCTTTTATAGTGGGAAACCCAGATTAAAAAATTAATAATCTTAGCCAAATTTTGAAATCACAAATCATTGAAATATTTTGGAAAAGGAATGGAATTATGTTGTTCCTAGAAAGTTATATCTCACTGCAGATTTCAATAGTTGATGTCCTGGAATCAGTCTAGGACAAGAAAAATAACATGTTATCAAAATCAGATGGTTGTGTTTTAGGAACCTTATTTGCCAAGCATGCTACATGGCTAAAATTCACATTATCAAAATACTGATGCACAAAATCAAAGTTTTGAACTTAACAACAGTGGATACCAATGTTATTCCAAGCTAACTAAAAATGCTGTTCTCATTTTGAATCTACAATGTAGTTTCATCCATAAATTATATCTATGTCAGTCTTTCACCATTCTTTGTACCTCACTTCTAAATCACAAGACTATTTCAACTCAAATCATTGGAATTTGTTAGAAATTTTTAGGGGAGGGAGGGAGAATAAAGTACCTCGAATATATGTCTAAAGCAGTGACAGCTATATAGAAAGCCCTAAAAAAATTGGGCTTTAATTTTTATTCTCCTCTATTTTGCAAATGTATAGATTTCACTATAGTTTAATGGGGGATCTGTGTTGGATAAGACGGTTTTGTCAGCATATCTTGTTTATATGACAATCATCAACACTGATTCTCAAACAATTATTTATACTCATTGTTTTTCTAAGGTCATAACAACAAAATATTATTTGCTCTGAAAGGTGTTCATAGAAAATAATCTGAAAAATCATTCTCTTAAATTCACGTCTCTCATTTCTACTACAATAAACACAAAATGTCTTCCATAATTCATGTAAAAACATATGCAAAAAGGTGCATCTTATTCCCCAAGTAAAGGCAGCTTAATGCAATATATGCATTCCTTTCTAATAAACATTTCATATTTTTCAGAACACCAGAGTCAGAAAAAAATCTGTAGAAAGTATTTGATTCTCCTTTCACAATATAAAATTTCTAATAAATAGTCTTACATCCAACAATCTACCAAAACCATTTTATTTCCCCACTTCCATATTCCTACCCAATGAGTAATGAAGTAAATTTAAATACCACCCTTAATTCTCCTCTTGAAAATGTATTTCTCACTTTGTTTAAAGTAAAGTAGAATATTTCCACTTTTTGCTACAGTAATATTTTATTCTACTGTCAGAATTTCCTTAAGGAACAATGAACTTTTATTGCACTGGCTGACACTTTTCCGCATTTTCTATGATGTTTCTTTGAAAAGAAGACACCTACTGTATTTGAATTTTTAAATACATAATACCTTTTTCAATGCTCACTTATCTTGTTAGCATTCTGAAGTATCAGTGAATATAAGATGCCTCTTCTAGCATTAATGACAAATTGAAGAGTAGATGGCAAGAATAAAGAAAATTGTAGATGTAGCACAAAATGAAGCATTCAAATTAGTTTTAGCATCAAATTAGTCTGCCTAAGCTCACCAATTTATGTCTACAAAATATTTAGTAATGAATACAAAACTACTGTTAACTATGGAATAAAAAGTTTATGATTTATTTATATTTTAAAATGGGAAAAAAATCACCTAAGGTATGTGAGAACCCACTGATTATAAGACTGTCCTTTCATTTAATAAAAACCTAATGACAACCAGTAACTCATTCTCATGAGCATTTACTTTTTATGTTTTGTCTGATTCATGGAGCTATTTCTCTTATGATATCTTAACAATATAACAAAAAATGCCATCATAGGAATATGATATCTTAGCAGTATAACAAAAAAATGTCATCATGGGAAAGAGTTATCAATTATGACCTTTCAAAATATTTTAAAAACAAAAATATGAATTTATTTGTAAAATATTTCAATATTTTCCTTTATGCATGCCTTGCTTACTGTATGTTCATATAGCTAAATAAAATTAGTCTAACTCATAGAACATCTTTGTGCCTCTGAAAATAGATTAAACCAGAACTTGTGCTTTTGAGTAGCTTTGTGAGTCAATCTACCAAAACCAATGATATACAAATGTAATTCACAAATCCCACCCTGTGCTTACTTTTTAAAGCAAGTTACAAATTTAGCCTAAGGAAAAGTGTTATTTGGAAATGCAACACAATAAGGTGTTATCATAAAGGAGACCTTTCTGTTGAGAAATGTTTTCAAGAAGCAGAATAACTGGAACTAGGAAATGAGAGTGCCCTTTTGAATGGTTAAATATAAACAGAAACATACTCTGAGGGTAGATGAAGTATCTATTCTGTTTATCGCCCATCAAACATCCACCAAAAGTAGATGGGACTCAACTGACGTAGAAACAGTTACTGCCCCGTCATACAAAGCATAACCGAAATTCCACACAGACTAGGGTACTATTTCATCTTAGCTTTCGCACCATCACTGAATTAGATTACCACTGTAGCAAAAGTGCACCCACAACTGAATTAAAAACTTACCTTTACCAGGTGATTAAGAGAGAAATTTTGATATTATTTGTATAATGTAACTGTTCACATCCTTGAATGATCTCCACTCCTGAAGCTATTTCCACAATTATGGTAAATCATTTACACTGTTATCTTGAATTGGTAGTCTGCTTTAATATCTCTAATTTTTGGCAAGAGGAAATGCCTAGCTAATATCAGTACCACTTTATTAAGCCTGAATAAATTTTCAAAAGACATTATTCACCAAAACAGAGATTACGTACATTTTTAATTTCCCAGACAAAATAAAACAGTGTACATGTGACAGGACTTTGTGAGACAAAAAAGTGCAGATAGATTCCATTACTTGATTTTTATTAAGGAATCAAACATAATTAATTCAGTTAATTTAATTATGGATTTCTAGGATGAATTTGCATTCATTTCTCCATGTGATATAGATTAAAAAGACAGCATGAACTCTGGTTTCTTTATATCTATTACATTTTAATTTATTGTGCACAGATTTCTTGGTCTTAATATGGTCATAGTTTCCTACATACCTACTAGAGAAGGCAAACATATTTCATTTTCCAAAAGTCATTATTTTTTAAGAATGTCTCCTGAAGGGCTCTGAATTCCTTACATAAATATGCAAATATTTAAACGGACATGAGTATCTAAAATAGAGATCTCATGTATACTTCATTCTCTTTCTTGAAGATTAGAGTGATCATGCTTTCTTTTATCTAATCCAAATTCTTACTATATTGTGCAAATATAGGTTTGATGAACCAGAATAATTTTTAGTTCCTAATATGAAAATGACACTTTTCTTTACAGGGATCTGGAGGCATGGTGAGATAGAATGGGGGAGGACATCTACGTGTCATTTAATTTCCTTGAGCAGCCAAAATTTTCCCAAATTAAGATTGGATTCTCAATTCCATTAGTATTAAGAACTGCTTGTTCGATTTGAAAAGACTTCCACCATCATGTATCTAGCCCAAACTCTTGTGGCCCTCAGGCACACAATGGTACAGAGGACAGTGCTACAATCCTTGTTTTGGAGTTTTTCCAGTATATTCTCCAGCAAGAAGGGCCACACTGCCATCTACAGACACAATTACCCCTATTATAATGATCATTCTGCACCCAATTTTCCTACAATAATTAGTCATTTTGTTCTGATTGTCTATCAAACTTTTTAAATTAATCTATGTATCTATTTTGATATTTCTGCAGAATATCTTCATTTTGATCCCTCTTTGAAGTCATAACATTCTGTAAAGTTCCAAATCAACAGAAAATTATTTTACAATAACATAAAGTAAAAAAAGCTACATAGGACACATAAATTACCTACCGGTCTGGTGTGTACAGACACAGGGGCCTTGAAGGTTGTCACCGGATAGCTGCACTCAGAAACGCTGTAGGGATCAGAACTGCTGGAGGAGCACTTGGAGATGGAATCACAGGCCACAAAGGTGTTATCGAGAGGCAGTTCCTGAATGATGTGGTGCTTAGAATTCAGGGGCGTCTCAGGCTGGATCTGGAAGGTCGGCTGTGGAGAGGCAGATTTGTAGTGTCGGGCCAAATCAGGGCTGTCAGGCTTGAATGTGGTAGGTGTTGTGCCCCAGTTGTACTTGCCCATGGTTTGCTCTTCCAGCTCAATGGGAAGGTCAAGTGTGACACTGTTTCCATCATTGTCAGCATCATCTGCCTTTGCTTCTTCAATAGTGACAAAGTTAAGCAGCAAGTTCTTAGGGGCATTCTTCTTCTTCTTCTTCTTCTTTTTCTTCATCATTATCATCTGTCTGTTTTCTGGGTTTGGGGTAACCCATTCAGAATTCTGTTTGTTTTTCTGAGCAGCCTTAAGATGTGGTGCTTGGCGACATCTTACGACAGCAGTGATGAAAATAACTAGGATGACAGTTATGGTGCCAGCAACAATGGCAACCATGATCTTGACATAGTCACTGGTTGGTGAGGATGCATCAGCTGTCTCAACATTTTGTGTCACTGGTGTTTCAATGCTTTTGTGCACCAATTCATTAATCAGTGTAGCATTGGTCACTGATTCATTCACGAACAGATTGACAACTATAACATTGAAGAGGGAATCAGGTTGTCCTAAGTCCTTAGCTTTTACTACCAATCTGTGTAAACCAAGGTCAGCAACAACACATTTCTCTTTCAGTGTGATATTTCCTGATGTTTGGTCAATTATAAACAGACCCTTTGCGTTTCCCCCTGCAATGCTGTAACGAATTTCTGCATTCATGCCAGTATCATTGTCAACAGCAACTACCTGAAAGACCACTGCTCCTGGATTAGTAGATGGTAGAACCAATTCATAGGAGTAGTTGGAAGGAGGGATAACAAAAACTGGTTTGTTGTCATTGACATCAACCACATTAATGGTTACTTTGGCAGTTGAAGAGCGTGATACCCTACCACCATCCTCAGCTTTTACATAGAAAGTGTAAGACTCTTGCTTTTCTCTATCAAATGAGATATTTGGTCGGATGACACCAGTCTGTGGATCAATGGTGAACTCATCATTCACATCTACAATGGAGAGAGTGACTGCAGAATTCTCTCCATAGTCAGGATCAGTTACAGTGATGAGTCCCACTGTGCCATGTCTTGGGAGGTTTTCTGGGACATAGAAGTTGTACTCATTGTGAGTGAAAATTGGGCTGTTATCATTCTGATCAAGAACAGTCACTAAGACTGTGGCATTAGTTATTAAGGGTGGAATGCCATTATCTTTTGCCAGAACTGTGAAGTAATATTTTTCCTGTTTTTCTCTATCTAGTTTCTTTACTGCAGTCAGAATGCCTGTACGATGATCCAGATTGAATTCAGGTGGAGCATCAGTGCCCAGCAGGTAATTGATCTCAGCATTCCGCCCACTGTCTGCATCGGTTGCACTTATTTTTGTCAACTGAGTGCCAGGAGAGTTATTTTCAGGAACAGAAATACTTATGAAAGGCTGGGTGAAAACTGGAGCATTGTCATTTTCATCTTTCACTTTGACGAGGAGCATGGATGACTGATTCAAAGGAGGTTTGCCAGCATCCGCAGCCAACAATTTAATGGCATATTCTCTAGTGGACTCATAGTCAAGATATGCAGCAGTCTCCAGGAGGAACTGATTACTAAATACTGGTCTTAATCTGAAAGGGACTTCATGATCTGTGAAACACGTCACCCTACCATTATGGTCAGCATCCTTATCTGTCACAGTTATGAGAGCAACTTTGGTATTGAGTGGGGCATTTTCTGAAAGAACCACGGTGCCATTTGTTGGATTGATGATGTATCTTATGTCAATCGATGGGACATTATCATTGATATCTGTAACGTTTACCAATACCATTGCTCTTGCTGGCATTGATCCACCATCAGTTGCCAAAACCAGTAACTTGTGGCTTGGTGCTTCTTCCCTATCCAGTGGTTCTTTGACTGTGATAAGTCCAGTGGTCGTGTTGAGATGAAACAGTCTCTTGGCAATGTTGGAGACTAGATTGCTGAAATAGAAATGAATCTTGGCATTTTCACCTATGTCAGCATCTGTAGCATGGAGCTGTGTCACTGAAGTACCTACAGGAGCATTTTCAGGTATACTGACTTCAATCTCATTTTCCTTGAAGACTGGGCGGTTGTCATTTGTATCAGCAACACTTACTTGCAAGATAGCGGTACTGGATCTTTGAGGAAAGCCACCATCTTCAACCTTTACTTTCATCACATAGGTATCCTTCTCTTCCCTATCTAATTCCTTTTGAACGATCAGTTGTGGCATCTTGTCTCCTTCTGGTGTTTCAATGACATCAAGCCCAAAAATATTTTGACCCTGGAAAAACATGTAATGAAATACAATTTAACTTTGTTAATACAAATTAATATACCAATATCAATATATATCATGAAATGATTTAGCCATGTTAACTTATGTAATGAGAACAACTTTCAATTCCTTGAAGACACATGACATAGTAAGATGTCATAGCAAGACAGAAATAGGTGCCAGAAAACCTGTGTCCTAAATCTCAACTCTGTGTATCACTAATATTGTGATAAGAAGCATGGTTATTCTACATGAATTAAAATATATTTTACTGTAGATATATGTCTAATATGTTTTTTAGCCACCAAATGTAACCAGCAAGTATAGAATATTCATCAAAGACAGCAGCATTCAAGACATCTAATAAATAGAGTCAAAACCTTTGGTAGATGGATGAAATAAAAGGATTTACTGTTATAACAAATTTATGTAAAGTATCAGTACACAGAATTTCATTTTTTTCCTCTAGGAACATATGATGAAATAAAATTATATTGGAGATTAACAATGCAATGTTTTTAACCTCTCCCTGTCTTTTTTAAATAAGCAAGCACAAAGGGCACATACTGAAATGTAGAATTGGAAAAGATAGGTTAGCACAGCACCTTTTTTTTTTCTTTATGCACCTGAAGCTACAGTATGGGGATGTTTAAAAAACATTTCCCTATCTGAACTACAATCAGATGAGCCCTAGACAGACAAATAGTGAATATGCCAGCTGATGGAGGAATAGTACTGACTTGCTCTCAGGTGGTTCCTGCCCAGTGTTACATGCGGAATTTTGACAGAAATGAATAGAATAAAAAGATAGTGAGAGTGTGAAGCAAAGATCAGAAGAGGAACTTAAGATTCCTATTACATGAGTCATCTTTAAATATACATGTATTCATTCATTCATGTATGCATATATATGAGGGGGCTTCAAAGAGTTCATGGAAATGCACATTATCTTTTAATTCTATTTTCCACGAACTATCTGAACCTCCTCATATATGATACTGTCGCCTGTTTTAAACCTCTAATAGTACCTTATGATTTCCCTTTATAGTTTTTATTAAAATGCATATATTCATTTAATTAATATAAAGCCGTTACTATCAGTATCATAATTAAATACTTAGATTGTCATTGATTTTTCTCACATCTTAGCTAGAAGTTGATTTTCCATTATATTAGCAAAACATGTTTGCTCACCAACATATATCCCCACTTCCTAGGCAAATGCTCTAATCATATTAGATATTCAATATATCAGCATGCAAAGAATTAATAAAAATAGTATTGGATGCCATGAACTTTAATGAAATACAATTTAGAAACTATTTTTCTACTCATAACTGAGACATTTTGGATGTGAAACTTCCTAAAAGCTTTTTGGGATGCCATTACAAATACAAAATTATCATTAATTACTGTTTATTTCGATCAAATTATAATACTAAACACTGTATTTATTTATATTAAATATTACTATGATAAAATTCTATTTTGCTTAAAATATGCTATAAAAGAAATAATAAATTTCCAGTTTGCCAATTTTCACACAGTAAACAGATATAACATGAAAAAAGTTTGCCTTGCTATATGTTTCAAGAAAAAACACATTCTTTAACTGGTCATATGACTAAAATAAGAATAGAGTTCTAAGTTTAATTGTATGAGTTAAAAACACAACCAATATACACACTTTAGTTCATATAAAAAGTTGAAAAAATCACATTGGAGCAAACTGGTGATTTTAATTAATATTTCTGAAATGCCATCTTAAAATTCATAATCAACATGTAATTCTTCCACCATATCATAGCCCTGTATTTGAATAAACGTATAAGTGAATGTGTAAGTGAATCTTAGCACTAAAAAAATCCAATGTAGTGCATAAATATCTTCAAGCAAATCACAAGAAAAATAAAGCAATGTATTTGGGTATTGCACAAGATTAAAGGGGGATCTTCAAAAAGTTCATGTATAAAAGTGTATTATAAGACAACTATGCATGGATTTCAAATTTTTTTCACCAAAATAAACTTACCTTTTAATTCCATTTTCCACAAACATTTTGAAGTGTCCTTGTATTAACACAGTATAAAAGGAAAAAGTAAATGTTCTGTAGTTCTTGATTTCATATACAATTATACAACTATGACTATAATACACATGGAAAAAAAGAACAGGCTAGTTTAACTTTTAATTTTATGGACTTATGTTTGTGTATTTCCTGTTTACATATTTAGAGTTTAGTCTTATGTGTTTGCCTGACTTTTGAGTTGGTCTTTGCTTTCCCAAGCAAATTAAGGCAAAGTTATGGCAGTGGAAGAATTAAAAAGAATAAAAATACTCTCTGTCTCAGTCATTTTATGTAAAATGGAAATAATCTTAGAAGATAGAATTTTCTTTTTTTATTTATTTATCTGAGGGGGGGAGAGAGCGAGAGAGAGAGTTAGTTCCTATCTGCCAGCTCACTTCTTAAACGCTCATAAAGGCTGGCCTAGGTTGGGCCAAAGCTGAAGCTCGCAACTCAAGGCGGATCTCTGATGTGAGTGGCAGGAACTCAATCACTTGAGCCATTATGTGTTGCTTCCATATTATGTGTTGCTTCCCATAGTGTGCTGTAGCAGAAAGCCAAGAGTCCGAAGCTGGAGCCAGGTACTCCCAAGTACTCCCATATGGGGCCTGAGAATTTTTTTTAATTTTTATTTATTTTTTCTTTTTGACAGGCAGAGTGGACAGTGAGAGAGAGAGATAGAGAAAGGTCTTCCTTTGCCGTTGGTTCACCCTCCAATGGCCGCCACGGCCAGCGCGCTGCAGCCGGCGCATCGCGCTGATTTGAAGCCAGGTGCTTTTCCTGGTCTCCCATGTGGGTGCAGGACCCAAGCACTTGGGCCATCCTCCACTGCACTCCTGGGCCATAGCAGAGAGCTGGCCTGGAAGAGGGGCAACCGGGACAGAATCCGGCACCCCGACCAGGACTAGAACCCGGTGTGTCAGCGCCGCAAGGCAGAGGATTAGCCTATTGAGCCACGGTGCCAGACTAGGGCCTGAGAATCTTAACCAGCATGGTAACCACTAGCCCAAATATCTACCCCAAAATGCAGACTTCCTGAATTTCAAGGTGACAATGAAATATACATACCATTTAATAGATAATGTCCCCATTGCTCTTTTGTCTTCTATGACTGTACTAATCAATAAGATAGTGACTCCAAGGGAGGATTTACATTTAAATTTTAATGAATTAAAGTTAGATAAAATTTTCAAATCAGTCTTTATTTATAACAGCCACATTTGAACTCCCAGTAGCTGTATGTGTAGCTATCATGTTACATAGCAAAAATGTAGAACATTTCCATTACTGTAGAAAGTTTTATTGGACTGTACTGTATCTAGTTTTCTTTAACAAAGACACTCAATTTCAACCATGTGATTGCAGGTGTAATGTCCCCTCTCCCCGATATTAAGAGCTCTACGAATGAGTTATTGGTTTATATATGTAAACATCATATTGTCCAGGAAATTTAAACCAGAGTTGCCCACATGTGAGACACAAATACTTTTTAACACAATTCTATCATGATGTTTAAGTTCAATATGAAAGAGTGGTGCCAGCATGACTTTACTATCATTACTGAATGACTGTTCCAAGACTGTTTTCTGTCACATCTCCTTCAGAAATAAAATATGACTAACACATGGATCCAACATTAGTTCTACTTCATGGCAGTTAGCTCAACTGATATTCACATCCTCTTGAACAATGAAAAAACTTAAGCCCTCTGACATATGTTTGACCATGATATCAAGACAGTGAGAAGGGAGAAAAAGGGAAAAAGATGTATGGTTCCTTAATTCATCATCTCCTTAACTCTAGGACAGACATGTCCTAAAAAGAAGTAGTATGTATGGGATAATTCACCTATAGTATCCTGAATTCAAAACATACTTAGAATTATTTGTTTATCCTTGTTTATAAAGGTATTACCTACTTGAGGAAATCCTTTACTACCTATCCAAATGTTGTTTATCCTTCGGCGAGAGCACTAGCTATCATATATGAGAGTAAATCTACTTGAATTACTTAATATACAAAAGGTATGAGTGTATAGTGACATGGCATGACACTTTGTGTATATGTATTGTCTCTGAGAAGATAGCATCTGGTATATGAAGGTTCTTCAAAAGGTTTGTGGGAAATGAAATCAAAATATAAGTTCATTTTGATGCAAAGAATTTCAAAATCTATTCACTTTTTATAATACACATTTCCATGACACTTTTGAAGATGCCTTTTATATGAACACATTCAGTAAGCATCTCTTAGATGAACAAATGCAAGAACTAAAAGGATAGCTCCTGTTTTAAGATAAAGGGAGAGGGGCTGGTACTGTGGTTCAGTGGGTCAAGCCATCATTAGCAGCACCGGAATCCCATGTGGGCACCAGTTCAAGCACCAGCTGCTCAACTTCATATCCAGCTCCCTGCTAACGAGCCTGGGAAAGCAGCAGAGGATGGCCCAAATGCTTGAGTCCCTGCATACGTGTGGGAGACCCAGAAGAAGCTCCTGGTTGCTGAGTTTGCTCTGGCTCAGCCCTGGTCGTTGTGGCCATTTAGAGAGTGAATCAGCAGATGGAAGATCTCTCTGTCTCTGTCTCTCCCTCTTTCTCAGTAATTCTGACTTTCAAATAAGTTAATAAATAGATCTTGAAAAAAAAAAAACAGATAGAAACAAAGCAGAGTTTGTACTTCTTTTTAATCCTTAGCCTATATTGGCACAGAAATAGTCTATAACTGTTCACTAAGGAGTCTTTTTTCTTTTCCTTTAATAAAGCTATCTAGAAAACAATTTCAGAGTTATTTTCTGAAACATCTACGTTATTTTGTTAAAGGAGTAATAAAAGCTGAAGCATCAAGGATGTAATAAAAGCTAAAGTGTCAAAAGCTAGTAAAATGTTACAACCTAGTTGTAAACCTTTATTTTCAGAAGAAATTATGACATACTAAGTGTGGTATGTGGTCAGCACAATACTTATAAAATTGAAAACTCTACTTCTGTGCAATACACATGCACAGTAAAAATAAAAACAAAACCTCAGAGAAGAAAATAGCTTACTGTATGAACTGATGCAAAAGCCATATACACACAATATATTGGTTTTGGATGCTGGTATTTAAAATGACATTGATCTCAAGAACACAAAATTAGAAGTTCAGATTTAGGTCAAGAAAAATTTATGGACTTTCTAATAACGTCATGTAATATAAATAACTTTATTTGATTTTTGAATGATATTTCTTCCTAAGTTGAAAAAAAGCTTTGGGTCCCAAAACCAGGGCAAAAACCGCTGAAATAAGCAAGATGTTAAAACTTTCACTCTTTGTAGGGGTTTTTTAAATCAAAGAAGAGAAAGTTGATGTTAGATATGAAACTCCAAGAGATGCATTTTCTTTGATTTAAAAAATTAAAGGTTATTCAATGCCAAATGAAAAGCTATATTTTTTATGTATTGTTCTGGGAAAGAATTAAATGAACCACTGTAGTAAATGTTAACATTTCTGACATATGCATATGTAAGACACCACTTTGTTGCCTATTGGTAGGTAATAAATAACACAGCACTTTCAGCACTATAAATCTGGTACAGTTGCCCAGAAAGTGCATACAGTGCCAGTAAGTACTAAAAATAGTTCCAAAGAGATTGGATTCTAAAACTGATTAAATAAAAGCTGTTTACTCTGTAGATCGAGGAAAAGTAGTAGAAAGAATAAAAATTTATTTCTGAGCTTTCACCACTGCTGGATTTATAAAGAACATACTTATTTTAAATTTGTTTGTTCATTTTTGTCTATTACTGATACACCTTTGAGTCACAAGAATGCAAGAGGATAGTTTCAGATGGATAAAACCATACTGATTGTGGATATTTATTTATTCATTTATCTATTATTTATTGAGAGGCGGAGAGACAGAGAAAGGGAGCTCCCATCTGCTGCTCCTCTCCTCAAATACCTGCAACAGCTGGGCAAAGCCAGGCAGAAGCTGGGAGCCGGGAATTCAATCCAGTTTCCCATGTGGGTGGCAGGAACCCAACCACTTGAATCATGACTGCTGTCTCCCAAAGTCTGGGTTAGCAGGAAGTTGGAGTCAGATGTCAGAGCTAGATACAAAAACCAGGAGCCCACATACTCCCAATGTAGGGCACGTATGTCTAAACCACTAAGCTGAAGCCTGCACCCAACCTAGCCACTTTAGAAAAACAGCAGGGAAATACATTCAATATTATCAACACAAATACAATAAAATACTATAATGAATTTACTTTTATTCTAGTAAAATTCCTTAATTTGTCATAGGTTGTCTGAAACTACTGGAGAGATTAGGAATTGTTGGTTACATCTTTAAACATCATGGTGCCATTTAAATTCTATGTACTATTTTGAGAACATTTCTTTCAGGAATCATCAGTAGCATTGTCAAAATACAATAGAATGGATTGCAAATAAAATGACCTCAGATATTAGTCACACATGAGTATCTGCCAGTAACTCTGAAGTCACCAAGTCCCTTCCTACTTTAAAGTTATATTAAAGAAAACAGAACAATGTGCAAGAAAACACCAGCTCTCTTTGGAAAAAACGAATTTACATTAAAATGTCAATAGTAGTAGCATGAATTTTTGGTGAAGCCACATATAAGATTGGAATATACATGTTGTAGATTTTATCTAACGTGACCTACCAAAACCTGTTTAGTAAGACAATGCTATCGATATCATGTAGTTCTTCTTAGTGTTACTCCCAAAAAAGGAATTCCTTTTATTGGCTTTGTTCCCTCATTTTTTTTTTCAGATTTCAACACTAGTAGTAGTTTCCTTTTTGACAAGAGAAAAGGCACTCAAAGGAGGTTCTCAAAAATTGTTGGTTTTTGTACTAGGTTCTGTCTCAATGTGTACTTACCTTTACTTCAGAATTTGTAAAATACATGTGAAAGACACTATTTTATTGTTTAAATTTTTTTTTGTTTTCATCTATATGAAATGACGGGGGGAGAGAGAGAGAGAGAGAGAGAGAGAGAAAGTCTTCCATTCATTGGATCACTCCCAAAATGCCCAAAACACCTGGAGCAAGGCCAGTACTAAGGTATGAACCGGCATCTCTATCCAGGTTTCCCACATGGGTAACAGGAATCCAAGAAATGCACTATTAACTACTACCTTCCAGGGTGTGTGTTAGCAGGAAGCTAGATTGGCATTGGAAGTGCAGAGTAGCCTGGGCTCCAAGGAACTCCAGATGGAATTCAAACATGGCAAGCAGGGGCTTAACCCAATGTGCCACAACACCCACTCTTGTTTCCTTTTTTTATGGAGATATGTCACTGTCACTACTCAATTTTCTCCAAGTGGGAGAATAATCAGGCTACTTGATTATATTGTCTAGAATGTGCACTCCGATCAAAATGTTGTAAAGTGTTAGTTGAAATTCGTGATAGAGCTGGAGCAAAGGAAATTTATTTGAAGCTTTCTGGGTTGTTAGAGTCATGAGGACAGATTAATAAGTGAGACAGAGGCTGGTATTGTGGCGCAGTGGGTTAAGCCACTGCCTGGGAAACCAGTATCCCATAAGGGCACAGGTTTGAGTCCTGACTGATGCAGTTCTGATCCAGCTCCTTGCTAATGTACCTACCAAAGCAGCGAAAGTTGATCCAAGCACTTGGGCCCCTGCCAAGTATGTAGGAGACTCTGATGCCATTCAAAACTCCTGGCTTCGGCCTGGCCCAGACTCAGCACTGGCCATCTGGGGAGTGAACCAGCAGATGAAAGATCTCTCTCATTCTCTCTTTCTCTCTCTCTCTTTCTCCGTCTCTCCAGATTCTAACCCTTGAAAAGCTAATAACATCTTATCATACAGAAAAACACTTAATACTATGCAATTGTTTAAAATACAAATTGGACTTGACCCAGAGATTTTAATGGTTGCTTTTTATTTGAAAATATTTTCTTTGAAAGAATATATTTTCAAGCATGTGATTTTAATCACTAGCTGCTTTTAATTGAAACGACATGCAAAACAAATGAAATGTCACTCCTAATTGTGGCTAATCAACTTTCTAGCAGCTGCTCGCGTGTGCTCAACTTAGATGAGCTGGATTCATAAGAAAACAAAAATATAGTATATCGAATCACAGAACACTAGTATTAGAACAGAATTTGGATATCATCTTGCCTTACTTCTCCTTTTACAAGAAGGACACAGGCTCAGTGGGGTTCCTGACTTGCCCATGATGAGACAGAGAGTTCACGGCAGAGCCATGTTTTAAATAAAAGTCTCTTAACTTTGAGTTTAATGTTTTTTTTTTTTTCACTAAACTACAATTAACCTCTCAAAAAGTAGGCCTTTCTGATGTGGCAAGAACTATTGTGAAGAGCTTTCATCATGAGGTAATCATCAGGTAATTACTGTCCCCCCCCCCCAAAAAAAAAATAACACCAAATACCTAAAACCTCAGGTCCCCAAACACTGAGGCACTGATAAACAGGTTTTATTCCCTGTCCCCCCCAAAAAACTATTCTGTCATGCTAAGGAAATATTACTCATTGAAAAAAGAAATGCAAGAAATACCATTTAAAATATTAATGGTACATAAATATATATGATTTTACAAGTCAATTTTGAAAGGAAATAAAGAAGAAAAAATTATTTTAATGTATAAGTTAAGATTTATCAAATTCTCAAACATGGAATTCAGTTTTTCTAGTCTTTGACAGATGGTATAATGTACTTTATATTTCACAGAAGTCTTTCATAAAATTTTCTTTAAATCAAGATTTTCTTTTAAAAAATAACTTTTTTGAAACAGTCCAAAAGCATTTTATGTTGCTGTGTACTTATTTGAACAATTCAGAGCAAGTAAGGTAGCATTCTAGTGGTTAATAGGATTTGTGATTAGATCAAATCCATTCAAAAATTAGTTATCAAAAAACGGAAAGTGTATTTCACTAACAAATGTTACTGCAAACCTAAATGCTTATTTATATTTGAAAGATAAAAATTCAAGATGCTTCTGGTCTAGCATGTCAGAGAAAACTTTTAAGTAAAGGAAGTCAGTACATAAGCTAACTTGCAGGAAATGTAAAACACCATTACATAACCTAAGGTTTTGTGAAGGCATTTATCTGTCAAGTCTAAGAGCATCTTCAGTGTTTCTAACTCTGATTAGTTCAATTTTGTGAATTGTTAAAAGGTCTAAACCAATTTCTCTAGGACTTAGTATCCTCAAAGCCCAAAAATCTTTTTGCCAAAAGAGGATTTCGGTTTCTACACCATGTGAAAAAGCCATTTCTTCTGTACATCAAGGCCTCTGACTACTGATTAAATAGATCACGATAAGGATGGTGGAAATAGTTCCTGAAGGAAGTTAACTAAATGATGAATGTGTCCCTGGATCATGTTAAGAAAAGTTAAATCTTTTGTTTTTTGAATGAAATGGGAGTTTCAAATTGCCAGTAACTAACCAGAAATGGTTTATTCTAAGCAAGGACTTAATATTTGGAAATCACTAATATTTTCATGGATGGACAGAAAAATCTTATAATCAATATATTTTTTATTGTTGATCATGAAAACGTCGTTCATATATATGAGTGAAAGTTCCAGATTTCTTAGCGGTCTGGTTTTAGAGAAGTATAATGGAGGCCAACAAATAGAATCATCTCTCTACAGGTGGGGTGGAGGGTTGGAAGATGGCACGGAAGAGGCAAAAGAACTTGGGTATTTTTTCCCCTGCAGGTTTCAAACAAACCAAAAGAGTATGTTATTCTCAGTGGAGGTGAAGTACTGAGAATCTCAGATGTGTGTTTTCATAAATCTGCATTTTAACCCAAATGCATATTCTTCTTTATTGGCATTAAGACTAGTCAAGGAATATGGGGCATAACATGGAAGAGTTGTGACAGCCATCTGAGATAAGGGATAACAGGAGCAAAGAGAAAAGTTTAGGACAAATACTAGGCCACAGAGAGTAGCCCCCTTTCCACTAAATCAGAGAAAGCTTCAGTTAAGACCATTTTCAGTCAGCATTATTTTTTATAATCCATGGGCTAGCTAGATCTCAAGATATTCAAAAGGCCTCACCTCTGATTCTGCTTTACTTTAGGGGAAAGTAGAACTCAACCCCATATACCCAAATGTTTTCTCATTACATTTTAGAAGGAAATTGTGCATCCTCTGAGATGATTTCAGATTCTTTATTATCTCTGACTCTTCTTAAAAGAATTCCTCAATGGACCAGTGCTGGCCAGCGCTGTGGCATAGTAGGTTAAGCCTCTGCCTGCATCACAAATGCACGCCGGTTCAAGACCTGGCTGCTCTACTTCTGATCCAGCTCCCTGCTAATGGCCCGGGAAAGCAGCAGAAAATGGCCTATGTGCGTGGGTCCCTGTACTCACATGGGAGACCCTGAAGGAGCTCCTGGCTCTTGGCTTCAGATCAGCCCAGCTCCAGTGATTGGGGAGTGAACCAGAAGATGGAAGACTTCTCTCCCTCTCTCTCACTGCCTCTCAAATGAATAAATCTTTTTTAAAAAAATAATTATTTAATAGGTTAAAAAGCTGCAAGTGTTCTGTAACCATAACCACTCTTTAAATACTTAAAGAATCTTAACCTATTCTAACTTACTGGAAGTATTTCTTACCAGCAAACACTATGCCCCATGGTACTGATTCTAGGAGTGATTTATTATGTTTGGAATCAGTTTGAATTGGGAGAGACAATATTTTCAGATCATTAGTATTTATCTTCCCTCAGGTGCAATTAATAACATTCTTTAATCAGGGTATCAATTCACTATAATATCTTGCCTCCATCCTGAGAATAGTAATGTTCATGAAATTTCTCCAAGACTAATTAAAATAATGCCTTGAAAGACAAATCAAGTTTTTCTTTTTAATGGTGCAATATCCAGCAACTATGTAAATCAATCAAACAACTAAAACTTCCATCCATATCCAATTAATCAGCTGTTTGCAAATCCAGCCAGTGATGAGATCAACCAAACTGATCATGGTTTTACTCACTGAAACATAGGTATTTTAAAATACATAATAGCATTTCAAATAAAAATGATGATGGGTGTATGGTCAAAATATTTTTTTTCCTGAGCCACAATCTTAAGAGAAAAAAATACTATAAAATTCAAGAGCTGAGAAAAAATTTTTCAATGAAAAGCCATTAATAAAACAGTAGCTTAATAAATTCTTGTTTTAATAAGATATATTTATTAGTCCGTTATACACCAATATTAACCTTAATCCTCCATTAATATCCTGAATAATCAATTAGATTTTAATTTATCTAATTCTAGATGGTGTTCACTTTTGTTTTTAGCCATATTAAAAATAAAGGATAATTTTTAAAATGTACTATTTTTGTATTACTAATAATGCTTACATGATCATTAAATCAAATTAGAAGTACACAGATTTTGTTAATGAGAAGATGTCTTTCTTTACTAGCTAAGCTCCAATCAGTTACAGCACATATACCAACAAAAATCCTCATATGCATCACTTTTATCCTCCCGATTTTTTATTCTAAGTTTGAACATTAGGTTAGTAATGGACACCCATGTTTGGTTAATAAAAATATTCATTGTATGAATTAGCTTCATTACAGAAGCTAAGATTTTGCAAGTGGTAATAATAAATGTGTTTCTCATACATAATATAAAATAGAATAAATACTGAAAACCTTTGTGCAATTAATGAGACATAAATCTCATCCAAAGTTGGAAAAAGAAAGCCATCTCCAAGCTACTCTGTTCTACCATTTAACTTTGTGTTCTTTTCAGTTACATGGGAAAACAAGTAGCTTCCACCTTTAAAATGATCATAACACTCTGTCAACTTTCAGAATGGACAATTACTTCATCAAATCTCTTCCTACCAGAGGACTTGTGTGTGCTAACAGTATTGCACCCATGACTCCCTAAGGGATAAGTCGTTTAAACTGCATTTATTGTTTAAACATTTGTGAAATATTTTGTCATCTGAAAATGCTTACCTTTTGAAGTTCTTAGGGAGTGAGATCCAAAAACAACCTGACTTGCCTGTGAAGTTACTAAAATCTTATAAAAGACAAAAATCTGCTCTTAGCACACAGAGATGTGCAAGGAGAGTCTAGAGTGTTCTTTACAGGAGAAAAGCACTCTCCACCTTCTCAATGGACTACTTAGCAAACTCTGGAGATATTCCTAGCTATCACAGCTGGGCAGGAGAGTTACTGGGATTTATTTGGTTGAGATCAAGACTGCTGATAAACTTCTAACAGCGCAGGACTGCTCCCACCCTACCCCACAAGAAAAAAATTTCTAGCCTCAAATGCCAATAATGCCAAGGTTGAGAAATACCCTTAGTCAACACCACAAGAATTGCCATCCTATAAGGAAAAGACTAAATTATATCCAAATATAAATATTACTCTAAAATTCATAAATGGAATTATAAGGATAGGATTCAGTGAATAATCAGAAAAGACCATGAAAAATATAAATGGAGAGAAACAAGTAAATTTCATGAAGGAGAAACATTTACATAAACATCAATTTTTTGAAGCAGTATGCAGACTGTACATAAATATATATTGTGTTTCAAATTTCTTGTTATTAATTATACTTCTAAAATACCTAAAGTGATCAAATAATACTTAATTTTATGAAAATGTAAATGGATTAAATGTTCTAGGAAGAGAAACTTTTGACCTAGATTATTTGTAGGTTATGGCAGAATAGCAGCAAATTAGTTATTACTTGTGACCATTGGAGTTACTACTTAAAACTGCCAAGATTTATACAATAACATGAAAATAGAGATGATAAAAATAAAAGCACGTGTAAAATATAACAATTGAATTTAAATGAATCCAACTAGTCTAATGATTAGCGAGCCTATCAAAATAACTAAAGAAATCATGATTTCTTCAGATGACCTTTGGTTTCAAGTAAAATATCAAAATCAAATTTTGATTCAGGTTCCACAATAGGTTTTTATTCAATCAGAGCTAAAAACATAGATGATAAACAAGAACTGAAAGTATCTGAAAGGGTATGTATATATAATGCTATTCTATTTATCTTATTTGAATGAATGTCCAACTTTTAATTTTATATTTATATAAAGTTACATCTAATATCCCTTACATTTTATTATTTCTTTCATGAAAGTGAGGATGTATTTGATCTGTAACAATATCTTATGAAAAACCATAGTGGTTGAAATGCCAAGACTTTACAAGTAATTTAATAATATTCCAATGCAATTTTTAGAATTTCATGCATTGCTTAATGACTTACTAAGCTCGTTAAACATATGTTCAAGACAAAACACAGAAAAATTTTCACAGTTCACTACATCTTATTACATCTATATCATACTGAGTAATAATAGATAATCCAGTGGAGACTACTAAAAAAAAAAAAAAAGCATGACAGCAGATTTATCACTATTTGGTAATCTAGGAGGCTGATCTAGTTCTTCCTTTAGCTATTATAACAATGTCTCTCCTTTATCCCACTAAAAGAGCTGTCATAAATGTCAAAAGATGTGACAATCCTTGACAGCTGAGGGGTATAAAATAAATGCTTCAACAGTTAAAAAGTTGGCAGGGGAATTTTTAGCTTAATTCTCCTTTTAACTGGGTCTTTTGGGGGATTATGTCTTCTTTTTATGATGTATTGTGAAAAAATTTACCAATTTAAAGTCTCATATAATCAAATCTGCTTTCAATCCATACAGTCACTTGTTTTAGGGGAAAATGCATAGAACTATATAGAATTCATTGTAACTGGAAAATACACATTGGGAAAGTTACATCTTAAAATATTTCTTATAAAATATTGTCAAAACTAAACTCCAAACTATGAGTACAATGCTCACACAATCATTTTATAACACTAGAAGATACTATGATTAAAAGATGATAACTGGGAAGTGGATAAAATCATTTTAAAAATAATTTTTTTACTAAAAATTAATGTTAAGGTCTTATATGTCAGAACCAGTATAATTCTTACCCATTACCTCTGAGAATCAACACAGATGTTAAAATTGTAGGTATCTGGCCTCTGTATGTTATCGCAGTGTCAATAAGAAGCCAATAGTTGTAAGCAAAATGTTTTGAAGAAATATATGCAAGACTACTGAAAATCTTCAAGGTAATATAGATGAACCAAAGTATATTATTAAAACAGGAAAGTCTTTACAATGATGCCCATTACACTGATATTTGTGATACCTACAAAGTCCAGTTTGAAACTCCCTTTAAAATCTTGTATTACAGATAAGAGTACACAATATATACTGATCAGATGGGACCAATCAAGATTTCAATCTCCCCATCCCAACTCCATAGTTGGAAACCTGAAGCTTCTTCCTTCCAGCTATTCGTAAAATATATTGTAGGACCCTGTGAACTACAGCCATCCTATCATGCTACAGAACACCAGAGTTTGTTGTTTTCAAAATTAAAATAACATATTTAAGTAAATAAGAATGCAAACTATCCTGTTTGATCATTACACATCATACACATGTAATGTAGCATCACATAGCAGCTCACAAAATGTACAATAATTTTTTTGAAAATCCTTGCTATTATAGAGAAACACACCTACTTACTTGAACCTGTCCTCTTAGAAAAGGGAAGATGCTACTCCTTGTAAAATACTCTACATGTAATAAAAGCCAAGAGAATCAGGGTGCTTCAACAGTGATCTGAACTAAAGTAGAGAGTTTACTAATTACAGAAAAGAAATCTATAGGCGAGTTGAGCTTATCTTATTCCTACGAATAATTTTGGATTTTAAAGAATTCATTCTAGGAATCTTCATATACATTTGTTGAAGTGAAGAATTTCTAGGAAGAATTTAAAGAGTATTTTGAAGGAAAATAGAAGATAATGAGGTGGAATATGGTTCACTAAAATTTGGTTAATTATTGAATAGCAAAGTGTTGACAATGGTTTTGAATGAATGAATTTTACAAAATTATACTAAATTACTTTCACACATAACATCATGCATTAGATATTCAAGTGACATTCAGCTGCCTGAAATTATGTTTTGATTATCAAAATCTAATAAAAATATAGTTTCTCAAAATTGATATTAGAATATATATTTTGAAATATAGTAAACCCTATCAATGGATTATGATTTGTTATACTGCAAAGAGTTAGAAGAAAAACAATTAATATAGTTAAGTAACTTAATAATAAGTAATTTGTATTTTATTACATTACTCTAAAATAAAATTGTACCATTAAACCATTAAATTATTAAGCTAACTGAACTCTATCCTACATTTGTATTAAATTGATTTTTTATTATCACTAGAATTATTTAGGCTTGTAGCAATTACTATCAACTCTATTAATTAGATACTTATTTGAATCCAATTCAATTACTTTTGTTAGGGAGCATGCTAAAATATTTATGACATCTCTGAGAAGTAAAGGCAAATTTCAAAATAAATATACTTAGAATGTGTTTACTAATTCATTTAATTGATTCTTTTTCATGAATAATGTCATTTAAAAGAGATCAGTGCTACTGATATGCATAGCTGACTTCTAAAATGGAAATCTGCATCATATCTGGTTCAGTGATTCTATTCATTTAGAACATTTTTTTGATCTAAATTTAAATTTATGCTTTGGAAAATGTTTGGTTCTACTATAATAGGAAATGGGTACTTAGGTTTCCATCAAAAGGTACATGGTGCATATAAAATATGAAACATAATATGCAAAAATTTGGAGTGAAAAATCCAGGCAAAGCCATGAAGAAAAGCAAAACATGATTGAGTTATTAGTGATGACAACATTTTTGGTAATGTTGATGAATGGAGAAAAATAACAAATACAAATTTGATTACATATTGATGGTATCAATTAGATTCAAATCAATATAATGAAGGAAAATAGAGACTTTATAAAGAATATGTCCAGGGCCGGTGCTGTGGTGTAGTGTGTAAAGCCGTTGCCTGCAGTGCTGGCATCCCATATGGTCACCGGTTCAAGTTCTGGCCACTCCACTTCCAATCCAGCTCTCTGCTATGGCCTGAGAAAGCAGTAGAAGGTGGCCCAAATCCTTGGGCCCCTGCACCTGCGTGGGAGACCTGAAAGAAGCTCCTGGCTCCTGGCTTCATATTGGCACAGCTCCAGCCGTTGCAGCCATCTGGAGAGTGAACCAGCAGATGAAGGACCTCTCTCTCTCTTTCTCTGCCTCTCCTCTCACTGTGTAACTCTGCCTTTCAAATAAATAAATAAATCTTTAAAAAAAAAGGATATGTCCAGACAGGTAAAGTTGCAATTCTACAGAAACCACTAAAAGTTATTCTATCTATAACTTCACTCCTATTTTAGAAAGGTGCTCTAGTAGTTCCGTAGCTTAACCTCTCTCCAAGCTATGGCTTCCAAATTATTATTCAGAAAAAATGGGTACAGAAGGAATTCAATAACTCATTTAGCTCCTGAAAACTTACTGTTTAGAAATCTCACCAGAAATGTAACCCCTCCTACTTTTTGTGAGTCAGTGCATACAAGCAAAAGTCAGATAGTCTTCATACATTTGAATACTGAAGAGGGCGATGGAGATCTTACGTCTAAATGGAAAGGAATTCCTAATACAATTATATCTCCTTTTCTTGCCTGTTTAACTTTAGTGAACACTATGTAATACGAACAATGCCAGCTCAGAAAATGATTCATCCTATATAAATTTGATGACAGTATATCTTCTGCCAGATGACTCTTCTTTACAAGCTAATCTTTTGCCAACTGAGATAACTCATTGTGAGAGTTGTTCAGCTAAAATAAAAGGAGAGTGCAGTTAGGATTTGTGCAAATAATAGTTGACCCTTATAATGTTATACAGGAAATGGCAGTTCGCTCACTCAAGGTAGACCAGATCTTTAGGAAGAAGAAGAAATGGAAAGTAGAATTTCAAAGAAGGAGCCAGTCTAGAAACTTGGGGTTTTGAATACTGTGACTATGTATTCTAGTTGTCTCTATTTAATTTTTATTGATACTATAAGAATTATAGTAATAGGGGCCGGCGCCATGGCTCACTTAGTTAATCCTCCTCCTGCGCTGCCGGCATCCCATATGGGCTCCAGGTTCTAGTCCCGGTTGCCCCTCTTCCAGTCCAGCTCTCTGCTGTGGCCTGGGAAGGCAGTGGAGGATGGCCCAAGTGCTTGGGCCCTGCACCCGCGTGGGAGACCAGGATGGGGCACCTGGCTCCTGGGTCCTGGCTCCTGGCTTCGGATTGGCGCAGCGCTGGCTGTGGCCGCCATTTGGGGAGTGAACCAATGGAAGGAAGACCTTTCTCTCTGTCTCTCTCATTGTCTGTAACTATACCTGTCAAATAATTTTTTAAAAAAATTTATAGTAATAAAGAATTGCAATTTTTAAAATTAGTATTTAGTCAAAAGAGAGAGAGATGGTGTGAGAGAGAGAGAAAGAGAGAACCTCATCTGCTGATTCACTCATCAAATACCTAAAAGAGCTAGGCTGAGTCAAACCAAAGCCAGGAGCCAGAAGCAAGGAATTGAATCTAGGTCTCCCACATGAGTGATAGAAACCTAATTACTTTAATTATCACCTACTGCCTCCCAGGATGCACATTAACAGGAAACCAGTATAATGAATAGCTGTTTGGACTTGAACCTAAACACTACAATATGGGATGCAGGTATTCCAAGTGATGTCTTACCATTGTGCCAAATGCCAGCTGCTCTATTTAAATTTCAATTTCAAAACTGTCCTAGATTGAATGATAAATTATATGATCATGCTCATCTTATACAATGCAAACAGGTAACAAGAAAACAGATGAGTATCAAATTGATGTAAAATTATAGAAAAAATACACAAAGATAATACTTTTTAAGCTACAAATTAAGTCTGAACTCTATAGGTCATACCAGTTGCCCACTTCCCATGTAGAAAATCATTTGAGAAAGCAGGACTTATAAAAAAACAAACAATATACATGCCCTAAATGATCATAAAACTATACAAATATCTTTTTAAGCAATGACTGTTAGTGCACGCGTGTGTGTGTGTGTGTTTATATGTGTGTATGTGTGTGAAACAGCACTTGTTAACCATGTGAGAAAGCACAGACTCATGGAATCATTTATGAGAACATTACAACAACAACAAAATCTCTCAATATCAATTTGTACGCACAAAACACAAAAGCTTTTGTGAGAAAGAAGTGACATAACTCAGTGTGGCAAAGTACCTCTTACCTGAGTGACTCAACTATCACTAACTCATTAAACAACCGAAAGTTTAAGGAAGCTTAACAGCAGGAACAAATGAAACAACTGTCAATAATATTATGCAGCTAAGTGTGGAGACACTAAGGAATAACTTTAGGTTATATAACAACCTGGTTTATGCTTCCTTAATGCTTTCCCTAATCTAATTAAGGCACTTCCTTCAGAAGAAAAAAAAATACAAAAATAATTGCTTCATCAAATTTCACTGTTGTCTGATAATAACAGGAGATTGTTTGGTAAGTTTTTAAAAATACATTCTTCACTATCTAAATAAAAGAGCATTTCATGGAAAATGGATTTAAAAGATGTTTATTTTGATGCAAAAGTTTGGAAACCCATGTGTAATTTTTGTGATGAGATTTTTGAAAACCTTGCATATGCTTGGATTTCTGAAAACTTCGCCTATGCCTAGGTATCTAAAATTTTTTTGCACCAACATAAGCCTATTTTTTAATTACAGGTTCCATGACTTTTTTGATGTCATCAGGTAAAGCCAGTCACTTTGTGGGGTTATGTACAAATTTTTTCTCAGAGTGGAGTCAATTTGTTTACTCAAATCCTACAGTCTCAATTAGAGAAGACCAGAAATAATGAAAATGAGATTATTATTTATAAAACACCCATAGAGCAAGTGGAGAAAATTTTTAATTACATAAATTTTCACCATATATTTCTAGACAAATGCAACTTAAGAAATTTTATCTATTAAATAAATAATAAAATTCAGATATTTAAAATCTAAAGAAATGAAAGCTAAGCTTTATTATTATTATCCGACATATAAACTATTATCATTTTCTGTGTGAGAGCTCTAGCTATAAAAAAAAAGTCCTTGGACATTGGAAGGCAGTACACCCGCATCCCTTACAGAATCCAGTCAAGATTCTGACAACTCCAGCTTCCTGCTAATGCGCCTGGAAAGGCAGTTTCCACCACTTAAGTGGAAGACCCCGATGGGGTTCCTGGCTCCTGGATTTGGCCTGGCTCAGACCTGGTTGGTTTGGGCATTTGGGAAGTGAACCAGCAAATAGAAGACTGACTCTCTCTCTCTCTCTCTCTCTCTCTCTCTCTCTCTGTGTGTGTGTGTGTGTCTCCTTTCTGTCACACTGCCTTTCAAATAAATAAATCCTTTTAAAAATCCTTTCATTATGCCAATTAGATATTTGATCTTAAAAATCATTTGAAGGTCTAAGGCAAAACTTCAGTCAACTAGATATACCTAAAACCTCATGCACGATTTCTGCAGAAAACACATTTCAGAAGAAATGTATAGAATCTTAAAACTACAGATGTTTACTTTAGTCTATACAGAAATCAGACAACAATGTTCCAACTAAGGGCTTCATATCCTATCCTCAATGAGGACATTCTCAGTTTTCCAAGCCCATGAATACTTGTAGTTTAAAGGTGCATTCACATATCATTACTATGGTTTCCAAAGGATTCAAAGTGACAGTTACATTTGGCAAAGTATTTTTTTAAATTTTTTAAATTATTTTTTGACAGGCAGAGTGGACAGTGAGAGAGAGAGACAGAGAGAAAGGTCTTCCTTTGCCGTTGGTTCACCCTCCAATGGCCGCAGCCGCCGGCGCACTGCGGCCGGCGCACCGCGCTGATCCGACGACAGGAGCCAGGTGCTTCTCCTGGTCTCCCATGGGGTGCAGGGCCCAAGCACTTGGGCCATCCTCCACTGCACTCCCAGACCACAGCAGAGAGCTGGCCTGGAAGAGGGGCAACCGGGACAGAAGCCGGCGCCCCGACCGGGACTAGAACCCGGTGTGCTGGCGCCGCAAGGTGGAGGATTAGCCTAGTGAGCCGCGGCGCCGGCTGTGGCAAAGTATTTAAGACACCACTTGGAATGCCCACATCTCATGTCATAATGTCTGAGTTAAACTCCCAGTTGCACTTCTGATTCGAGCTACCTGCTAATGCAGAGTGGCAGACAGTAGATATGGCTTAAGTGGCTGTGTTTTTCCACTCACATGGAAGATCAAGATTGAATTCTGATTACCACCTTTGGCCTAGTCCAGCCCTAGCCTTTACAGTATTTGGAGAGTGAACCAACAGACAAAGGATCTCTGCTTCTCTGTGTCTGTCTCTCTACCTCTCAAACAAATAAAATAAAATGAGGGGCTGTAGCTGTGGCACAGTAGGTTAATCCTCCGCCTGCAGTGCTAGCATCCCACAATGGTGCCGGTTCTAGTCCTGGCTGCTCCACTTCCGATCCAGCTCTCTGCTATGGCCTGGGAAAGCAGTAGAAGTTGGCCCAAGTCCTTGGGCCCCTGAACCCACATGGGAGACAACGAAGAAGCTCCTGGCTCCTGGCTTCAGATTGGCACAGCTCTGGCCATTGCAGCCATCTGGGGAGTGAACCAGTGGATGGAGGATTTTTCTGTCTATCTCTCCCTCTCTCTGTAACTCTACCTCTCAAATAAATAAATAAAAATCTTAAAAAAATTGCAAAAAAAAGTATCATTGCTACTTCTTCAACTTAGAGAGTTATATGCAGGGTTTGCAATCTTGGAAAATTATGTGATCGATGGGGTAATGTGGCTATGTGTAGGTGACTCCTTAGGAATAACTTTCTTCACAGTAAAATTATCAAGTTTAAATGCCTCCTGAAACACACCAAATCTGTTAAATACTTATGTCCTCAGAGGAAAAGCAATGTGAGATCACTAAATAGAGAATGAAATAATCAACATCAGAATATTGTAATATTGTGTATTCAACCAATGTAAGTAGCCTTCATTTTATATTTATTTATTTATTGAAGGTAGTTGAACTTCTGGGAGTTAACTGAATATTCATTAGATTGTAACTAAACATGATTATATTTTCAAGATTTGTGATATCTGTATGAACTCTCTAATTCATCAGGTTAATCATTCAGCGGCTTAAATAAAGCATTATTTTCAACCAGAAGTAATCTATAAAGTTCTATACTTATTAATTTATTTATAATCCATTAAATTGTTTTTCTAAAATTTATGCATCCTTGGATTATTTAGAGCACCAATTTCTTCTTCTGTTAACCATTTAGGTGATTGTTTCCGTTGTAGACAACAAAACCCTACTTGTTCCACTGTCTTTAGGGTGCAGCCGTTGATTTTGCTGTGTATTCCTGGCCAAACCATTTTAAATGGATGAACTTTTAAGCAAACTCTTGTCCTCATGGGATATAGTAACTCTCTCATAAACAAGGAAAACATACTAGTATCCATAAAGGTAGCAAATCTGCTTTAAAAATATTTATTTATTTATTTATTTATTTATTTATTTATTTTGACAGGCAGAGTGGACAGTGAGAGAGAGAGAGAGACAGAGAGAAAGGTCTTCCTTTTGCCGTTGGTTCACCCTCCAATGGCTGCCGCGGCTGGCGCGCTGCGGCCGGCGCATCTCGCTGATCTGAAGCCAGGAGCCAGGTGCTTCTCCTGGTCTCCCATGCGGGTGCAGGGCCCAAGCACGTGGGCCATCCTCCACTGCACTCCCGGGCCACAGCAGAGAGTTGGTCTGGAAGAGGGGCAACCAGGACAGAATCCGGCGCCCCGACAGGGACTAGAACCCGGTGTGCTGGCGCCGCAAGGCAGAGGATTAGCCTATTGAGCCATGGCGCCAGCTACTTTAAAAATATTTGAAACCTATTTAATTTAGAATAATTAAAAACAAAACATCAAATACATTATTACATATCTCTCCTACAAAAAGCCAAACTTGCAATAAAAAGGATAGGAAAACAAAACAAATAAACAAAAATGTTGTCAGCATGAGACAGAGAAGACAAGAAATCTGATGTATTTAAAATAGCATATGAAGGAGACATAAATAAAGTAATTCCAGATGGTAGAAGCAGTATATGAGACAGCACTCACATTAGCAATATCATAGTCATATGGAGGGCCAGGAGGAAGCAAAGACAAATGAAGAGAAGGAGACATTTGATTCAAGAGATAAGCTAAAGAAGGTAAATAGAAGACTTTCAAAAACATTGAACTTGATCCAGAAATAAATGTGGAGCCAGGGACATTGATTGAGAAAGAGAATACTGCTGTTGTATTATTCTTTGTATACATGCATAAAATATGTATGATCAACTAAGTTTAGGTTGTAAAATAAGCTTTTTAAAGAGTATAAAGCATTAGATCTTAGAAAAATTGGGAAGACTCTCAATGAGTCTTAAACTATAGGGTAAAACCAACAACTATTATTTATAGAACATATTTTTCATGGCACTCAGTAAATTTTATAGATTTTTCTTGTTTCATTCATTATCATATTCCTGCCTGTTTTATATAAGGATAATTTTAATTTGTTCCGTTATATAGGAAAGCAGTTGGAGTCACAGATATTGTTTGGGAATTAAGATAACAGAAAGACTCATGTGATTACCACCATTATCACATAAATTACAGTTTTCATTTAAAAGTATCAAAATGATTTTGCAGATAAATGTTAGTAACAGTATCAATGCCAAAATCAGACCGGGTAACAAAATAAATTCCTGAAGGTGCGTGGTAAAAGTCTACAAAAAATAAGTTTGGAAATTTTAACTTTGTCATGATTATTAAACTTAATATAACTCCTTTTTTGATCGCAGCATGAGCAATTCCAGATAAAATGTCCTTTTAATGAAATAAAGGTTCTCCTCCTTACATTAGTCATTAGTGTAAAAACACACTCTTTATAATACTTGTTATTAAGCTCCTTGAGGAGAGTGGCTATTTTTCAAATATATATTTGTGCCTCAAGACTTTGCATATTGGTCACTCATTAAATTTACATCACTAGAATTAGACTAAGATATTAGTTAGCTGTCAGTTACTCTTACAAGTAAGACAAAATTTGACAGAAGAGCTTTTCATGATTTAGTTTTACCTCATTGTATGGGAGGAACTTAAAATAATGAACCTTTATATATAAAAGAAGCAGAAGGATGAAAAATGTTCATGACATTATCATGCATTGAATAAAGTCCCAGATTAAATGTGATTTCAAGGGCAAATGCAATTTATGCTAAATAATCCAAAATTTCACTTTATTAGTAGTCAACTTTAAAATTCCCTTATTTTGTAAAATGAAACAAAGTTTCAACTTACTTTGAAAAATAATTCTTTTGTTTATATTTTCTGCTATACAACTTTATGATACTTTTCTTACTATACTTGCAAATACAGAGATGCATACAAGCAGCAATTAAAATATAATACTGCTAAAAATCCTTCCAATACATTAAAAATATGTAACCATTTTCTAAATGAAGGTGAGCTGGAATTATCACTTTAATTTTACAGCAAATGAAAAACATGAGAAAATCTCTATTTTTATCATTTTAATTGCTAAAAAATCTGTGCGTATTTTCACATGTATTCTAACTTGATGCACTTAGCTTTCCAGTAACTAATGTTTAACATTTTATAATAAAAATATTTTTTCATATATTTTCAGAATAAAATTTGGAAACATCTAATTCCTGCAAAGACCAATGAATGAAGGACATTTCAAAACTAGTAAAATTAAGTTCTGTGTCATTTAATTAATTTGAACCCAGTACTTTTCTTTCTCTGGTAACTTCTACCTACATTCAGAAACTAAAAGTCACTTCAACAAAGACCTAGTAAAATGTAATTTGTGGTCAAAGCAATTTATTTGATTTATTATTATGTCACTGGATTATTTAATTATTCACACTTTCTTGACTGATTTTGTGAAGATGGCTGTAAAGTGATAAATGCAAAGGGAGAATATAAATTTTTTAGCATTTAATTTTTAAGTGAGAACTATTTTTCATGTGCATTCTGTATTTTGGGATACAGCAAAAAATCCTTCAGAAACTGATCCCAATTTGCTATATAAATTATTTCATCCATCAAATTAAAACAAAATCATAAATTTTTCTCCAGAATGACCTTATTGCCTTTACCATCTTTTCTGATACAAGATGTTATCAACTGTGAAACAAAAGCTTTAGAAATGTACCCATTGTTTTTTATCTAATGAAAAATTATATTTCAGTTGACTAAGAGAGTGTCTCCACAGCACAACACAGAGTTATAGTAAATAGAAAAGTTTGTAGCAAAAAGAGTAATTTATGCAAGGTAAGCAACCAACAGTGGGACATTTATTATCTTAGATTATTAGTATTGATCAGAATTATAAAAGCCAACTGGATCTGCGTATTCACACCCCATGTTCTCATGAAAGAATTCTATAACAAATAATTTTGTCCTGTATAAATATACTTTTATTTTCGCTTTTAAGTAATTCTCCTGGGCAGGAATAAAATTGATTTTTATTTAGGTATGGTGAGCAATAAAATAACAGATCAATAAATCTGCAACTAATAATAAAATTTAGTGGTGCTTTTAAAGTTAGTTGATAATATCAGGTTAAGAGGCATGATGTCAGTAAGTTAATCAGATTTGTTTTCTATTGCTTCAATTTATATATTTTACAATTGAGATATCTAAAATGTCTAATATATATTGTTGCATGTTGGACTATTAATAACAGGTATATTTAACAAAAGGCATTAGTGGAATTCTAACCAGGACTCTGTTAATAGTAATGAAGTCAAAAGTTACTTAATCCTATTAGTGTCACACTCTCATTTTAATAAGACCTGACAGCCTTAATAAAGATCCATTTATGAAAAGAATGTGTTTTATGTTGTCATTTTTCCCCCGCTGGAGGTGCACTCTGAAAATAACCCCAGCTTTTAGGGACCTAATAGTCATTACCATTTGATTGTCCTCTCTTTTCCTTTTCAGCATAGATCAAAAATGTTAATATGCACATAATAGAATTCAGAGAATACATAATAATCTTAAAGCTGAATTGGTGAATTTCTAATGAAAACTTTTTATAATTGAAAAAATTAGGAAATCTTTATATTCGAACTCTTCTGAGCATGCTGGAGCCATGAAAACTAAGTAAGCTTTGTAAACTGTTGAACATATTAGTTGTTATAGGACATTCTGCCTGTAATGATATTAATGCATATTTACTCACTTCTAATTTTATGTGCCACTTAGAGCTATGGTAACATACAGTAAACAAATCTTAATTCTTTCAGAATAATAAATTTGTTTTTTGTTTCAACCATGTATCATTTGATTTCTCATTCTCAGCAATTTGAATCAAGATCATTAAATTTAATGGTGGATGAGATTTTTTATAATTTGGATTTTCTAACCCAAGATTTCAAAACAAATCTAAGTCTAATCTTATTTTCATAAATCCAAGTGCAGATCTTGATCCATGAAGAAGATGTGTAATTAAAATAGAAACAAGGGACAAAAGGCTTTGTTATGTGAAGATTGTCTCAGATTAGATCATTTTTGAGGGTAGTAGAAAAGATTTGGCTGTCTTATGGGATGGGTAGAAACAGGTAAGGGCTTTGAGTGGGGTTACCAATCTGAGGATAAACTGATCTACTTGCTCTGTCAGCACAAACTGTCAGTCTTTGAAACATTGTCATTCCTCCCTCAAGGGAACCGATAAGCACATTTTCATTGGGCTAATGTAAAAATTTTACTACTGATATGTGCCAGGGAACATAGAAATCTCAAGTAGAAAATGAAGATGTATGTAACACCATTACACAAACTAATTTTCTGTGAGTTCCAACCATGGGAAGAAGTAGGTCCCTGTGGTTTATGGACATATCCTGAGTCAGATTGCTTGAGGAATATTTGTTTGTAAAAATGTTGGGTTCCCTGTCAACAAGACTTAGAATATGAAAAAGAACTTAATAAATAACAGGTCATCAGAATAAAAAAAATAGAAGAAATTCTGTAATTTCCCACTCATGGTCAATAGCCTATTCAAATACTACAACATGTGTGATATAGTGTGTGTGTGTTTCTCTCTCTCTCTCTCTCTCTCTCTCTCTCTCTCTATATATATATGTATATATACATTTGTATACATACACATATAGATAAGTGTGTATCTCTATATATGTATATAGATATAAATATTTAACATAGTTCAAATTAAGAAAAAATGATATTAGGAATTCTCATTACAATATCTATTTGAAACAAAGAAATTTAACATCTGAGGTTTTTTTTGAGTGGCATCATCAAAAATGCTTACAAAAGTAGATGACTCATTTTTCTTTACAGAGAAGCATGATGGCTTGAAAAGCTTAAAATATAATGTATAGGAGAGAAATTGACATTTTGAGATTTGATGATTGTTTACAGCCCTTGTCTCTACTATGAGGAACAGTTTTTTTTTTTTCTTTCTTCTTACTATTTGTTGAACTCTTTACTTGGTGTAAGGTAATCTTATGAATATAAAGTAAACTGAAGGTAGATCATAAAAATTGAGAGGGAATAATAGAGAAAGGAGGAGGAAGGGTGGGAGCATGGGCAGGAGGGAGTGCAGGGTGGGAAGTATCACTGTGTTCATAAACCTGTATATATAAAATACATGAAATCTGTTTGCCTTAAATAAAAAAATGCCAAAAATAAAGGAAGCAAGCAAAACATAGCAAAAAAAAAAAAAAGGAAAAGCTGAAAATTCGACCTCATCAAGGTCACATTGATAAGTTTTTACTAAGCAGAATTACTTAAAAGGCATTTCATTTTTGTGTTCCCATCCTTCTCCTTGTTTTCCCTTCATCTACTCACTCATTCTTTTGTCATGAACTTGATATGATCTCTGCTTCTACGGTTATCAGTGTATCTTCCTGTGTGTTCCTCTTTTGATCAATTCTAAGGGTCCGAAACCATATTTTGGCTCCCATCTCTCTCATTTACTAGTCATATGATCATAAGAAAAATGCACTACCACTCTGAAACTCACTTTGCAAATATTTAAAATGTAGAATAATACTACTTTCCTTGTTTATGCCAAAGCATACTTACCTTCAAAAAATATCGAATCATTAAAATATTTATATATTAATCAAACTTTTATAAATAAAGTTTCTAAGTTTTAAATCTTATGCAAGTTTATATTCTACACACTTTGACACACTTAATACTGTCTATTATCTTTCCACCACTGCCTTTAATTTCAATTAATTAATATCAAATTATCAACAGCAGGACCCCTTCATCTATAAATTGACCTATTTTTTCTCAGGAATTTTTCTCTGTATTTCCCTCTTCTCTCCCTTTTCTATTTGAACATTTCACATACGTTTTATATTACCCTAGTTAGTAGCAACTAACTGTAATTTTGCTATTCTTATCTATTGAACAAAAGTAGAGCAAACTAATATTAATTAAATTCTCATCCTATTTGGCAGGACGGCGGGTCTTTTGAAAGAAATCATTATGGTTGGCCTACTTACTTTTAAATTATAAAATTTACTATAGTCTGTGGATGAATCAAACATGGTTCTTTTCTTTTTCTTTATTTTCCCTTTCCCATAGCATACATGCCGCTGTCATGACAGGGCCTTTTTGCAAGTCAGAGTGCACTCAGTTAAAGTCACCCATGTCATGGCCCTCTGCATGCCTAGGGCTATGCTTTGTGTTCCATTCCCATTATTTTTAACAAGCAGTCAGAATAGTATTTGTCCATACAAATGCCCCAGTACTTTAGGTATATCATAGAGCTACTTTAGGCTTATCACACATTCTAAAACAGCAATTTTAGAACATTTCTATTCCCAAGACTCATCTAGAAATGTCTGGTAAGACTATCTTTTTGTCATTTGCTGATAGTCTTTAAAAGAAAATCAAATGAAAGCACATGTTAACAAAGCGAAAATTATGCTGGTAGGCTTAATTGTTTTGTTTGAATTTGTTAAGCAGCTTTCAGGACAAGTCAGATATTTCTTGGAAGTTCATTAAGCTGTCCTGAGGGAGAAATGATAAAGTTATTTCTTGACTAAAGCATTGCATTTTAAAACAACACAAGTGTCAGGATAGTGGGGTGGAGAGACCCTGTTCCAAACACCTTATTTACACTTGATGAGGTCCCATTTTCATTTTAAGTCTTAATTTTTATGTTCCAAATAAATTATTCTACTATAGGCTATGGTGTCCAACATGGATGCCATTAACCACATGTGACTATTAAAATTAAATTAAATTAAAAATTCAGTCCCTTAGCAGCACTAGCCACATTTGAAGTACTCGGTACATCTGCATGTGGCTAGTGGCTATGGTATTGGATATCACAGACAACAGAACTTGTGTCCTATTTCATAAAGTTTTACTGAACAGTGTTGCTTTAGAAATAGTATCTACTCTGCTACACACTTTTCTCTGAGTAGTGGAATAGTTTAAAACATCTCTAAAAATATTCTGCCCAAGTATATCTATTCTGTACTTTGCACTTATTCTTCCCAATTCTGCCCCTGTAATACTTAAATCATCATCTCCATATTATGGTTGAAGAAGTCAAAGGTCAGAAATACTAGCCTGGGACCTGTGCTTTGGCGTAATAGGTTAAGCCTCCATCTCCAGTGCCTGCATCCCATAAGGGCCCTGGTTCACATCCTGGCTGTTCCTTTTCCAACCCAGTCCCCTGTTAATGGCCTGGGAAAGCAGTGCAAGATGGCCTAGGTACTTGGGTCCCTGCATCCACGTGGGAGACCCAGAAGAAGCTCCTGGTTCCTGGCTTCAGATTGGCCCAGCTCTGGCCATTGCGGCCAATTGAAGAGTGAACCAGCAGATGGAAGACCTTTCTCTATGTCTCTCCCTCTCTCTGTCTGTAACTCTGCCTCTCAAATAAATAAATCTTTAAAAAAAAAAAAAAAAAGAAAGAAATATTAGCCTGAAAGTAGTAGCTGTAGTAGGGGGTAAGAACTAAATTGTGGTTCACATCTTTTTGACTCCTGCATATTTTTCCATTTCATATGATTATAAGGAGATGTGATTAGGGATCTCTCCTAAACAAATGCTCATTTATAAATCATCTCACCCTTTTCTATCTGCATTTACTTCATATAATCAAACACATCTGCTTTTCACCTGAATTCAGGCAACTGAAATAAAAAAGGAAAGTTAAAGAGATCTGTAGCCTTTGATTTCTGAATGTATTTATAAACAGATACATCTTTTCAACATATTGGCATTAGTTGAACAATTTTCACATATTTCATAGCCTCTAGGACAAAACAGTTATATGTCTTTTTTTTTTTTTTTTTTGACAGGCAGAGTGGACAGTGAGAGAGAGAGACAGAGAGAAAGGTCTTCCTTTTGCTGTTGGTTCACCCTCCAATGGCCGCCGCACCCGGTGCGCTGTGGCGGGCGCACCACGCTGATCCGATGGCAGGAGCCAGGTAGTTATCCTGGTCTCCCATGGGGTGCAGGGCCCAAGTACTTGGGCCATCTTCCACTGTACTCCCTGGCCACAGCAGAGAGCTGGCCTGGAAGAGGGGCAACCGGGACAGAATCCGGCGCCCCGACCGGGACTAGAACCCAGTGTGCTGGCGCCGCAAGGCGGAGGATTAGCCTAATGAGCTGCGGCGCCGGCCTATGTCATATGTTTTTAAATATTTTTAGCATTAGCCATGTCAATCATAGTCTGGCGGAGAATAAGAAAATATTTAGTAGTGTTTGGAAAATCCTCTAGCCATGTCTATGTGAAATCTGCACAATTTTTATAGACATTTAAAGATCTTTAAATCTTTAAATAGCATGCAATTTCAATTGCATTCTATTAATTTACAGGTCCAAATCCTGAGTTTTCTACTACATCATACAACATGCAGGTAACTAACAATGCACATTCACTTGATAAATGTGACCCTTCTGCACATATTTTGAAGAATATCAAATGTTTCATTTGTTCTTACCCCTACCTTCCTCACTCCAATACCCAAATCCAGCCAGAGTAGGTTCCTCAGATTACCTGAATTTTTGTGCCTAAAGGCTTAGTTATCCCTTACAGCAAAAGAACATTGTGTGTTTTCAAAGTATTGGAACACAATGAAAATATTTAACACTGACATTTTGTCACTTTGATGACCAAAAATGTGATTACAGATCTTGTTTTGACTTGAAATTATCTTGAAAAATGTTTATTATTAATCTGTGAATGTTCAGATATGTTAGTAGTAAAAGTGCTCTGTGGGGTGGACATTCAGCCTGGCAGTTAAGACTTCAGTGATGAAGTCACATCTCTCATCAGAGTTTCTAGGTTCTCTACCCAGCTCTAGCTCCTGACTCCAGGTGCCTGCTAATGCACACCCAGAGAAGCAATGGTGATGGCTCAAGTTATTGGGGTCCTGCCACTCACATGGAAGTTACAGACTGAGTTCCTGGCTACCAGCTTCAGTCTGATCCAGAACTGGCCATTGTGGGCATTTAGAGAGTGAGTCAGCAGTTAAAAGCTCTCTCTCTCTCTCTCCCTGTCTCTGTCTCTCCCTCACATAATTAAAAAAATTATTGAATATTATATTCACCCAATAAACTTATTTGGCATATTTTCAAATGACAATATAAAGCTTCCTATCTAAAATAAGAAGAATGGTAGCCAGGTTTGTGTATTCAATGATACTTGATTGTTTAGGTCTAACCTATGAAGAGCCATCACTGGACAGGTTAAAAGTAGGATATTGAGCAAGCTAAATGGGATGAGCTCTTTGATTGACCCCAAGTAGATTGTTAAGGGAAGCACAACTGTTTGAAACTAGTAGATATACAATAAAAATTCATACCTCTCATGTATTTGCAAAAATTGTGTTGATGAATTCTATCTACCATGCTTCGTTTAAACTGAAAAATAGGTGTAATGCTTACTCAAAACTTGAAATATATTGATTGATTTTTTTGTCTTAAAAAATGAAATAATGTTTTTAGCAAAGTGTTTTCAAACGCACCTTAATTAGTTGGTAATTTTGAACTCCATTTATTCCGATATCAGGATCAACTGCCGCTGGGAGAGCATATCGAGAGTTTATAGCCGAATTCTCTGGAATTGATATGTTGATAACCGTTGCCGGGAATAATGGTGCATTGTCATTTATGTCCTCTATCAGAAAACGTATCTTAACCAGTCTAAATATTTCATCCGGCAAAACGGCAACCTCCACTTCATAAAAGCAACGGGCATCCAGCATGATACCGGCACATAATTTCTCACGATCGATGCGAGCGCCAGTAGTGAAGATTTCACCAGTGCCCTCTTCAATCCGAATCAGTGGCACATCTCCTGTCTTGTAGACTAGTTTGAACTGCATTGGCGATGTCAAGGACTTGTCTGGAATAAGCGACAAGTTGAGGTCTTTCAACAAGTCGCCTATCAGGACGTTTTCTGGCATTTCTTCTCGGACCGTGTAGTTCTTCTCCTGGGCGCCAGACTGAAACACGACGCATGCTAACAGGACCGCAAATATATACGTCCCGGACAACAAGTCCATACCAGGCACAATTGTGACAGTTCTTTGTATCAACCCGCAGAATACTGACAAAGAAAAGAGAGAGAGAGAGAGAGAGAGAGAGAGAAAGGGAGAAAAGAGGAAGAATAAAAATTATTAGGAAGTCAACTATAGTTAACTAAATGTTCAGTTTTAAATTAAAACCATCAAGTGAAATATTAATGAAATCAGCACTGTTAAATAATGGCAAATCTGTTTTGCAAAAAGTATTATGATTTTTATATTAAGATGAACTATAACGAATATTTTAATTGTATCAAAATAATTAAAATACATGTAATTAAAACATTTAATTCAAAATATTTGCATTAACTTAATACAATAGTTAAGAAAAAGTATATTTGTTACCAATTACAAAATATAATTATTATTGTTTGTGATCTTACGGATTTCAATTGTAATTATTTTATTGGCAAGGAATATTTTGTACAATATTCCATATCTTCAGTTCTGGGTACAACAATGTAAAAACTGATGTGGACAAAGGACATATGAGGGACGACTCAGGTAGTTTGCATTGAAGCAAAAGAAATCCTTTGGGAGACAGCTTGATGCAACAAACACCTAAACATAAGAACTATTATGTGTAAAGGGAATTAGAGTTTTCTTTCCTGAGATTAGAAAAACGAGAATAGGTATAAGTTGGGGTGGGGGCAACTTTCAGGTCAAGATAAACAAATGCTCATTAAAGCATTTTGAAGAAAAACAAGGTTCAGGAACTAGTGAATTCCATATCTTTGTAGGTACTGATACAGAATGGGAACTGCCAGTTGAGACTGGAAATTTGTTTTAGGCGTAGAAATTTGATAGACAACATCCAAGAGTTCAATGGGAAAGCTGGGCTAGAAGAAATTCCAAGTCTGAGAATTTATGATTACAGAATGCAGAAGGTAGTCCATAGGAAAATGAAACATCCACAAACTGACATAGGAATTACTCACTAAAAGAAGAGCCTGAATGGAGTTTAAAAATAAGAAATTCATTGTATTAGACATTTAAAAATTGCTAAAAGGATATTTTTTTAATGTTCTCACCACAGTAAAAAACCTGTGTAGTAATGGATTTCTCAATTAGCTTAATTGACTCTTTCTGTGATGAATACATGGATCAGAACTTCACCTTGTATCCCCAAAATATACGCAATTACTATTTGTCAATTAAAAATAAGTAAATTTTTTAAAAAAATAAAACAGGCATTTCAAAACATTTTACTGAGTTTAAAGTTAGTAAAAAAAGCAATCTCTTGGCTGCTTTTTTCCTTTATTATTTTTCACTCACTGAAATCCTTCCAAGTGTCTCAATTCTCTAATTTTTGTGGTGAAATTCAACACGAAAATTTTATTTCTTTATAGTCAGCAATATTTTTCTCATTTCCTTTCTAAAATCTCGATTTGATATAGTTTCAGTATGATATATTAAATATTTTAAATCTCTAGTATCATGAAACATTCTAATATGTTTCTAGATGTTATTTATAGGTAATATGTTATGTAAACACAAAATGAAATTTATATTGCACTGCACTAAACACTATCAGATGTTATATTTTTATTATTAAATAGGGGTTAATGCAGCTATCAAAGCATTCAGCAGTTTTAAAAGATGAGTAGACAGATGGTCATTTAAAATTCCATTACAGAAAAGTATTAATGCACATACATATCTAATTAAGGAAGTTCTCAATATTTATTGGTAATCAATAACATTAACAAAGTTTTAGTAGTGGTCTAAAAATGGGAGGACTTATGACATGATATAAATAACTTGTTATGGATACTGTGCTGTGATTATGACAGACAATGCACCATATTCAGTGTTCCACTGCATAGCTACATGTCTGCATTTTCAGAAATGTGCATATGCAAATGTTGGAAGACATAAAATGGGAGAAAAAGAAATTGTCCTATTTGCAATCAGCAATAGAATAAATACATATGTTGCAAAAAATGAGATGGCTTAGATCCCAAATAGAAGCAAGAGGCAAACTAGATAAACTTTAAACATCTCATTTTATAAATGCTGATCACATAATATTACAATTATGACTCCAACCATCTTCCTTTGTTGAGACATTGATGCCATTTATAGAACATTTCAGCTATAATAATGAGTAATACTAATGCTGAAGACATTCGCTATCCTAGTAAACAACACAAAAAGACTGTTGTCTGTGCTACAGTATTTTTAGCATCATTTGCTCAATGATGAGCATTGGGACTACCTGATACAGAAACCTGCTCAACACTAGGTCTCTTGTGAATTATTGGTCTTATACTTTGTGAGTGTGAGATTAAAAACACACCACTGACACTTACTGTGAGTTAATATGCATACATATGTGTGTGTCCTATTCACTGTGAATCTAGGACATCTGAATATGAGTGTCTATGTATGTAGTTTTATAAATACCATGCAAACATAAGCAAAAACAAAAATGGGACAGCGACAATTGGAACTAAAACTACTACTCTATTCTTATCTTACCCTTAGGTATTACACAATATTACAACTGGTAAAGGAGTACTATAAACCATATTTTCAAACACTCTATGCATGTTGCAATATCTCTATGCAAGAAAAAGAATTAGAAAGTGACCTAATTTTAAGGAGTTCTCCCATTCCACTCTAATTCTACTCTACCTTTATTATCATCATCAAATAAAGTATTGTCAAGCTACAAGGGATATTTAACTTCTAGTTAGCAATTACTTTCAGATGAATTGAATTCATGAAGGTGAAGTGGCTCATGTACCAAATGTTTACACAACAATTTTTATGTGCCAAGCACAGTTCTAGGCCCTGAGAGTACATCAGTAAACAAAACAGACAAATAATCTTGCTCCTCATTATATCTGTAGAATTGTATCTGTGAATTACATGGAATCTCTTCTCTTTGCACTAATATCACATTAACATGACAATTGATGAGAATTGTGTTGTAGTAATTATCATGCATTTGCTGTGACCCTGAGAACCTAGTGTATTAATAAATTCCTTTAAAACATAAAAAGGAACATACAAAGAAAAAAAAACAGAAAAACAGAGAACCTCAAAAAATTGGTCCTCCTAGAGTTTATATTTGATAATGTAAATATTCTAGCTGGCCTTTAATTCACCGTTCAACCATTTTTGAACTCAACACTGCTTCTACCAAATGTGAACATACATGATTAAATAACCTCAACCCCCAGATTTTCACTCCAACTCTTACATTTATCACTTGAAAATTTATTATCCTTAAAATTAAAAGGGTTTTCCTTGAAAATGCAGACTATAATTCCTTGAATGACCAGTAGAGAAATAAGTTGCTAAATATGAATATAGTCACTTCTCAGTTTTATGGATGCATGATAAATTTTTCTCAAGTACTCAGGGAAAATATGCCTACACACATACATTTACTTGGATCTAATTTTTATCTTTTCTTATGAGAAAATAAGATAATCTTAAATTCCCTAATCCTTCCCTGGCAAACCATTCCTACTATAGACTGAAGTTAGTTTGGAGATTGATAGAGTAAGCAAAATGAAAGGAGAGATTTAAAAATTTTTACCAGTTTCAATAGAAGCTTTGCTATGTAAGTGAAGCCCTTTTTTGGCAGTATCTAGTGGTTGGATAGGCAATAGTTGTATTTATAGGGCTATAATAATGATAATAAGAGAAAAATAGAAACAAAATAAGCACCTCAAAAATATAAAGATATGAAAATCAAACCTGCAGGTTCATTTTATAATCTATGAAGAATTTAATTCAGAAGGATGAATAGGTAAGAGCGCTGCACCTCTAATATGTATAATTCTAAAAGTCTCAAACCACAAAAGTGATGTTCAAATGATCTGTCAGATTTCCAAGGCATAATTTCCTTGATGTTCTTGTTACATTCTCCTTCAATTATAGTGGCATTTCCAGCTGTGATATAGATAGACAGATAGATAGATAGATAGATAATTGATTAATTGATTGATTTGAAAGGCAGAGTCATAAAAGAGAAGGAGAGACAAAGTGAGAGAGATCTTCCATCTGCTGGTTCACTCCCCAAATGGCTACAAAGGCCAGGGCTGGACTAGGTCATAGTCAGAAGCCTGGAACTCCATCCAGGTCTTCCACAAGGGTGGCAGAGACTCAAACACTTGGCCACATTCTGCTGCTTTCCCAGGCACATTAGCAAGGAGCTGGATATCAGAAGTGGAGCAACTGGGACTCAAACTAACACTTATATGGGATGCTGGCATCACAGGCAGTGGTTTAATCCATTGCACCACAACACCTGCCCCTCATTTGTGATATGTTTAAATTAATTCTATGTGAATGAGTGATTTATATACTATAATAAAACACTTTAAAAGAATGAAAAAGCTGGGTATTAGTGAACATAAGAAATACCTGTATGCTGCTCATTATCTTAACTCCACTAAACTCCCATATTCTGATTATTTTAATGACTCATGGAGTAAAAAATATACCATTCAACAACCACTTTGATGCTCTTGTTCTCATGCAGAGGAAAATTTTCTTAAACAGCCTGGGTAAACAATAAGAAAGTTTTTGAGGCTGACACTAGGGATCTAGGACATGAAAATGTGAAACATAGCCACACTGGGAGAAAGACAAACTGGAGCAACTGATGAGCCCAATATTTTCAAGGGGACTGACCACAGCAAGAAGAGTGATTCAGGAGCATTCGGTTGCCCCTATTCGACACACACAATTCCTACACATTCTGAAATTTGAGGTGTCACAGTGAAAATTTTAATAAGGTACTTTATTTATGTACAACTAGTATTTTCATTAAATCTGATTCCACAACGGGCTCATTTATTGTACACATTTTTGTACATGTCTAATTTTCACTTTGGGATCTAATCTTCCCTGAGAAGTGGATTCCAACAATGTTGCCTCTGTGTCCAAAATGCTTAACTTTGTTGATTCATTCTAACACTCCTCAACAGGTAGTGCAGTATTCTCTAACAGAGTTTCAAAATCTGTTAATCAGTGCTCAAACATCACTTATAAGACCATTTGTGAAAGTCACTTTTCTATATTTTCTATATTATTTGGTATTTAGATATATGATTTGGGGAACATTTGAAATACAGCTTTACAGATTAATCAAACCAGAGACATATTTTGTATGCTAAAAACATTATTTGTCAAGTACATATGAACAAATGCATGTAACTTTAATCATGATTATTTCAGTACTAATAATTATTTTAATATATTTCAACCACTACCAGATTATCATAAATCATAAATTAAAAATCTGAAAGATAATTTGCATTTGGTGTAGAATTTTAATTTCTCTAAGTGATTTTAAATCAGTTATTTTATTCAATCTAGGTGATACGTGAGTATCTACAGGTACTAATTTATATATTACTATTTCCATCAAATAGTCATAAATTTCACACTCTAAAAATTCTTTAAGATCATATTTTAAGAAGGTGTAAATTACTTAGCCAAAGGTATCCATGTGTAAAGGGAAAGCGGTTGGGTCGGCGCTGCAGCTCACTTGGCTAATCCTCCACTTGCGGCACCGGCACCCTGTGTTCTAGTCCTGGTAGGGGCACCAGATTCTGTCCCTGTTGCTCCTCTTCCAGTCCAGCTCTTTGCTGTGGCTCGGGAAGGCAGTGGAGGATGGCCCAGGTCCTTGGGCCCTGCACCCTCATGGGAGACCAGGAGGAAGCACCTGGCTCCTGGCTTTGGATCGGCGTAGTGCGCCGGCCATAGCAGCCATTTGGGGGGTGAACCAAAGGAAAAGGAAGACCTTTCTCTCTGTCTCTCTCTCTCTAACTCTGCCTGTCCAAAAACAAAAACAAAAACAAAAAAAGGGGGGAAAGTGCTTGCAAAAGAGAGACAGACAGAAACAGAAACTAATGGACTTGGCATCTATGACTAAATTGTGAAATGATGGAGGTATTTTGACATCATGAAATCAAAGAACTTGAGGGATTAGGAAAGGTGCTATTTGATAAAAGAATGTTCAGGTATGACAATTCAACTCATCTGTTGACAAAATATGGTTTCTTAAAATATGCATCTTTGGGATAATTTGTGAGTTGAGTGGGTATTTGCTCAATAGCCTATTTTGAGTTTTAGATATATAAAGGAAATGAAAACGCTTAGTAACTCCTGTACTGATGAATTAAAAAAAAACACAGGTCTACCCAGAAAAAATAAGTGATATTACATTCACAATATTAATGCTTAAATTATCTGTGTAGAAATACAAATTAATTTTACTGTTGATTGTTCAGCTTCCTAAATTTAAGAATTAATTGAATATCTACTCAAAGCATTTTATCAGATTATTCTCATTTATAGATGCATACTTCTGCATAACTTAATATATTTTATTTGTGTCAACTTCTAATATATCAAATTCATGATGCAATAACATCAATAGTTAAAAGCAAATAAGTTACACCACCAAATCTAGGAAATAGTGGCTGAAAACAAGATCCCAGTTGATATTGTGAAAAACTAATCAAGTTAAAATATTAGTTAACAGATAATGAACAGTGGGTTAGGCGTTTGGTACAATATTAAGACACCATTTGGGATGCTAGCATCTCACATTGGAATATCTGGGTTAGAGTCCTGGCTCTACTTTTGATTCCTGCTTCCTTCTCACCCACACTCTAGGGGGCAGCAGGTCATGACTAAAGTTGCGCTCCACGTTCCTGACTTTGGCCTGATTCAGCCTCCTCAGGTGCTACAAGACTTTGAGGAGTCCACCAGTAGATGGAAGAGTTCTCTGTGTCTCTTTGTCTCTGAAATTCAAATAAACTAAAATAAATAAAAACTTTTTTAAAAGAAAAGAAAAATGTATCTATCAACCTACTGTTCTGAAGAACAGGAGACTATTTTCATCTTTAATAGCGGCACTCATTCACTCAGGGAAAAAATAAAGCTCTTCCTGTTATGTCTCTGAAGTGACATAATCCACAACCAAGTAGCTATGCATTACGGACCACTAAGCAAAAATCACATAGCAACTTTTGAACTGTCTTATAATAGGTATCTCAGCCTAAAGATTCAATAATATCCATCTTTTAGTTCGTATACTCTTACACACATTTAAATATCATTTCTGTATTTTTTGTTTTGTTTCATCTCAAAGCCACAGCAAACCAGATGACAACTTTAAAGCGAAAACATTAATTCCTTAATGAATAGAAAAACAATTGAAACATAAACTAGAATGAGAGTTTGCTTCAAAGAGCTGGTGAAAAAAATGGAACTAAAAGACAACACACATTTTTCATAAACTTTTTAAATATTCCTTGTACACATAGGCCACATTTTGAATCTTTAATATGTTATTAATGTAAAGCAGAAAATTCTCAATTTTGGCTTTCAAAGCACCTTGCTACATTTGAGAAATTTTGGTGGGTTCTGCTTCAATATTATTAACTCGTTTGAATGTGTACAAATATGGGATTTTAAAACTGAATGCTTTTAAGGGAACTCTACCACCTGTGATAAGCTACACAACACCTGAAGATTTAGTTCTTCAAAAATAATAATTTAGGTATAGAACTGTTTATTCATAAAGAACATTTTAAATTGAAATGACTGCTAAATCATTATATTTCATACTATAATTTTCCAATCTGAAAGCCAGAATCATTTGAAATATACCCTAAAAATTACTAAGCCTTTATATTTAACTTAGCACCACATGGCACTATGCCAAATACATAGTAAGTGTTTTAGAAATGTTTTCTAGAGCCTTAAGTCTCCAAATCTTTTGTTTTTAACCTTTTTCTTTCTTCCAAGAAAAAAGTTATACTGACACTCAAAGAAAACAATAGGCATACGTTACAACAATTCGGACTGTTTATTATTTTATTCATTTTGTTTTATTCACAGTTCTAAATTTTTCTAGTGAGAGTGTATTTTATTCACTATCATCACCATCACCTGTAATTATTTTCTTTTTTTTTTTTTTTTTTTGACAGGCAGAGTGGACAGAGAGAGAGAGAGAGAGACAGAGAGAAAGGTCTTCCTTCGCCGTTGGTGCACCCTCCAATGGCCACCGCGGCCGGCGCGCTGCGGCCGGCGCGCTGCAGCCGGCACACCGCACTGATCCGAAACCAGGAGCCAGGTACTTATCCTGGTCTCCCATGTGGTGTAGGGCCCAAGCACTTGGGCCATCCTCCACTGCACTCCCTGGCCACAGCAGAGAGCTGGCCTGGAAGAGGGGCAACCGGGACAGAATCCGGCGCCCCAACCGGGACTAGAACCCGGTGTGCCAGCGCCGCAAGGTGGAGGATTAGCCTAGTGAGCCATGGCGCCGGCCACCTGTAATTATTTTCATTACAAAGTACACTTAGTTGTTCTTAGCAGAACAGTTTTTCCTACTATCAGCAAACAAAATATATAAATGGATTAACTAACACAGCACCTTTTCAAAATAATTATAAATTCTTCCAATTTAAAGGTTTTCTTTTCTCTTTCTATGACGTTTTCCAATTTGGGAAGCCACAAACACCACTAGGGTTTATTTAAGAATTCAAAGTAATATCTTTTATTGTTAGCCTTCATTCAGTATTCTCCATGTATTTTCACTGCAAGTAAAAATCGAGTATTCTTTCTATGTGGCAATATACTAACAGATGAGAAAATGAATTATGTGATACATTTATTTTTTGTAAAAATCAAGCAGTGCGTTAACCTCAAAATGACTTGAAGTCATCAAATGGGATATCTAGAATATAAGAGTTCTACCTCTACACCATTGTATATGGTATTTTTTTTTTTGCCAAGCAAACATCAGCCAAACACTAATTGCGGAATAACCAAGAGATGTTTCATTTTTATGCTTAAAATAATAATCTCTATGTGTGCCCTAGTGTGTATGTGTGTATGTGCACAAACAAATAAATTCAAAGAAAATGCCACTATATCAAGCAATAGTTGAAACGCAAGCGGTGTGTTGTGGTTACTCTCACATTAAGGCAGTTCTGAAATGCAATAATTTCACTTATGTTCCACACCACTGCATTTTCAAATAAATATTATATACATCCAAAAAAGACATTTTTGTTTAGGGATTTTCAGTCATTGCTATTTTATTAATTCAGCTATTGAACTCTTTATGAATAACAAAATTTCAATCTTGCTTATTTATGAAGATTTTCAAATATTTAAGTTTATGTTCTCAAATCTGGTTTCACATTGATTTTGGAAAAGAGATTATGAAAGAAATGAAATACAGTATTTTTATTAGGTACTTATGACAAATTATTTGTGAGACTTTGCCTCCCCAAATATTTTTGGATTTTATAATTATAACTTATATTATAATGATTTCAATTTGAACTAGAATATGAAATAGGTGGAAAATGACCATTACTTCTTTTTAGTTAAATTATATTTTCTACATAGCTGATAAACATTAGTATTATCCAGAAAATTTCTTACTATTACAATAATATTAGAAATGCTGAAAGATTTCATTTTTTCTATTTAGAGATATTAGCTCCTTAAGAGAGATCATGAAATAAATTATCACAACCAGAAATATTTCACACTCATTATAACTGGCACTTGCTCTAGGAAACTGTGATCAAGCGCTGCATGAATTCTTCCTATTAACTGACAATTCTGGAAGATAAAGACAAATGCTATTCAAGATCAAATTGCTTTCATCAATACTTGATATTACATATAGCACAAGAATAAAAATTTAGAAGCAATGGTATTATACTTCTGAAGAAAAAAGAAAATTATATTTTCCACAATACAATCATGTGCAGACTATAAACATCTAGGCCTATACAGTCCACTAGCAGTTCTTATGAGTAAAATCTATTAAATTAAATTAAAAATTCAATTCCCTACTTGCAAATGTTCAATAGTCAAATGTGGCTAAGTACTAAATCGTTGGGCAGCACAGATTATAGAATTTCTGGTATTGCAGAAAGTTCTCTTGGACAGTGCTGATCTAGATTAAGTGGTCAATAATCTTGAGGTATATGCATATCCAGGACAGTGAGTGATAGCTGAGGTAGTCAGTTCATAGGTATGGGACAAAAATACATAAAGTGAAATGATGCAGGAAAATTGATTATTAAATCATCTAGTAATGAGTACTAATTTATGACATTACATTTTGAAACTATTAGGTAGTGAATATTTTAAAGAGATTGGTAACTTGTTAATTCAAGGAAAAATATCGCTCTTTCAAAATTAGAAATCACACTGCCTTACATTCTCTGAGAGGGAAAAAATCAGCTTTACAGTTATAAATAAATAGTATCTTAAAATATAATTATTTTCATCAAACATTATATAATCCCAATAAACTGAGAATAGGTGCTCTGATAAATAAATGTAGTGTGTCTGAGACATCAAAATTATACAGAAGTAATACATCAATGCAACTACCTACTTGACAGTTTTTAGTGTATTGGATAGGCTCAATAGAATTACGGAGTACTCACCATGTTCTTCTCATATACCACCATCATAATCCATATACGGATAGTATGAAGAATATAATGCATGATAGAAATCATTAATTCTTCAAAAACTTCAGACAGGAAACTGAAGGATATAGCACGTATATCCTAATAGACAACTGTGTAAGTTTGACACTATCTGGCTTTATGCAATATCATAAATGCATGCATACTATGAATAATTACATTTACCTGTGATACAGAATCAAACAGTGCAAGTTACTGTTGTTCTACCATATCCAATTATCATTTCATTCTTAATGCTTCTCTTTTTACTCCCAGTCCATATTGCCTCTTCCTCCTCTGAATATATGGTCAGAGTACGGATGTACATTGCCTGCTACAGTTTACAAAATCTATTTCTATGTTTGTGCAGACTTACCCCTTCACCTCTAAGTCCCCCACAGTGCTGGATACAGTCTTAATGAGTGATGATGAATTATTTTTATATTATCTTTTACAAGAACTTTTTATAAAAACTAATACTAATGAAGAAAAAGTTTCTGTGAGTCTAAATTTAGTTAAATCACTAGTAAAAGCCACTAAGCACTGAAACAGAAACAGAATCCTTGATTTTTTTTTCCTGGTACAATACACAGACTTGCACCTAATCTCTTTTATCCCTAAAATAAGGGAAAGGGGGATTCATCCTTAAATCTTATGAGTCAGCCGGCGCCGTGGCTCAATAGGCTAATCCTCCACCTTGCGGCGCCGGCACACCGGGTTCTAGTCCCGGTTGGGGCGCCGGATTCTGTCCCGGTTGCCCCTCTTCCAGGCCAGCTCTCTGCTATGGCCAGGGAGTGCAGTGGAGGATGGCCCAGGTGCTTGGGCCCTGCACCCCATGGGAGACCAGGAAAAGCACCTGGATCCTGGCTCCTGCCATCGGATCAGCGCGGTGCGCCGGCTGCAGCGGCGGCCATTGGAGGGTGAACCAACGGCAAAGGAAGACCTTTCTCTCTCTGTCTCTCTCTCACTGTCCACTCTGCCTGTCAAAAAATAAAAAAAAAAAATAAAAATAAAAATAAAAAATAAATAAATAAATAAATCTTATGAGTCAGCTTTTAACCATTTGAAATTGTCTCTTACTTGTATTGGAGAAGAAATGAACAAATACAGGCAATGTGAGATTCTAATATTGTAACATTTAAATTTTTATGGTAATTTTCAGAACTTACTATATTATTATACATAAAACAGTAACCTTAAACAGATATTTGTGCATCAAGATTTTTCTTTTACCAGAACAGCTTAAGCCACCACTTTTGATGTGGGCATCCCATATTTAAGTGCCGGTTCATGTCCCAAGTGCTCTGTTTCCAATCCAATTCCCTGCAAATTCACCTGGGAGGGCAGTAGAAGATGGCCCAGGTGCTTAGGCCCCTGCGACCCACATGGGATAACCAGATGGAGTTCGGGGCTCCTGGCTTTGACCTGGCAGAGCTCCAGGCATTGCAAACATTTGGAAAGTAAACCAGCGGATTGAAGATCTGTGTCGCTTCCTCTCTCTCTTTCCCTCTTTCAAATTAATAAAATAAATGTTTTAAAAAACATTTTTTTACCTTTTCCATATTCAGTACATAATGTTACTATAATTGGTTTGCATTTATAGTTACTTATTTCTTTCCTAGTGTGTCAATATGTTGGTATGTCAACCTATCCAAATATGGTATCTCTTAAAGGGCATATTTTTGCTCAATGTTACTTTCAAAGTAGCAATTAAATTCACACGCTAAAATAAGCTAGCAAATAAGATTTTTTATTTCTGTTTTATGTGCTACACATTAATGAGAAAATGTAAAATCAACTGCTTATACAGTCATTATCAAGTGTTTGAAAAATAATTAGTTGATAGCTAATACTACCATGCTAACAAAAAATCCATTTCATAGAGGCATCATTTAAGTAAACTTTTGATTTAATATTCTAATTTTAAAATAAATGAAAATTGCCCCATACACAATTAACTGAAGGATTCCATAGAAATCCATTTTGCACTCTCTTTATTAACAATATTGATGACTTTAGACAAATCATTCATTCAGGGATTCACAAGCATTGTACCAAAATCATTCACTTAAAGCTATTGCTACATGTATTTGACATCAAAATTGAGATAATCATTAATTTTCAGGACTAAAAACCATCAAAATCATAAAATGCTATAATCTCAAATATTAACTCTATTAACTGCCTGGGACAGATGAACTTATTTGAATTTTAGTCTAAAATGCTGGAGTATAGGCTAGGACGGCAGACTGTCTGATTTTAAATCATCCACCACTTATTAGGTGTGTGATTTTCTGCAAGTTAATTAAATTATATGTGTCCCTGTGTAAAATGTAGAGAATAGATATCTACCTCATAGTATTATTATGAAGACTAAGTGAATTAATACATGTAAAATGCTTAGAACAGTTCCTGGTACCAAATAAGTGTTGTATATGTTTGTAAATGTATTATTAAACTAACAAAAATAGAACAAATGTGTTTGTATATCCCGCATTCACAAAGATAATTATAAGCCTATGGAAAAATAATGGGAATTGAATTCTAGTATTAACTCTACCTTTAAGTAGCTTTGACTCTACATATGTCATTTAATCATTCTATGCTTCACTTCCTCATTGAAGGTGAATAGAGTTTATCTCCAAGATCATTTCTTGTTCTAGTATTCTATGAAAATAAGCCTTAAAAAAATTGTAATCATTTGCATATTGTATCTCAATTATGAGCAATTCTACCACCTAAAAAAAATTTTTTTTGACAGGCAGAGTGGACAGTGAGAGAGAGAGACAGAGAGAAAGGTCTTCCTTTGCCTTTGGTTCACCCTCCAATGGCTGCCGCACCCGGCTCGCTGTGGCAAGCGCACCCTGCTAATCCGAAGGCAGGAGCCAGGTACTTATCCTGGTCTCCCATGGGGTGCAGGGTCCAAGCACTTGGGCCATCCTCCACTGCACTCCCTGGCCACAGCAGAGAGCTGGCCTGGAAGAGGGGCAACCGGGACAGAATCCGGAGCCCCGACCAGGACTAGAAGCCAGTGTGCAGGCGCCGCAGGCGGAGGATTAGCCTAGTGAGCCGCGGTGCCGGCTCCACCTAAAAAATTTTACATCACAATTTCACATGCAAAGCCCAAATAACTTCTCATCAACTGAACACTTCATATAATTTTAATCGACTTAAATTAGATTTATAATATTTAAAGACTGTTTTTGGTAAACAATTTATTTTATGGTCATTTCTATCTTGATAACAAGTAATTTTTTCTTGTAATTTATAATGAATAGTCTGCTTTAGAAGAGTATTTCAATGATAATTCACTATTTTCAAGACATTTTGTTTAATATTCTGGTTATAAAATTTTGAGGGAAAATTTTATAATTCTTGATAACATGTTCAAGAAACACATATCCCAATTAACACTTATTTTCCACATATTATTATGATTGATTTTCAAGTGCTAAAATTGACCATTTTTTTATTGAATAGGAAACCTATGTTGATTTATGGGATGATTTAATTAATATGTAAATATGTCAAGAACAAATATAAGTTAGCGAAAGTAGGAGGGTTATGTCTACTGGATAATCATTATACATCTTGAAGGCCTGTAATCCAGCACGGTGTTGAAAATATTGAAGCAATCCCATTCCATAAAATCAAATGATGTTTGAAACAGATCTGCAACTAACATGTTAACTATGTCATTGTGCTTTTCTTCTGGAAATAATAAAAATTTAACTTCTTTAAAGTTGATCGCTTTAAAATAAAAAGTATAATTAAAACTTGTTAGAGCTGACAACTACAACATTGCACCTTTAAAATTTTCCACTAATTACAGCTGCTAATTTTCAAGAGGAACTGTTAAAATGAGTCAGATTTGACATAAGGACAGCTTCCCCACCTCTATTTTTTTATTCAGAAAAAAAGTATTTTTAATAATGCATATCCAAATGTATTATCTGTCGAACCACTACTTACTTTCTTATGGACTACTTTTACTTATTGTGGTGTTGGAAAATAAATACTAATTATTTTGAAAAACAGTATATACAATAATCAAAACAAAACAACAACAACAACTGAAAATAAAAAAATTCATTTGTTACATATTGAACTCTAGAGAAACTAAACTTTGAGGCCTAGCATACAAGGTCCTTAATTAGCTGTTTCTAGCAAATGCCTTTCTCTTTAATTCATAATCTGTGATCTCTCCTCTTTAGCCAAGCCAACAACTATTATCTAGCTATAACTTTTTTCAAGGTCATTATCTACTGCAGGGCCTTCAAAACTCATTTCCTCTAAGAAACTTTTCGTAGTTTAGCATCATTTGGGGAATATATGAATAAGTATAAGAGCAAGAATTGTTAAAATATGGCAACTATAATGAAGGCAGTCCACAAAGTGTTAGAGCAGTGAGCTTGGATTTTATTTAATGTGGAAACAAAATCTCAGAATGTCATTAATACTATGTGTTATGTGCACTCAAATACCATGTTTGTGTACTCATGCAATCTTTCTCCTTCACCCCTTAAAATTTGTACAGAATATTGTTTTGAACTGAATATCTTGTTAAATAAAATGTTTATCTTCGTTTAATTTTGCTTTGCTAACTAAATGGTAAAACACTACTAAGAAAATGGACTGTGCTTCCTAAATGTTTGTAATTTCTCTCTACTATCTCAAGTTCTCTTGAAAATGAGCTTGGTTTAAATATCAAATCTGTAAAATGTTGTGTGCATATTAAGTAGACATAAAGCATAAAATTAAGTCATCTTACCAATGATGAAGCTAAAACCTGTCTTATTCATGGCAGTTTGTAAATTGAATCTATTTCTAAATAGACTAATAATATGATAGTTTATGTTCCAGTACTTGTAAGGGGCTTGAATAATTTGAGGAAGACTGTGAGTTACTGGTGGAAAATGAGAGGAACAGAAAATATGCAAAACACTGTGGAGGAAACATGGAAAGAATGAGAATACTAAGGAGAGGAAAAGAATGGCTGCGAAGCAAGGGAAGATCTTCACCACTGAGACAGACTAAGGGAACTAGAGGTATTCAGACAGTCTAGGCAGTAGAAAGTGGGATGCAAATTTAACTGGAGGAAATTGGGGTGAAAGGGAAGATGGAGAATTTAAGCTTTGGGTGGACATTTGAAAGAATTACAGACACTCAAAAAGAGCAGGGAGTAATTTGGGGGAAAGAATGGAACTGAGAATGACTTCACTGAAGAGGAGACTTGAAGGAACGGAAGGGACAAGGAGAGATAGGGAGATTCACTGGATCCAGGAGATCTTGGGCACACTTGAGACTATGATTTGAATACCAGGAGAGAATGCTGAAAGTGACACGTGAGTAACAGAGGGAATGGAAAGGAACCAAAATATTAATTATGTAAAAATGTAAAATAACATTTTAAAATCTTTTCTTGCTTAAATTCAGTTTAAAATGCCTGAGAAATTTAGCACTGATTAGTACTTATAAGAGATTCTCCTTTAAGCAATGGCAAACAGCACATGAGTATCTCAGTCTGTTCTTCTGTCTCATTCATGAGAGAAGCTGAGAATGGGTTGTTGTGACAAAGAACTTAAATGCATTATTTTAAAAAATGTTATTTTATTATAGAGGAAGTGTTGTGACAGGTTGAGGGAGGTGCACTTAAGGACACATTAATTGTTGACTCTACAAACTTAAATAGTTTCTAAAAAAGTTAAAACTTCCATGACACTGAACATTATTTCCAAGCTTGGTTTTATTTAAGCAGCATCCTAAACACCTTTTATTAACTTAAATGAGAATGGAGAGAGGTATGTACTACTAGCTTATTAAATCAAATGATCCTCCCAATAAAGTCCATATACTCGTTACTTAGAATATCCCCATTTGTTGATTTGGAAAATATTTGTTTAATACATGTTTTGAAGCAAATGTTGGAAGTGCAAAAATGAGGAGTAATCATCCCTCTATCCAGGGTGCCTGTAGTCTACAGAAATATTTGTCTGAAATAGATACTTAAGGAATTTACCAGTACATGGATAACTAATGATCCTAATGACATAACTTCATGACCCATCAGAGACTTTGCATCTTCACAATTTACCATCAGTCAGCTTTAGTGTTGTATCTCTTCTCATAATTAATTTAGAAATTGACAATCCCTTGATGACATATATGGTCATCCACGCCAATGGAGATATTTACTACAATGTGTGGTATTTTTGTTGTTGTTGTTGTTGTTTTATATCTCTCCTGATATGATATCAGTCAGTATTGAAACACAGACTGCCCTTTCCTCTCATTCATTCTCATTGTTAACATTTCAACTTGAAACTTATCTCCAAAGAAAAATCAAAGTTCAAATATGAAAAATGGGAGTTTAGATAAAGTTAGTACTCCTGAGAAGACCCACGGAAAGAAGACTTATATGATACTAAAATGGTACTTAACATATATAAAACTCACCTTGAAATATCTGAATTAAAACCCACTTTCGTACAGTCCTCATAGTGCTCTGCAATCAGCTGTGGGATGGAGGATAAAAAGAGGAAGGGGAAGAAAAAGGTCTTTGCCTCCAATAAAATGTAATCAGTTGAAACTTAAATAAAATATATGTACTGAAAAGGGTTCAAATAACCCTAATGCTGCACTACAGCAGGATCCTCAAGGTTGCTTTAGTTTCAGGGATGCAATGATTTTATATTCCCTGATGGATAAAGTGCTGATAGCAGCAAATCATCCATGTAGGCACAAAATATTCACCAAGTTCAAACTGGTGTGGAGTATTTGCTATCTATACTTGTCTGCTATGGAAAGCATAAATAAAAATGACACAACCACTAATTGGGCTTTATCTACTGAATCGTTACAACAATTCCATAAACCTAATATATAAAATTGGGAATTTGTAGATTTATCAAACAGTAGAAAGCACAGATTCAAGGTTCTATACATATGGACTAAGTGTAATCCCAGCTAGTAGTATTTACTTCCTGACTCTGAGGGAAATGATCATGCAGTCCTTGAATTTAATCACATATTATGTTACTAAGAATTATTATTTGTCTACATACCAATTTCAATTTTCTTCAGTTATGAGATTGATCTTAATCAATTCATATTATTTTAGAAGAGGAATGTTGAATTCTGTAAGGAGGATAGCAAAACAGTGTCTCACCCAAGCTTGTCAGCTTCTTCACAAGATAACAAAGTTGAGAGCAGCTGAGGCAAGACCTCTCTGGCAAGTGATCTGTGGATTCCTTCTTACTCACAAAAGGATTTTCCTGTGGTAGGTCAAACACTTTGAGTTGGATTTCAAGAAACCACAAATCTATATTCAACAAGTAGACAACACATGACAGAGGTCCATTGTTATATGGCAGGACCCTCCAATTTGCTGTAAGGGCTACAAATCAAGAAAAAGTTAAAGATCTTTGCACAATTTTCAATTTTGGAAAAGGGGAGGCAAAGGACATAAAGACTAGGCTTTCAATATGATCTTATGGATCTCTCAGATTAAAAAACAAAATATACATGATACTTTTAGTGGCAGGATATGCTGGAAAAGTATTTCTAAGACTTCACAGGGAAGAAGCTTTTAAAGATTTTGAAAAGCCAGCCTATACGGTTGTATTCTTAATTCTAATTAGGCCAAATTGGTTGATGCATTTAATGCATATTTACATAGGAATTATGAGAACTTCTTACCAATTCAAATATGTTGAGTTTTATTATTAGTATTGCAAAACATATATTTAGGCTAAGTGAAAAAATTGACAACAATGATATGGATATCAGCGTTCCTCTTTGAGGGATAATGGCTTACATTATAAATGGCAATAAATTACGCTTTTTTCATATGGTAAATGGGAAGCCTATAATATTTACTCTATGACTATCACTTTACTATGATTTTATAAAAAATGTGTTTCTCTCAACTATTGCTATCAAAAATTTCTTGAGAAGCACAACCCAATAAAACCTTTGACAATGACAGAAATATTCTATATCCAATATGGCATTTACATGTGCCTACCTGCAACTTGAAATATAGATATTAAAACTGAAGAAATGAATTCTAATTTTAATTAAATTTAAATTTTGCATGTGTAGTTAATTGTTATCATACTGGACGGCATAGCTCAGAAGTACTTCACACTCTGTACTTAATCTAGGATATGTATGAATTTACTCAAGAAAAATATGTTTTCTTGTAATACACCATTCTTTCCCATCCATCCATCCATCCATCCTTCCATCCATCCAGTTGACCTGGACTTTTTACACATCCTCCATGTGTAAAGCACTATGCTAAGTAGTTGAGGACATAAGACCTGTACAAGATAAATAATACATTATCTAGGCTTAGTGACAAAAGAAAAATCAAAGTGATATGATATTACCAGAATTATGTCTTTAAATGCTTTTGGTAAGTGAGTGAAAGGTGTAAGAAGGATTGGAAGGGAAAGAGATGGCAAGATAGAAAAGTCTGAAGTTTCCTCTGGAAATAATCCAAACAGTGTCAAGTCTGAGTGACTGACTGATGAGTCAAGAACAGATAACGTAAAGTCTGGAGAATAAACGTAACATTGTTAGAAACAGTTGAGATTAAATGAGAGAATGCATTTTAATCTTATATATCTATAGTTGCTATTTGATTATAAAAAGATATTTTTATAAAAGGTAATGTAAATGAAAAGTTTAAACATCAAAAAGATTTACATGTTAATTACAATTGTACTAAAGATAAATATGATCATTGTGGAGCTAGGTTCCCTAAAGAGACCTCTAATAAAGTGTGAATATTAAACATTTTTCTAATCTTCCATCTTGGCCTCTATATGTAAAGATTAAAAAATAGAATAGCTACTATAAGTGTAGCTAAATATAAACAGAGGTGAATTTTCTCTTAATTCCTGTATAGGATTCTTATCAGACAGTGTCATATAATCTAAGATTCGTTAAAATTTTTCATGCTCTAAGAGACTGTCTAAAACACCTCAACCACTATTACATTGGTACTAATCTAAAAGTAAAGATCATACACTTTGGTGAGGGCAGGTGTTTGGTGCTGCTGGAAGGCCCACATCCCATAGTACAGTGCATGATTTAGAGTCCCAGCTCTGCTCCAGCTTCCTACTAATGCAGACCCTGGGGAAGTAGCCTGTGATGGCTCAAGTGGTTAGTTCCCTGCCACCCACACTGGATATAGAGATTGAGTTCTCAGCTCTCCCAGGCATTTGGGTGAGTGAATCAGTCATTTATATGGATTTCTAAGTGACATAAAAAACACCACCCCAAATTCTGGAATTTTGACCTCTAATAACAAATATCTACAATGTTGGCCACTTGTTAGAATGTTAGTGGGTGAATTAAAATACTACTTTTCTGACATCTCTCTCCCTCTCTCTCTCTCTCTCACTCATCATTTTTCTTATTCATTGTAATCATGGAGAACATAAGTAGCAAAGGTCTGAGGACCAAATCACTTTTATTTCCTCAAGTTACTCTTGATTCTTGGTAATGCAACAAGTCGATGTGACTAATTCACTCCAAACTAAGTGTTGAAAATATAATTATCTATGAAAATAACTTTAATTAGTGATTGACCTGATGGCACATTTAGGATGTGCCTTTAAAGAGCAATTGCACAGCACCTGAATTGAATGGAAGCCAAAGTATAACTGATTACAAATGACCACTCAGAAAATAGCATCCTTCTGGAAAAATTCTGTAATAATAAAGTTGGAATGGCTGATATTTAATGCTATAGTTTCTTCCATTTTAACCCTGCTAGCTGGATGACTTACTAGTACATTTGTATAATTGCAAAGTGTAGCAAAAATTACTTTTAAAGCCTAAGCACATTTACTGTAGGAATACTGGATGTTAGATAAAACACCGAATTTCAGGTACAGCATTATTACCACGAATTACCTGTCACATGTTGAGTCTAGCAACACTAACTGTTGTGTGCATTGGATAAAATAGGAAGAAGTGGTACAAATTTCAGGTGTCTGGATTAAAAGACTACAGTAACATTAAAGGATATATGAAAGATTAACACAAAGAAATATATACTACATTCATAAGTTAACTTTTTTTCTGATTGACCAACATATTATCATCAGTCCAGATGATGAAATGCCCTCTCATCTGTCCATGAGACTAGGAATTTACTAAAGCACTCTCGAAATCAAACACATGGAAAATCTTTAAAAAAATTAGTCATTCATATGGATTTGTAAATGAAATAAAAAATAACTAATTTATTTTTAAGATTTTATTTATTTGAGAGGTAGAGTTACAGATAGTGAGAGGGAGAGACAGAGAGAAAGGTCTTCCTTCCCTTGGTTCACTCCCCAAATGGCCACAATGGCCAGAGCTATGCCATGCGGGTGCAGGGCTTCAAAGACTTGGGCCATCTTCTCCTTCTTTCCCAGGCCACAGCAGAGAGCAGGGCTGGAAGTGGAGCAGTTGGGACCAGAACCGGCGCCCATATGGGATTGCCAGTGCTGCAGGCAGAGGAATAACCTACTGCGCCACAGCGCCGGGCCCTAACTAATTATTTTAAGGTTAAGACAGTCAAAAAACAATTGCATGACCAAAACAGGTTGAAAGTCTGACAAAGATTTTGCTAATATAGACGAAAATCAGAGAAGATGGCTGAGGAGAGGGGCAACTAACACATCAGCTAAAGGAAGCATACTGCTCTTCAATAGTCTCCATAGACAGAATTTCAATTGGTTGATTCAAGCTTATGAAATTAATTTCACCAGGTTTAGTTTCTGTCTTAATTACTGATTCTCCTTGTGCACCTTTATATCAGTAAGGTTTACTAAGATGTTAGTGTTAAAGTTTGAACTATTTGAACTTTGTTCAATTCAGAATATTTATCTCATAGTCTTTCCCTGATCCTTAGAAAACATAGGCCTGTAAGAACACATCCTTGGTGTTATTGATAATAAAAAACCCTTCATCCTTATTCAGATTTTGTAGAAGCTATGGAGTAAAATGTTGTCTAATCTCTGCTCTTGTATGCATTTTGCAAGGTGTAACCTGCACATAGTCAATAAGGGAAAACCACAAAGAAAATAGACACTATCCCCTGTCAATAGCAAAATCGTTTCAAAATGAACCTCTTTCATTGCTGTTTTTCCTGCATTAAATAAATGTGGTCAAGTATCAAATTCCACATTGTTTATTATACCTGTAACAGTTGAGGTCTAAGCCTAAACTCAAATTCTAACTTGTATATGCAAATTCAATTTGTACAGATAAGTAGTTTTTCAGAGACATTAAAGTTCCCATCACCTGGGTGCTCTTTGAGTTGAAAAGTAATAGGAAAAACTTTCCCACAGGTGAGGTAACTGAAATTTACACTCCTTGTGATTTATCATCTTGAGAAAACTTTTTTGTAGTTTCAGATTTCTGTGACCTACAATTTTTAAACAGGTGTACTGTGGAGATTATGACAAATCTCCACTTAGAGAATTTAAGATATCTAAAAGAATTGTCACAATCATGAAAGGTGAGAAACATCAAATGCCCATTCTTTCCTTTTAAAACAAAACAACTTTTTCTAGTGGAAATCAAACCCTTTAAGTGGATGTATCTTAGCAAACACAAGACATTTCTTCACTTTCAATCTTTATTCTTCTAGCAAGTTTCATGCTTGGCATACCACAAGACAGGAAAAAACTGAGTATTCTCAATTTTCAAAAAGTAGTAAATTCCTACAATGTTCACTATAAGTACATCAAAGTGTTTAACAACGTATCATTACAAAGGCAGTCAATTTAAATAATCAAGTTTGAATAGCAACCTTTGTTCTCCCCTGTCAAATTTGCATTCCTGCTGATGTCTCCACTTCATAGTCCCTTAAGTTACTCATAAAATACATTACATTATTCAAGAAAAAAGTTCAGGCACTTCATTTATCCAATGTTACTTTAATATTAACAAATCTTGTTTTCTTTTTATTTGAGGGGAATAAACATTCTATTTCCTTTGCCTTATAGTTTATTTGTCCTGATCACGTATTTTGTTGTGAAACTGCTCTAACATATATGTAACCAAGGAGCATAATTGTAGCGAATAGAATGCTTCTGTCCTAATATTAGAATCTTAAAATATTGGAAATGTATTTTTATGTTATTACAAATATTGATTTAAAATTATGCCCATACACATCTATAAATGTACATTTATGTATCCATGTATTCAAAGAATATCAGATTAGGGAAAGAAATTATACTTTGAGGAGAGGCAGAATTTGGGATTTCAAAAATTCCTCTTCTAAATGTATTACTTTATCTTAGAGGAATAAAATTCTGCAAAATAGAAAACGTTGGGTATGCGTCACGTTTTTATATATTACAAAGGGAAGCCTCAGCTTTTAGGAGTAATAGCAGTAACTGCTTTTATCAATCTTTTTTGTCATTTCAGTTATAATAAATAGAAATTGTGTATTTTTCTTAGCCATTTTGCTGTCGATAATATTAATAATTCTCAAACCCTTGTACTACCATGTTTTAAAAGTTGAAAAAAAAATATGATTCTTGGGTTTCTTGCTAAGACCGAGTAAAGCTCCTCAGAAAATTTGTCTTTCTGAGTCCGCTCAATTAATAAGTCTTTGGTTGTCTTTTATTACCACATTGTATAACATGCCTGTTATTATTATTATGTTATCTTTTAAAAGAACTTTAAAAAAGAACTTTCATACTTTGGTCACTTAAATATCTGGTAGTTGAAATAATATTTATAGACATGCAATTTCATAATAAATAATTATACCATTACACTTTATATCTTTGACTAGATAGAATGGTCAATTTAGAAATAAAATATAATTTCTGGCATAAAAGAAACAAAATACACATCTGCATAGATGTTGACTGAATCATTTAAGAATGATGAAGGAACATGCATTTTAAAATAGGATTTCCTCAGCTCAGTTAACAAATACATTACTAGAGATGACATCAGGGACATATTTTACTTAAATTTTAATATAATGAATTAATGATATTTTAAATGACTTCTTACATTTTACTAGTTCTTTACTAGTTGCAAATGATCAGAAATACTTGAAATATACACTGACATTTCATCTCTGTGGCATTTTTGTAAATAAAGAACATTCTGAATTACCACAAAAATCTAAATTGAAAATGGCATATTTCAACAATATAATATTCTTTAAAATAATTTTGATGACTTCTTTCAAAGAATCATGATTGATTTTGGTAATTGATTTTGAAAAGACTTATGTTTGATTTAAAAGGAAAACATATCATATTAACATTGCCTAAGCTGCCAAGAAAGAATAATCTTGATTTGTACTGGTTACTGTTGCCAATAATGCTACCAGTTCAAGAAGTATAAAGTTTCCACTATTTAGCAAACAGTAGGCTTTATCAGTAATCACGCTATCAATACATAATTGGAAAAGATTGGAGAAATCCAATAGTTTTCCATTCATGCTATTTGAACTCAACTACCAAGGTTGTTTATGCAGTGGCAAATTCCTGTTAAGTCCTAATCCTTCTAAAACAAAATATAAAGAAAATAAAGATCCATGTTTCTGCAAACTGCTATGGTGACAAACAGCATGACACATTCAGCAATTGGATTCATCTTAATACACTTTCCCAATTAAGTATTCAATTATTAAAATAACAATAGCTACCATTTAAGTAACTTGTCCAAGATCACAGAGTGATCAAGATACACATCTGACTCCAAACTTGAGTGATAGTTACTATACGGACTTTGTAAAAGAAAAAATGTTTGTGAGTTCAAATATAAAAATAAGAGAACAAAATCTAGCAATGTTTTGGAAGCAGAATCGAGATTGAAATTTGCAAGGGCATCACCAGGTAAAGAGCTATTCTGCTTGAAAATGTAACTTTAGGAAAAATGGGAAAGATATTTCATGGAAAATGGTTTGGTTATTTTAACTTTTTCTCAGCAATCAAATTTTCTGTAAATGGTTAAACAGTTATTCCATGTGCTTCTATGATCTATATTAAGTGGCAAACACAATAAATCAGAAAGAACTAAATACTATCTTTCATCCAAATGCCTATCTTGTTATTAGAAAAATGTCTACTCATTCAACAAGTAATTGAATTGGAAAATAGATTTATTTGTGCTACATCTCATTGAAATTGACGTTGCATAACTGGGTAATTTGCACTGAGGACATTTAATGGAATTGTGTTTCATTTTTCGGGAACTCATGCTAAAATTAGATCTGAAATCTCAACTTTACAAATCTCACTTTCTTCAGAAATATGTATTATTCATAAAGACTTCTCCAACCTTAGTTTTTACTTAAGCCTTATTTAATGATCTTGACAAATCTGTATATGTGAGAAGGAAGTCAGGAAATACATCCACTGAGGTTTTTCTTCATAATTTGAAGGTTATTAATAGTAAAAGTATCATTTTCTCCCTTTTGATAAATATTCTATACTGTGACCTTTGATGATAAGGTTGAATTGTATGGAATTGCTAATGTTCAACCAAGTTTGACCATAAAAATAGCAATTTCATGTAGTTCATCTTCATAGATTGTGCATAAGTATTTAGTCACTTTCCATTAATATTCAACTATCTATATAAATCACTATATCAGTAAGAAAGATTTATCACAAATATCTGGAGAATATACAAACTAGGTGTGCAAGAAAACCTGTTTCATGAAGGTGGACATTAACGAATATGTGGAGATTAAATAAGTGTATGGGTCTTCTTAATAATATCAATTTGATGTGTAGTGAGCCTGAAGTATTTTTACACAAGCAGAGAAATTACTTATTTGAAAATTGTTAAAGGCACAGCAGCCAGACTAGCAAGTGTAGCAGTAAAAAGCTGGAAGTAAAAGAGGAACAAAAAAAGGTGTATTCTGGTCAACAGAATCAATTGATGTAAACTCTGTACAATGTACACTACTATCATAGGTAACTGTCCAGAAAAGATAATGAATGTAAGACAAAGACCATTTGGGAGGAAATCGTTGTCTGGTATCTCCATAAAGTAAAATCTGTTTTTGGAGGACTCCACTGAGGTGGAACACAAACTGCCAATAACAGCTTGGATAGACACGTTACTGCACCTTTTCCAACATATGCATGCAGGGCTTACCGTTGCCTGCCTATGACTGCCATCAGTGCTACTTAATCATAAGAATGCTATAAAGGACAAGAGCATCTACCCCACTTGAAGGACTATCACTTTTCTGAATTCCCTCTGTGTTCTGTGTGTGTATGTGTGTGTGTGCTTGTGTGTGTGTGCCTTCCTTGAAATAAGCTAAATAAACACACACATACATAAATAAATGTTTTACAAAGTATTTTCTCTGTTGTCCAGTTCTTCATGAAAGCAAACTTTTATAATCCTTCATTTTATTCTCAAGTCAATCAGGATTTTATTGTTTCAGTTAAAAATTCCTTAAAATATTTTGGCCTCCAAGATTCTTGCCTTCACTAAGCGCCTTTCATTTATATTTCCTTCTAAGGTTGAATATTAGTCATTTGTAACACTTGAAGGACTGATGGCAAACTGTAGGAGCTTGATATATAGAGTCTGAGATCAATTCACTTACACAGTGGAGAAATTTTCTGCAAAACAAATGACTGCTATTTAATGTTACATATTATGTTAACATCGGTATAATCTGTATTTAATGCTATAATATTTCTCATTTTAAAATATGTAATGCTCTTGTATAGATTCATTTTGTAAAGTTATTCACTTCAGTCCAAACTAAAATAAAAAGTGACTTTCTCTAATGAACGTAAAGTTTATCCTTTTACTCTATGCTTGACTATTTCCATGCCCTTGAATATAAATAAACAAGAGTATATCTACCATATCCATGCAAATGCTTTTAAATCAATCTGTGTTGAACGAATTTCTATTATTCAGGTAGACATTCAGCCCATCTTACCTTTTGGTGATAAAAATGAAGAAACTATCTGACTCAAGAGCCTCTTTTTTTGTTCTTGATTAACAAAGTTAGAAAATAAATACTTCTCTCTTTTACATCTTTCTGTGCTAAATAAGTAATAGACCTACCTATTAAATGTATTTTACTTAAGGTCTGGATAAGATAATTAACTTACTTTTTTAAGTTTCTATTTTTTAATAACTTGAATTTAAACTAAATATTCCTAAATCTAAAGCCATCATTTGCTTTAAATCAACTGAATATATTATAGGATTTTTTTATTAGTTGTGTCATTCAACAAAAATAAATAATAGGAACAAAAATTCTTAGTTTTCTAAAGAAAGCAGTTGCTGATTTTTACACTACATTAAAAAATGGGTACATGAAGTTACAAACAGAGACTATTTCTTTAAAGATTTACTTATGTACTTGAAAGGCAGAGTGACTGAGAGAGGGAAAGACAGAGAAGGAGATCTTCCATCTACTAGTTCAGTCCCTAAATGGCCACAATGGCCAGGAATGGGCCAGGCCAAAGCCAGGGGCAAGGAACTTGATCCAGGTCCTCCATGTAACGGCAGAATCCCAAGTACTTGCAAGGGCCATCCTCTACTGGTTTCCCAGTCACATTATCAGGGAGCCAGATCAAAAGTAGAGCAACTAGGACTTGAACCTGTGCTCCCATATGGGATGCCGGTGTCTCAGGCAGTGGCTTAACCTGCTGTGACACAAAATTGAAGATTTCTAATTACAACACAGTCATCTTTCCCATGTTACTTTTGTTTCAATTCTAGTCAAAAATATCAGTACAAGTATGTTTTCCCTTTGTCAAACACTTCAACACATATCAAAACTTTATTCTTCTGGGCATATATCCTTTTACTATGCATCTCTTAAGATAAGCGAGAGGAAGCAAGGTGTCAAATAGACTGTCTTTATTAAGCCCAACTACATCTTCTTAATTTTACCTTCTTGTTTTACTTTTTGAAAAACATATACTTACAAAACAGATGATACACTGTGCATTTACTCCCCATGTAGGATCTTTGTCCTTAATGTGTTGTACTATGCGAATTAACGGTAAAACTAGTATTCAAACAGTACTTTATACTTTGTATGTCTGTGTGGGTGCAGTCTATTGAAATCTTTACTTAGTATATAATAAGTTGATCTGTATATAAAGATAATTAAAATGAATCTTAATGAACATGGGATGGGAGAAGGAGTAGGAGATGGGATGGTTTGCGGGTGGGAGGGTGGTTATGGGGGGAAAACTGCTATAATCCAAAAGTTGTACTTTAGAAATTTATATTTATTAAATAAAAGTATTAAAAAAACAGATGATCAAGGTGATTTTTCAAATCGATTGTTCGGCAAAGAAACACATGTATAGAAAACAGAAGTAGAATAAAAGTGACTTGGAGTAACATATTTAATCTTCCAACATATTTAGTCTTTCAACAACTCACTTTGTGAGGAAAGAATGATGAAAATTCAATGGAAGAATGAAAAATTATAGAACGATAGTATGGAAAATGGAAGAGTATGAAAAACCTAATTAGGTATCAAGTTAATTTCCATACTACATGAACTTGGCAGCTCTCACTGGAATGTTGTGGGTTTATTACTAAGAGGTCAGAATGCTACTAGTGTGGATGACATGTAATGTATTTGGAATTGTTTATATAGCTAAAATTTAATTTTTTTCATTGATTAATATGTATGATATGTATAATTTTTTATTTAGGATCACATGTCTAATCATTATATTGCCATTTATCTGAGAAATATATGGATAGCCACAAATATTAATGTTTATTATATGAATAATATACATAACTGTACAAATGCACTTGAATGTTCAGAAATGTTTAGAAAAATATACAACTTAGGTATTATCAAAATTGATCTTATAACATATAACTTTTAAATGCATGAATATATCAGTATTCAGTATTTGTTATAATTTATGGATATAAATGTATAACATTTAAAGCATCATACCTTTGAGTGTCTCCAACTAACACAATTTTTCATGTTTTCACTTATTTTCATAGTCTCTCAGAAATCTGTTGAATGACCATTATTTTTATTTTCTAACAGGAAGCTGAATCGAAAGTGAGGTAGCAAGGATTCAAACAGGCAATCTGTCTGGTCTGAGATGTGGATGCTTCAAGCAGCAGTTTATTCTGCTGCACTGCAGTACCCACCTTCAGTTGTGAATCTTTAAACACCATATCAGGCTCATTTAAATCATTAATCACACTATACTAAAACATTTTAAGTGTTTGACTCCTATAGCAAGAGTCTCTTACTAATCATTGCACACTCTCTTCTATGAGCCTTGTATGATGCCTCAATAGAAAAAGGGTATTTTGCTCAACAGAACAACATTTGTTTGTGACTTATTATGAACTCTAAGGTAATATGAATTTTAGTTGTGGAGACAACTCCTTTTAAGGTCAGAAAATACAGTGTTCTTTTTTTACGAGGTTCTGGACTTAGTTGAAATATAAGGGCAATTTTGTGGAATATTCTTCAAACTTTAAATACCTATGAGGTAAGATTTTTTTTTCTTAAAAAAAAAATGCAGGCATTTGGCTTAGCACTTGGAGTGTCTGAGTTCAATTCCAAGATCTGCTCTGGATTCCAACCTCCTGCTAATGCACACACTGAGAAACAGCAGTGATGGCTCAAGTAGTTGGGCCCCTGCCATTCACCTGGGAGATCTGCTTTGACTACCAGCTCCTGGCTTTGGCTCGACCCAGCTCTGGCCATTGCAGGCATTTGGGAAATGAAGTAGCAGATGGGAGCTCGCCGGGTCTCTCTGCCTCTTCAATAAATACAAAAAAGATAAATCAGGAAAATATAACATGTGAAGTAAAAACCAAGCTGATAAAAGCCTCTGGAGAAGACTATAGTTTAAGTATTAATTTGTGATGTATGATTAGAAAATTTAATAAATTGAGCTTAACTCCTTAGTTTTAAAAATTTTTGAATAAATACATTATATGGCTTATTACATCAGTTTAGATATTATGTATATTATATATACTAAAGGAAGAAATAATCTGTATCTGAATAAAATACATCCCAGCAAGAACTGAGTCATAACACTACTGCTATCTGAAGCTAATATTTTCTAACAGCAGGAAATCAACCTAAGCCCTACAAAAACTGTTTTTTTTATGTGAAAATAGAATTCAACAAGTAACAAAGTTGTATTGAATACCAGGGAGAGAAATACAGGTTTTTTTTTTAAGATTTATTTATTCATTTGAAAGTCAGGTATACATCCATCTATCTATATAAGTATTAATTTGTATATTTGTATTAATTTGTTTAGATAGATAAAATGTAGCAACTCCTTATTCTTTACTCATATCCTTGGGGCTTATATGCCAAGATAGACAATTGTGAGTCAAGAATATTGATCAAAGATCAATCAGAAGTATCAGGGAGAGGACATAGATATAGATGGGGATGGAAGGAGACACACAGAGAGAGAGATCTTCCATCTGCTGGTTCACACCCCAAGTGGCTGCAATGGCCAGCGCTGGGCCAAGCAGAAGCCAGAAGCCAGGAGCTTCATCTGGGTCTCCCACATGGGTGCAGGGGTCCCAGCACTTAGGCCATTTTCTGCTGCTCTCTCAGGTCATTAGCTGGGACCTGGATTGGAAGTAGAGCAGCCAGGAAGTGAACTGGCACCTATATTGGGACACTGGCTTCACAAGTGGCTGCTTTACCTACTACAATGCTGGCCTTGAAATACAGTGCATAAGCATGACTAAATACAAATTTATATTTCTCTTGGCCTAATTTGAAAGCCATTATGTATCATGAATTTTAAATATATGTATTTATATACTTGTATTTTGGAAAAGTGGTTCAAGTGATTAAATCTTTTCAATATTTCAAAATACAATAATTTTAAAAATAATATTTACCTACTAGAATAGAAGTATACTTGGGTAAAACACTATCATGCTAAGTTCCTTGTTTGTACTTACTAAGCAGAGGCATCTTTGTTCATCTATGTTTTATATTTGTATTGCACTGGCATCATCATTATTTAATAATGTTAATAATTAAGAAAATCAACCCAAGAAAAGATATTTTAAACTTGCTTTATGAGTGGCAGAGATATGTAAAGAAATCTCCCACCAGCTGGTTCATTCCCCAAATGCCTCACAACACCCTGGGATGGGGCAGGCAGAACCTGGGAACCAGGAACTCAACCCTGGTCTGCCACATGGGTGGTGGAACACAATTACACTAGCCAGCATCCCATGTCTCAGGGTCTGCATTGGCGGGAAGCTGGAGCCAGGAAGCAAACTCAGGCACCTGGATGTGAGACACTGGCATCTTAACCACTAGGTAAATGTCCTCTCCCTGATACTTCTGATTGATCTTTGATCAATATTCTTGACTCACAATTGTCTATCGTGGCAGATAAGCCCCAAGGATATGAGTAAAGAATAAGGAGTTGCTACATTTTACTTGTCTTCATTAGAAATATAAACTGAGTTATTTTGGAAATGAAGCTAATGTACACATAAAAATAAAACCAACAGTTAACTTGTAAGAAAATCAGTTAAAATAACTGATTGATTCAACTAGTTGTGGTACTATGCGGATGGATTGTAAATAAGCTAAATTCTCCCTTTGTAGTTCAAGAGAATGTTTGTTACTTATTTATTTAATGCTATGAGACATTTTATCCCAGTATTACATACATTACAAAGACTAGAACTGAAAGCTATTATTTTTAACTTCAGATTGTCCAAGAGAATCCATTAAAAATCAAAAGTACTACCTGCTTCTAAATCAAACCTGTCAAATCTCTAATACAAATGAAGTAAAAATGCAATAATCTTTGATGAAGAAGATGATAAGCCACCTATAATTTAAATTTGCTTAAACTGATTATTTAATCTACAACAAATAGAATTATCAAAGGAGAAAGTCTAGGCTTTAAATTGGACCCTTAAAGTGTGTGTGTGTCCACATTTTTCAGACTGTAACTGAATTGTTAATGACAGATGACTTTTACAGATAGGATATTTCATAAGCCACCTATAATTTAAATTTGCTTAAACTTATTATTTAATCTACAACAAATAGAATTATCAAAGGAGAAAGTCTAGGCTTTAAATTGGACCCTTAAAGTGTGTGTGTCCACATTTTTCAGACTGTAACTGAATTGTTAATGACAGGTGACTTTTACAGATAGGATATTTCTCCTACAATTAAGCTACCTAGAAGAAAAAAAATCAAAGCTTAATATTCAGTTAACTAATGTGTTCTTTTTTGTATGAGGCATGGTATTCTACAGCCCTAATATAGTTAAACAGCTGAGAAATGGATATAATATGAATCGGTTGTCTAAAAAGAAATAAAAATAAAATATCCATGTACACAGTCATTAATATGCTTAATGATATTTTTAAAATATAGAAAAAATACATTTATATTTATTGTTCTGCTTAAATACTTGTGCTGTGAAATTAAAAAGATATGAATTTGATTCCTGACATGAATGTTTGCTATCTTTGTACCTTTAGACAAGTCTCAATTTCCATTTTTTCACATGGAGGTGATTAGAATACCTCATCTCACAGGAGCATAGATACAAACAGATATTAATAACTAAAGAAGAGAGGAAGCTTTTGGTTAATTTGAACCAAACTAAAATACATGATGATTATCAAGTGTGCAAAAAGTAATTGTTTTGGTTGGTTAATTTGACATTGATATTTGAAACGTAAATTTTCTTTAGATAATTGACTCTGGATCTTTCAATTACTATGAATTTATTAGTCTTTCAAATAAGCTTACCGAGTAAATCACATCTAGAAGAGCTAAGAAAATGCTACTGACCTTTTGGTCATTTAACAGTTTCCAACTTTTTCTGTTTATCTTCAGTTGCTTCTTAAAGAAGAAAATTCTGCTCCATTGATTTTCTTCATAAGATAGCTTAAATTGCATTATTCATAGTAGTTCCAAAACATTCATGTTATTAATAATAAAAAACACTGTATCTAGAAATTATCTTTGGAAAATAAATTAAGATTTATTTTTAAAAAGGTTTAAGAATTTACTCTGCAGAAAGAATATATGACTCTGGTAGAAGAGAAAAGAACAAAATCTGTAGACCAATAGCTGTGCCAGATAAAATGACATCTATGCAAATTGAAAATCTTAATGATTTTTAGAAAAGAACATAATTTGAGATACATAAAAAATCTCATTCAAACAAACACAATCGGAGTTTGCTGGCTTTTAGACTATTTCCTTGCTTTTAACCAAAAGTGTTAGTTTATATTTTGAAAACAGCATGACCTTTGAAAGTGTGTTTGTTGAGCAAAAGTTTGCAACACCATTCCATTAATCTATTAAAAGCCTAATGTGTTAGACATTTTTAGCAGGAGAGCAAACACCTTTAAAATAAACAGGAGAAATATAATTTTCTGTAAATAAGCAAAATGTAAGTTCTACAAATTGTAGTGTTTATAGAATACTAAAACTTTACATTTAATGTATTTTGGGGTCCTAAATCAGAGAGGCATGTTACTAAAGTTAATATGACTATACAACTGTCCATAAAGTATTTCTTCCAAACAAACTTCTTGGATTCAAGACATCTCTATTTTGCAATACAGCAGAGTATTTTCGTGAAATTTCAGTAAAGTTTAGATTGCAACATAAAAGCAAACATAGGAGATATATCGAACAGACGAGTTACCATATGTTATAAAAATGTAATATTGTCTTATAAAATTTAGGATTAATTCAGAAAATTAGTTAATTAGTATTTGTAAGTCCTTAATTTATTCAGAGTCACCATTTTGCTTTTAATTCATTGCTTGGTATTTACTATTCAAATATAAACTTTGGAACTTTCAGGCTTTATGATCATTAGACATTTAATATTTTTAATTCTATAAGCTCCTTTATTATGGCAAAATATGTGACAGTATGATATAAAGAAAGACACATTAACCAGGAAATCCTAAATTCTATTCCAGACAGTCACTTTTTAGCATTTGTGACCTTGGGCAAGTCATGCTAAAAAGAATGGAACCAGGGGTGGGCATTTGATACAGCTATTAATACGCTGCTTGTGAGACCTGCATCCCATATTGGAGTGTCTGCGTTTGAGTCCTAGTTCCAGCTTCCTGCTAATTTGCTGAAAGGCATCAGGTAATGGACAGTTCAAGTACATTGGTCATTGCCCACCACGTGAGAGACCTGTATGTAGCTCCTCGCTCCTGACCTGGTCTGGCCCAATTCTGGTGGTTAGGAGCATTTGGGGAGTGAATCAGCAAGTGGATTCACTCTGTCTCTCTCCCTTCCTGACTTTCAAATAAATGGATAATTTAAAATATTTAGGGAAAACAATAGAACCATCTGGAAAGCAAAACACCTTAAGCAGGTATATGTTATAGTCTACACTAAAAAAAAATCTGTTTTATCAAATTACTTCAGAAAAAGTATAAGTTATGCACAAAGACAAAAAAAAGATTATCTTCTCACCTGAAAAAGAATAATCAAATAAACTAGAAATTCCAGGATATTACATAATGCCTAAGAATTGAAATAACTCCAACTGTCTCCATTTGGAACCACTAATAATAATAATAGAAAGAAAACCCTCACAGCAAACAAATTAAGTATTTTTTTTTACCAACATATTGCTATTTGTGAGGTATCTGAACATACTGCTAATTTAGTCAAGTCTGCATATCTCATCACAACTTGCATCTTTTTCTGCAGAGAAGTGTTACCCCTAACTTGTATTCCATGTCTAAGTCTCCTATTTCCTTCATCAAAATTTCAAGTTATTACATAACTTCCAAGGTAAGCTATCTACAACCAGTAACCCAGTATACATAACATGGTGTAAAGCTCATGGAATTTGAACTTACTCCTAGTTAAATTGGTGACCTTAGCCAGTATAGATTAGCCTGATTCTTCATTTGGAAAAAAGAAATGGAAAAACTGAAGGTGAGGAAGATAAAAATGTACACATCACCTAATTCACAGAGTAGTTTTAAGTATTAAGAAAAAAAATCGCTGGCGCCTCGGCTCACTAGGCTAATTCCGCCTGCGGCACCGTCTCTGCTGTGGCCCGGGAGTGCAGTGGAGGATGGCCCAAGTGCTTGGGCCCTGCACCCACATGGGAGACCAGAAGGAAGCACCTGGCTCCTGGTTTCGGATGGGCGCAGTGCGCCGGCCACAGCGGCCATTTTGGGGGGTGAACCAACAGAAAAAGGAAGACCTTTCTCTCTGTATCTCTCTCTCTGTTCAACTCTGCCTGTCAAAAAGAAAAAAGAAAAAAAAGCACATGGCCAGTGTTGTGGCATAGCCGCCACCTGTGATACTGGAATCCTACATAGACACCAGTTCCTGTCCTGGCTGCTCCACCTTTGATCCAGCTCCCAGCTCCCAGCTCCCTGCTAATGTGCCTGGGGAAACACCAGAAGGTGCTCCAATTATTTGGGCCCCTACCATCCAGGTGGGAGACCAAGATGAAGCTCCTAGTGCCTGGCTATGATCTGGCTCAGCCCTGGACATTGTGTCTACTTGGGGAATGAGCAATCAGACAGAAGACACTCTCTTTCTTTCTGTCTCTCCCTCTCTCTCTGTAACTGACTTTTAAATGAGTAAATAAATCTTTAAAAGAAAAAGAAAAAATCATAAATATCAGTTTCATGTAGAAGAATTACAATTTTAAGGAAATCTTACAATAGGGATAATGTTTGTCTTTTATATTCAGTAGCACTTTGGCAGAATATGTGTCATCATTTATATTTTTAAGTCTACTAATTATCTCCTGAGATTCATTAAAGAAACTGAACAAGGTTTGCTTCTCTGACAACAAAAGATATTTTTGTCATACCTTCTAATAATCCAGTTCTTCCAAGGGAAAACGAAGTGTGACCTCCCAAAGGGTAGAACTATTCACTCCATGTGGTTAACTACTATCATAAAACTCTTTTTACAGAAATGCTCGAATATAATCCAAATAAAATGATAATCCTGAAAGCTCCTGAAGTTCTGGGTTACAAGCATTTTCAGGACTGACCCAGAGCAATACACTTTACTTTATTATTTAACAGTCTATATCTAACAGCCAACCCATAGTCGTAATAGATTTTTTTTTTTTCCTCTGAAACAAGCTCCCTCCAGACCTCGTCTCTCAAATATTTTTGTCTTCACAGAGAAGAAAATTCTCAGAAGTCTAACTCTGGTTTCTGAGCCTACTTTAAATTAGAATCAAATCCTATTTTTTTTCCATCATAGTACGCCTACCTTGTTCAATTTGATTACATCCTTATTATCTAGTCCAGTACAGCTCCGTATCACTGTTATCACATGTTTTCAATCTCTGAGGCTAGAGATGTTATTTTAATTGTGCCTCATAAGATTCAATGAGTGCTAACTCAAACTTTCTAATACAAATTTCTAAGTCTTAAAGGATTAAATGTAGCACCTTGTTATTTTTTCTTTAAAAAGTCTCACCGGACCAAAAAAAAAAATAGATTCCTGGTATGATATTCGTTCCCTAGCTAATGTGTGCACTAAGAACAAGGATCTAGTGCTGCTTCTGACACTTAAAAAATGTGTGACCCTAAGAAAAAAAAAAAAAAAAAACTTGTCTGTGTCTCTTTCCTCATGAGCCAAAAGGTGTATTTGCAATATCTGTTTCACAGAACTGTGAGATTCAGATGAAATAAAATCTGGAGTACATTAAAATGTACTAAAACTATTTTCAAATTATTATGTAATCATTCATACAGTTAAAAGTAGTAGTATTCAGGTGGGTGTTGCAACACAGTGAATTAAACTGCTGCTTGGGATGACTGTATTCCATATCAGAGTGCCATTTCAAGTCCTGCCTGCTCCACTTCCAATGCAGCTTCTTTTTTTTTTTTTAAGATTTATTTTATTTATTTGAAAGACAGAGTTACAGAGAGAGGTGGAGACAGAGAGAGAGAGAGGTCTTCCATCCGTTCACTCCCCAGATGGCCGCAATGGCCCGAGCCGCTGCCAGGAACCAGGAGCTTCTTCCAGGTCTCCCACATGGGCGCAGGGGCCCAAGGACTTGGGCCATCTTCTTCTGCTTTCCCAGGCCATAGCAGAGAGCTGGATCATTAGAGGAGCAGCCGGGACTAGAACCGGCACCCACATGGGATGCTGGCGCTTCAGGCCAGGGCTTTAACCCGGCCCCCCAATCCAGCTTCTTGCAGCCTGGGAGGAGATAGATGATGGCTCAAGTGCTTGGATCTCTCCCACCCAAGTGGGAAACCTGAATGAAGTTCCTGACTCCTGGCTTGGCCCAGCCCTGGCTGGTGTGGGCATTTGGGGAGTGAACCTGATGATGAAGATTGATCTTTCTCCCCGTCTCTCTCTGTCCTTCTGCTTAACAGCAAGTACGTAAAAATAAATGTAGACATTAAACAAAAAGGGTATTGCCTTTCCTAGTTACTATCATATTATAGCAATATTATTAGTAATCATAAGTACATTTATTATACATTACATGGCATTATCTTCTAGTTCTATTCAATCTTCACTGTTGTTTCTTTAAAACCTAATTTATCATGAAAATTACAATTTTGTACAGTTGCACAAAATTTTTCTCTAATTAAACAAACAAAAAATCTCAGGGGGGCATTTAGCCTAGCAGGTGAGATGCTGGTTAAGGGGAGGGCATTTGGTGCAGCAATTAAGATACCACTTGGGACACCCACATCCCATAGTGGAGTGCCTGAGTTCTAGTCCCAGCTCTGCTCCAGATTCCAGCTTCCTGACAACATGCGCCCATGGAGACATGAGGAGATTACTCAAGATCCTGCCACCCATGGGAAAGACCTGGATTCAGTTCCTGGCTCCCAGCTTCAGTCTGACCCGGCCCAATCTCAGCTGTTCAGAAATTTGGGTAGTGAACTAGCAGATGGGAAATCTCCCTCTTTCTCTCTTTAAAAAAGAGTAAAATAAATAAGATTCTTAAAAAAAAAAAAAAAAGATGTCATGCCCCAAACCAGAGCACTTGGGTTCAGTTCCTGATTTCAGTTTCTGATTACAGGTTCCTGTTAATGCATACCCTAGGAGACACCAGTAATGGCTTAACTATTACATTCCTGGCACTCTGGATTTTCTTCCCAGCGTCAGGCTTTGGCCCAGTCATTGTGGGTATTTGGTGAATGAATCAGCAGATGAAACTATGTGTGTGTGTGTGTGTGTGTGTGTGTGGGCGCACGCGCGTGTACATGTGTGTCTGTCACTCAAATACATAAATAAAATATGAAAAAATTAACTCTCTTAACATGTATTCATATTCACTCCAAATGACACCATTTAAAACAATGTTTGTGGCATTTCTAATAGTTGCTAGATCATTATAAAAATTTTTCTCATATTTTTTCCAGGTATGACTCTAAGGAAGTTTTTTTTAATACTGTACTGTTTTATGCTTTTTATTTTAATGGTGTTGTGAATTAAATCAACTGTTTCTCATTGTCTCAAAATATGAAAAGCACATATTCATAGAACTGATATTTCTTTTGATAGAGTGGGTTTCCTTCTCTCATCTTTGAAAACAGAGTCTCAGATGTTTTGTATTTTTCATCTGCTTCTTTTGGTTGGTTTATTTCTTGTATTTCTTTTTTTGTATTTTTTAGAACATGCACCTCCAAAAATAATAAGTGGTATTTAGGATGCTATACATGATTCCTCGGGCACATGGAAACAGTCTATGCTTAGCATTATTAAATAATGTTAAGAGTAATGAAGCCCAAGGCAACATTGGCAGACACCCAAGTTCATTTAGCACTTAGGAAAAAAAAAAAACATTTTAATCCAATTGGCCCTTTAGCTCACTGGGATCCTCACGTTGCCACCAAAGTATGTTGTTGCTATTAAAGTAACAGAGTTCAGAAAAGACTAATACAGTTTCATTGGGAGGGTGGTGGCTTCTGAATCCCAATGCCACAATTAAGACATGAATACGGATTTGAAGTGACAACTCTTTCATTTGTTTCCCTAACCCTGCCAGAGCAACAGTGTACTTCCTAACAAACACAGTTTAAGCACTTACACTTAACTTATTTCAATAGCTGTTTTCAATGTTGTCTGTTTTAATCTGACACTGGTTCTATACCAAGATGAGTTGTGCATAAAGAACTTTAACTATGAAACTCTTCCCAGATTGCTTGTGAATGAAAGGATCACTACATTTAAGGGGGCTATCTGCTGTATTCTAATACAAAAATCTAGGTGTGATGAAAGTAGTTAGCATGGTGTCTACTTCATTGTCTGTTACCACTTTGAGGGTTATGTTAGTGAACACCAAACATAAAATAACTTCTATCAATTCTTCTGTTGTTACTCTGCAAATGTCAAACACTAAAAGAAGGTCTTCAAATAGCCTAAGTGAAAAGTTAATAGGCAATTTTTTGAAATCTGAATGATTAACAGATATGTTCATTGATAATATTTTAAAAAACTAATAGGGTCAAAAATCTATTTTATGCTAAAACTGCTCACAACTTTTGGATCTGTTTGAAAATGTAAATATATATGTGGGTGGGTGGGTGGGTGGGTGTATAAATTATTGACACTGTATGCCCAATGGTTGAATTTTCAAAATGGTTTAAATGCATATAAAGTCAATTCAACAGAATTCACAATAAAATTCACAAGAAATTAATTATTATTCCAATCTGCAACTTCAACTAACAGTCACATCACATTTTACAACCAATGTTAATATCAAAATGCAAATAGTAGTACACTATTTTATTTTAAAAATCTCATTCTTTGCAAAATACCTAAATTGAATCTCTTAAAAAGACGTCAGTTACCCATGGCCTATTTCCCCATTTTCATGCTTGTTAATCAGACTAGGAATTAGCCTCTTTCTTCAAAGTGTGGCATCTCCATGCCCAGGAAGCTTCTCAGAAATGCAAAATTTCAGGCCTCACCTAGATTCTACTGAATCAGAATCTGCATTTTAAAAAGATTTCCAGAGGACTGGTCTGCACATAAAAGTTTGACAAGCAAGGGAAGACTATAACTTCCTAGAAATTGGAGTTTAAAATAACAAGCCATTAGTAGCAATGGTGATTGATTAGAAATTGTGTACTGACTTTTTTTCTTTCTGAAGTGCTTTGACTCTGTTACAGTGACCCAGATATTCACTTTTGGAGCATTCGTCTTGCATGCCCATATTTATTTACTCTTGTATGCAGTGCTGGAGCATTCACAGCATTCACAACATGTAGGATACTCAATGTATTCAAATTCCCTCCCCTAAATAATCTCGCTTTGCATGCATTCATTAGACAAGGGCCAGCACATGGTAGCTGCTTCATTTCAGGGATGTTGGAACTGAGTTCCTGGACTAAAAAAAGTTGTTGTAGACAAGGAAAGCAGTAAGAACTGTGGAGTCTGACTAGCGGTTAAAAGGTCAGTGTTCAGCTGAGCAAATTCTTTCCTGATCTAAAGAAAAAGACAATGAAAATCTTGCCTGAAGACCACAGAATCAGCTACCATGTAAAGATTTTATCTTACTTGTGTATGTGTGTTTATTACCTATTTCTAAGCTACTCCTTTAAAAATGTAACATAATCACGTTTTAGAAGATTTTTGATCCTTATAAACTATCAAGCAACCACCAAATAGCACTTAAGATATTCTAAATATACCATATTAGATGTGTGAGAGAGAAGCCAGCCCAGGAAGTTTCAAAAAGGTTGCAAATTTCACACTAAATTGAAAGCCAGGCCCTATCACCTAACACTCTGACAGTTCCCTTTCTTCTCCATTTGATTTCTTCTACCCTCCCTATCTCCTTTCTCACAAAGCAGAATAGTCTAAGGTTATTCCTGAAAGAAAGAAAGCTTTGCTCTGGCCTATTTTGCTTGACTACCTTTGCCTGATCCATATCCCTAACACACACACACACACACACACACACACATATATATATATATACTACCTGACACAGGGAATCTAGATTATGTAGCATGCACATCAAATTTTAGAAATTTCACTCCATATTTTCCCCAAATTATATTTAAACCTTTGGGGAAATGTACAGTTAAGTCTTTAAGGTAACTACACATTTATAAAAATAAAATAATCCTTCCAGGAATGTGTATTCCTAGCCATCTTCAGTAAATGGGCAGTCTCAGTCACTCTTTAGAAGTTAAAATATTTATATTATTTAATGCATTGATATTTTTGTCTGTTCATTTGGCCTCTAAGTCAGGATAGCATTTTATAGTTTTATAACACAATATGCACAATGTAGGTGCTTTTAATGATGTTGATTCAAGTTTGGATAAACAGTACTTTTTATATCTGAGTAAGACTGGAAAATTATGAAGATTAGTAAAACCAAAAAATAAATAAGTCTTGCATATGTTTAACTTTCTGATAAGATACAAAACTAGTATTGCGTTTTACCCACTCTAATTAAAAAGCCATAAATGATGTTATTTTGGAATTCTAAATACACTAGAAAGTAGGGAATAGGTATATTGTGGAGTAAATACAGTATCACCATTACAGGATACCTTACATGAATTCCCAGAGCACTCATTTCACATCTCTGACCTTAATTTTCTAATTTGTAAACTGACAAGGTTGGACTCAATAATCTTTTTGATTCCTTTCACTTCCAGAAATATATACCATACTTCATGTAATATAATGTGTGCAGAGTGACCCTCTATACATATTTACCAAATTCAATTTAATGTGACTACTTATTACTTTATTGTTTTTGTTCATTGTCTTTGCCAAGAATATAAGCTTTTCAATGAACGTACTCCCTTGAACTTCTTTAAGGGCCACCCTTCACAACCTAGCCTAATTCCCACTTCTAAGGTATTGCAAAATACTGGGCAAGCCAAAGACTTTAAGTCATTGATGGTTAATGAATCAAGGCAGTGAAACTGGTAATATTTGCAGAGCCATGTGACAAGGAAAGAATGTGTTGTATGTTCATTATATTTTGTAAAACAGGATCATCTTTTCATTGGAAAGGGCCTTGAAATAACTTTCAACTCCTTCATTTTACTTATGAGAAAATTGTAATCCTGGGAGGCAATGTTATTTGCTCAAGGTCACTCTCTATATACTAACCAAATGGGAGTCATAAAATATCTTATGTTCACATAACATAAGTACACCCTCCGCTCTCACTTACCTGACCTGAAACATCTAGTAAAAGAGAGTTTATAACCTTGAAGACAATAAACAATGACTTGCATATTGCAAGCCCAAGATCTTTTAGATTAGTATAACACAAACCTATAGGTAATTGATTACCAAAGATCTGTTGCTTCAAAAATGACATGTCAGAAGAAAAGTACTACTTAAAAACCATTGACGAATATTTTCTAAAATAAATTATATATTAAAATATAGATATCCTAAAATAAAAATGAAACAGACTATAATGCTAAATATTTCCTACATTAAGTAAACTTCACGGAATGTCATTATTATGGCTTATAATTTGAATTATTCCTACAAATAAAATGAAGCAAATGCATAAGTGTCTGTAAGTCTGTGTAACTATGTTAGCCATCCCATTATTTTATCATATACTTTTTATGGGACTAGTGTACAAAGACACTAAATAGGAGGAGAATATAAAGCAATTAGCTACTTAACTGAAAAACATTTTAATATATTTCAATAAATTCATCTTTGAGATTTTTATTTTTTAATCCAAGACATCATATTTTTTTTTTTACTTTTACATTCAGAACTTTGATGAAAGGTATTCAAAGAAATGAGAGGCAAGACTGGGTGTGGAGAAATGTCCTGGCTTACAGATTGAAGACCCTCAATCCTATTGAGGCATCCCTCTAACTATTTGGAAAAGCCTTATCAGATTTTATCTGTCTGACCTTTTGTCTCTCCAGTTGATAAAATCCACTTTTATGCCTTCTATTCAATGTTTTCAATGAAATGAAAATAATATAATTATTTTGTAATGATGTAAAGCTATAGAATATTGTACACACTGAAAGTGTTAAGTAGGAGAATGAATAAAACAAAATGAATAGAATATAATAAAAGCATGGAAGAAACAATGTTTTATTTTCATTTACTATGAAAACAGTTACTGAACTGTAAAAATCAGTTCAGACTTCAATTTGTATTCCATTCACTTAAAAGTTTTTAAAAAGAAATGAGTTTTTCTTGTTTAATTAAAATCCATCAGCAGATTAGTTTTATTATCATTATGCTAAAAGATACATTACATTAATAAAACAGTTTTTATTGAACAGAGAAAAGTCCTCTCCCAGGATTTCTTCTCTTTTTCCTTTTTCCCTCTTCTTGTTTACCTAAATGTACACATTCACCATGTGCAGATTAGGTGGACAAAATCATCCTTTCAGATTTGAGCTGGAAATGACAACTACAGCCATTGTCATCCTTAGTTTCAAAATGTATTATACTGATTCAATACTGAACACATTGGACACAATTAAAAGGACAGTTTAAATCCTTGAACAGTTAAGGATTTTTAGAGTGCAAAAAATAATAGAAGCATTTCATGATTTCTGGCAAGTCACTCTTCTAATTCAAAACCATAATTGAAAAAGACTCTTTTTTCCATTTTTTTTTAGTTTGATAATGAGAATAGTCTTTCCACAGATGTAACTGAATCTCAAGATACTTTTCACCCTAAAATAGCTTTCTTTATGTGATGAACCTGTGCTTTACAATTAATGTTGTACAGGGTATAAACCTTGAGGGGCCATGGCATATAGGTCATTTGATATGACCATATTTTAGGGATGATGCCTTCATGCTGAGCTTCTAGTGAAGAATAACACCATTCTCAAGTATGAGTAGATTAATTGAAACATTGCAAGCCAGTCTCGAATATCAAGGCATCTTACCTAGGTTTCTTCATTCTGGATACTGAATGATCAATAAAGTCTTCAGATAATAGAACTCTGCTCAGACAATGACATGTAATTTGGAATGTTATAATATAAAGTCAATCCAATTAAATGTACTTATATATTTTATTTTTCCCAAAGGTAAAATTTACATATGCCTTTGATGAAAGGACATATCATCCATTTTTACAGCATACTCTTTTTTCCCTCCCCAATTCCCAGTGATGTTGAGTCAACCTCACTGAATGTGGAGAAAAGGACAGTATTAAAATTGTCCCTTTTCTACACACACACACACACACACACAGAGAGAGAAAACTTTCTAAGAATGCAGTTAAAAAGAAAAAAAAAAAAACCAAGGGTTCTTTTGCCACTTAAGACATGGTAACTGTGTGTGTTAGCATGGACACACATTGACTAAGGCCTTAAAATCCTGTTTGTGTATGAGAGGAAATCAGCTAAGGGGGATGCCCTCTCAAAATATTTAAACTTGAGCCAATATGACAATCCCACAAAGCAAAAACAGAGAAAGGGATAAAACTAAGAATTCGTTTACTGGAAACATAAAAAAGAATGACCCATAGGAAGATGACACACCAGAAAGGATGGGATGCAGAGAAACAGTGTCAGGAACGTGCAGTGAGAAATTCAGAAAAGTTGAAAATACTCCCCCAGAGTACAATATTTGAATCCCTAGTTGTAGCCAAAGGGAAGCAGACATTTGCAGGCATAACAAAAAATGCAACAAATCATAGGAATTCCACTAAAAATCTTGTTTGAAATAAAGCATAAGATACATAGAGGCAGCAAGAAATCTTCTTAGTCAAGAAAATTCAACAAATCTGTAAGTAAAATGTAAATAGATGTTGCTTTTTTGCTATGTTTTTCTAAAGCTTCTTTGAGGTCACTGAAGATTCCCAAGGTGGCTAAAGGGGAGGAGGACTTAAAAGGCAGACAGAAGTGCAGAAACTACAGGGTAATGAATACAGGGAAGAGGGGGTAGGGAAAGACTGCAAGAGAAAGGACAAAGGATAGAGAGAAAGCTGCTTCCTAGAGCATAGGGGAGGTAAAAGCCAAGGTTAAGGAACTCTAGTCACTGAGAGTGAACCAAAGTGGATAAGGACAGGAGAAATTATGTAGAATGAAGAAATGATGTGGGGAGGTGTGTAAAAACTGGGCTGAGATGGAGATGAATGTGCCTACAAGTGGCTGAAGGAATGGGGAGCTTCCCGGGCCAAAAGGAGTTGACTCTGTTGGTGGAACATGGCGAATTTCGAAGACTGGGTGAGGAAAGTGAGTAAAATGATAAAAGTGGATACATGGTGTCTAAAGAGACATTTTCTTCCGGGAAGCAGCATTCTTTTATTAGTTCTACTGATTTTCTTTAGGCCCTCTTCCATCAACTGTCCCCTTAGCCAGATGTTACAGCATATCTTGACTTATCTGCCTGCATTCTCTATCCCAATGCATCAGTTTATTCAATGATTCCTTAAAGACAATCAACAATGTTTCTATTGTGTGCCACCTACTGCCCAATTTTCTCACCTTATATTGTTGTTTTAATATAACTATTTGAAAACTCTCCAAAGCTCGTTGGCATCTACAACATACACACATACCTCCTAACTCCATAGCAAGGCATCGAGTTCCCCACACCTGTCTTTACTTGGTCTATGTGAGTCATGACCTTCCAGGTATACTTCCTGGCTTGCCACTGATGAAGAATGTCTAATATTTAAAGTCAGAGAGATGTCTTCTTTATGAACTTCATCTCAACCACTTCGCAAAAATTAATTCCTCCCTCCATTATGCTCAGTTAGAGCATTTATCACCATTGTATCCTAGCTTTATAAGAGTCTCCCAGCTCAAACAGGCTCACGTCACAGTTTTCATGTTCTCTTTTGTATTCATGAAGCCTAACACATTGTCTGGCACAGTGGGTGACTAATTAATGTTTGTGGATCCTTTAGTGAATAAATAAAAAAAGATGACACCACCTTTAAAGTATGCAAAGCAAGATTATTGGAGAGAATTAGCTTTGAAATATTCATTCTCTGAATAATTTCCTTTCCCACTAATAGGAAACGTGGCAGCCATACATATTTCCTCAACGTAGCGCAGAACCAGTGGTTTCTATAAAGTCTCCTTGTGGGTGTACCTTCCCTTGCTGCTCCCCCAAGAATCTTATAAATCCTGGCTGAAGGCTGCTGTGGACTGCTTGCACTGAGAAAAGGAGTATTTTTCTGCTTTCGAAATCCCTTACCAGATTTCTTCCTGCCACCAGCGGTCTGTAAGCCCTCTATCGCGAATTTCTATCTTGCAAAAAACATAAACTTTTGAATATCAAGATCAGGAACCATGTGAAACCTGCAATCCCTTCTGCCAGGGCTTCCAGCCTCTAAAACCCAGCACTATTTGAGCGCCCATCACACTAGCATTCAGGTGATAAAAGGAGGGGCGCTCCTTTCAATCCTTAGCAAATGATTGAGCTCTAGAAAATGAATGTGTTTTGATGCTTGCTCTGAGTTTCCTCCCCATTCCTCTATTTCAAATGCACAGTAACTTTTAGCTTGCTGCCAGCGATATATCATGTGTGGGAAGCTTTCCATCAAAGGTAAAAAGAAAAAGAAGGGGGGGCTACATTTACCACCTGAATTCTTTGCTCTAGTTCCCTTCCCCCCACATCTCCCACCTGCCTCCAAGCCAAACTACAGGAGGTAAGCAGTTTGTTGCAATCCCCCTTGAATGTCATTTCCTTTGGAAGGTAACTCAGCTCCTCCAGGCTCCAGATGCCTCCGTACGCCCTATCTCCGTCCCCTCCCTCTTGCCCTGTGCAACCTTCGCCAACTGCACGCTGCTGCCCTTCTCCCAGAACTAAAGAAAGAATTGGCCGCAATCAGGGGAAACGGATTAGCCTCAAATTCGGGAAAGCAGGTGGCTGGTCCTTAAAACAAGAAGAGCAAGCTCAGAAGGGAAGTCGCAGCAGGCTTCCTTCTTGCAAAAACCTATTCCGGAATCTTCCCAATTTGGCGCTCCGGCCTCTAGAAGTGACTGCGCAGCCTTATAATAAAGAGCACGGTGGCCTCTACCCTGCAGCAGGCACGGCTGGAGCTTTTCTCTGGGCAACTTCCAATTTCCAGTCCCTAGCAGTTAATGGGACTCTCCCCACGACCCCCGCCCCGCGCCTTGGCCTAAAGCTGCACCCCTCCCCCACCGCCCCACAAATCTGGGAAGACAACCCTGCCCGCCTTCTAGAGAGCTTGCTCTGTGCAAGGCAAAGAGACAGCCACGGGCACGTTACGCTGGTCCTCACGTCCTTCTTCCGTACCGCCCGGCGGGAGGGGGGAGGGGCGGGGAAAAAAGAGCGGAAATTTAACACTGGTAACTGTTACTACGGCGTCTGAGAACTTGCCCTCTAAAAAGCAATAAGTAAGTAAATTCACTGTGAATAGAGAAGGTGCAAACTGAAAAGAAGGCAGCGGGGCGCGGGGGGGTGGGATGGGGGGAAGGAGCAAAAGGCAAGACCTCAAATCTGTGTTTGACCTCGGGGTTCAAAACCGACCTCGGCCGGACCCGCACTGCCACCCCGCGCCCCATCATCTTCAAGCCTCCGGCTTCTCCGAGCGCCTTTGGGGAGCCAAGGAGACGCAAGGAGGGGGCCCTGAGCGGGAGCGCGGGAAGGGCCGAAGGGAAGCGAGGGCGGCTGCGCACAGGGAGCGCGCGGGGCAGGGCCGTTCGCGCTCCCGGCCCGGACCCCTCTCGCAGCCCGCCGAGCCGTTCTGCAGCTGACATCATTGCCACAAGGAGGGGCTGCCCGTGCGAAGGCGACTGGAGAACACGGTTCTCGGGCCTCGCTGGCGGAGGCGCTCGCTCGCCGCCTGGCAAGCGTAGTGCGCCGGCAGCGGCGGCGGGGGGAGCCTCAGCTTGCCGGAGCTGCGTGCGGCAGTTCTTAATTTAGCAGAGGGAGAAAGGTATCTTTAGACCTTTGCGCGTCCATCTCTCCAGTCTTTCGTCACCACCACCCGCACTACATCCGCGCTGCCTACGATGAACCAGACAAAGGCAAGAAAGGGGGATACACTATTACTTCCCCTTGCTTTCCAACGCCCCCCAGCCCGCACACACGGAGAGAGAGAGACCAGAACAGCCTCGAGGCTGAGTTTTCCTGCCCTGACTGCGCGAGTCGGCTTCAAACAAGATTAAGAGTGGAATTCCATTGAGTTTTTACCAAGTTGCAAAGGTGCCCGCAAGTACTGCCCCGCCCCCACCCCCTTTGGAATCCCGTCTGTGGCACTTCTATGGGGAAACTAGAGATGAGTCGCTCTAAGTCAGAAGGCGCCGCCGTCCTCTGGGTGTTGCGCCCAGTGTTCGGAACTGTGCTCCGCGCGTTCCTCAGGTTGTTTCCTGGCTGCGGCGCTAAGAGCGCGGCCGCGGCCCCGCCAACACCATCGCCTCCTCCTCACCTTTCTGCCCCTTCCCCGGCTACCCGGATTTTCAAGCACTTAACTCCGACACTTTCCCGTGTACGGAAACAGCGCTAAGGCTAGGTCTAGATCCCATCTCGGGATGTTTCCACGCGAGGAAGGACGCGATTTCTGTTTTGGCTTGTTGTAGTTACCATTTAATTCTCCTCCTTTTGTCCCAGCCCCTCTTCTTTCCTTCCCATCTTTGCTTTGTGGGTGTGTGCCGCAGTGGCGCAACTTTCCAGTCCAGGCTCCGGAGCCAACATTTTGGAAGGGCACCCTGCTCGGAGAGGCGAGGGCCCGCCCGCAGGCGCGCGCGCACACACGCACTCCACACGCGCACCCCAGCGCCCTGCACCCCAAGCCGCAAGGGCGGCCAAAGCAGCGGAGCTCGGAATGAATCATTCTGCAAGCAAAGGGACATTGTGTGAGGCTCTTTTAAAAAGTCTTTGTTGGGAGAGGCTTGGAAGTGGCTCCTGCAACACACTCTTGTGATAGCGACCAGCACCCTGCACCCTGGCGCGGAGGAGGCGGCGATTTGCGGCTCAGCGCTCTCAGCAAGTCTGGTCTCCAGCACGGGGCGTTCTGCCACTGTGCCCTGATAAAGTGTCTCAGGAAACGTACCCATCTGCGGCCACTGGCTTGCAAAAAGTCACCGTTTCCCATAGCACTCTCATTAAGAAGCCTCTCTTCTCGAAAAGGCGCAGTTTTCAGTTTTATGGCTATGATCTTATAAAAAAATTCCTTTGTGGAGAAATGAACTGGTTTTTTTTTTTTTCGGGTCTCTTAGAAAACGCCATATATTTATGGAATAAGTGGGCGGGCTTTGGCTAAGGGATTACCAGTCATTTATTTAGAGCAAGAAGAACCCTTTTACGTTTGGCTACACTCTTAGAAAAAGTCTTTTTTTTTTTTTTCATAAGAAAAGGATGCCGTCTTTGGTCTGCGCGATTAAATGAAGTTGCCCTGTTTTTAAAAAAGATAGGCAGCACTTCCCACACCTACCATCTCCACATCCAGCAGGTGCTGGCTGAACACAGCCCTGTAAGTAGGGCGGGAAGGAAGGGCGGGGAGACGAGTGCCAGTAGGAACAGCCCAGGGGACCCTGCGCGCCCTGTGGCGGGCCGCGCTCTCCTGCGCTGCGCCAAGGTCGGACCCCCAAGAGTGCAAGCCACCCTGGCGGGGATCCAAAGCCGACAACCTCCCACCCCCACCACCTCCAAGAGACCGGGCACAGCGAGGCCCAGCCGCTTGAGGTCCGACGCGGATGCTGGGCTTTGGGCTTCGCCCCAGTGCTCAGACCCCTCCGCCAGGGGAGCCTGGGAGCCTGGGGCATGATTTTACCTCAGCACCTTGCCCCAGTCTTGAGTTGCGCTCAGCCTCGCCAAAGCCGGTTGTTAGGCGTTCAAGGGAAAGACCTTTTGCACAGCCAATGTCGGGGAAATTCATGCGCGGACACTTTTCTGACAAAAGTGAGAGTTTTCGCAAAGTAACCAAGCCGAGCGGTGGCAGTGCCAAAAAGACATTCTCTTAGCGCTCACCCCCGGGATTCGCTGCTTGCCTTCCCTCCGGGGAAGGGAAGGGGGAAGGGAGGACGCTAGAAGCGTGTCTAAAGCCACTCTGTGGTCCTAGTCCAAACCCCAGGCGCAGGCAGCAGGCAGCCTCCGCGCACTGAGTGCGGGACTCATGCCTCCCCCGCCGCAGTCTGTTCTGGCACCCGCACGGGATACTTACTCAGTGAACGAAGCCTCTAGAGTAGAATGAAGAGGGAAACGTAAAGGAGAAAAAAGGCTTCCGCCCGCTCCACGGAGACTGCGATTGCTGTAGCGGGCTCTACCGCCACAGCTCGCAGTCCGCGGAGCAGCTGGTGTCGTGCAGGCTGTTTGTGAGGCTGTCGGGGCCGCCCGGGCTGCCTGGGCTGCCTGTGCCTGCCGCCTGGCTCGCCGCTGCCACTGCCACTCTGCGCACTCTGTTCGCCTCGCCTTCCGCTTTGCCGCGCGGGCCGCTGCGTGCAGCTCTGGCTCACAGCTCCTCCCGCCCTGACAGTTCGCCGACTGCAAGGAGCCAGTGTCGAGCCAGCCCTTTTGAATGGCGAGGGGGAGGGACTAGAGAGAGGGGGAGAAGGGGGAAGGAAGGGGGGTGAGCGAGTGGAAGGAGGGGTGGGGGGAGAAGTGAACCAGTGCCCGGGCTGCCTGTTGGGAGGGGATGGCGCAGCACCAACTGCTGGGTACCCCCCTCTGGTCCCCACTCTCTGCACCCCACATCCCCCACCGCTCCGGGGGCTGCTCCTCCCCGCTGACGGAGAACCGGGGGAGAAGGGCGGGGGCGAGACGGAGGTAAGCTTGGGAAGTTACTGCTCGCCGCCCAGAGAAGGCGGCAGAATGCGTGCAGGCGGCACGCTCGCGTGCGGGACCCGCTGCTGGGGAGAGCGTGCGGCTTTCGGGCTGCCCGCTTTCCTGAGCAGTAATGAGGGCATGCCTTGCTCCCCTAGGTCCTACGCTCAGTGCTCTCGCAGGCCACCCTTGAAGTTTCACTCATTTACATTATCTTCCAGAAGTTTGATTTTTTTTTTTCTTACTCAGCGTGCTTGCTTCTCTCGCCATCCCGCTGGCTGCCCTGACTCCATCCAGCTAAAGAACAAGCATCCAGCAGCACCATTTTCTCATACAAAGGATACTTAAGGCAGACTAGTGGAAGTAGGGGAAGGAGCCGGGCAAAGCCGCAGTTGGAGCTGAGAGGCTGTGTCGGCATAAACCGTACTCAACAGTGAGCGGGTCTGGGACCTGGGTTGTCTTTCCCGAGTGATCGTCTGGGGGCGGTGAGTGAATGGGGGTGAAGGAGAGATCCTAGCTTTTGACTATCCCCGAAAGCAAGTCAGAGTGAGCTCAAGCAGGTCGGTGCCTGCGAGCTGCTTTTGTGGGGTCTAGGCGCATCGCTGCCGGGGACGGGGGCAGCATCGCGGGTGTGGACAGCGCTTTGGCAAAGTAGGAGAGGATTCGGGAGAAGGAGGAACCCAGCCGGAAGCTGCAAGGCTGGTGCTTACCGCGCGCTCTGGCTGCCTAGTTGGCGACGCCCGGGCGGGCATCAAGGTGCCAGGTCTCCCAAGACCACTGAAGCGACTGGGGCGATGTGGCTGGTTTATGGCTCGGATGTGTCATGAGTACCAAGAAGCAAAGGCCCATTCCCCCGTCCCTGTCTTGGGATTACAAATAAATAGCAAACAGCATCAAAACCTTCACAGCTGATCTATTCCGATTCTTGTTCCAAGGAGCAAGTCCTTAAACTTAGCCAGAGGCCAGAGAATAAACCAGGTGAATTCTCTACATTCACTTCTCCCTAAAGCCGTGCCGTTTGCAGGTGAGGGGTGGTCCACTTTCCGTTCTTAAGCTGTAGAGAAACTTACCTTACTGGTACATTGCTTTGTATCTGAAAGGGGGAGGCTCTCCTTGCTGAAATAAAAGGAGAAAAAGTAGACAGTTTTCGAGTGCCAAGAGCATAGTATCCATTTTTATTTTTTTGTCTCCTGACTGAAAGGGAGATGGCATTCGTGAAAGGATAGAACATAAAGAAGGAAAAGAATGTGCGAATTATTATGAGTTGATTCTCTCAATAGCTTTCTCACGAAAAGTTTTTTATTTAAGGGCAAATCTTTATGACTTCCTTCTCCAGTGTGTGCCTCTCCATCTTCTTAACTGTCTCCTTTCCAATTCCTACTATTTTCAAAGGTTAAAACCTTGGTTCAAATATTCCTCACATTACTTTTCTTTTTCTTTTGCATTTTTAAGCACCTAAAGCCACAACTGGGAGAAAGATTAGCACCGCAGTCCAGTGCGACCTGCAGGAAAGAATACAGGAGGAAGTATTTGCTTGCTCAGGTCTGGGGGAGATGCTTTACACTTGTGTTTTCTACCTCCGGTAACTCTGCCTCCATCATTCATAGTATCCAGCACGTTCATTGTCCTCTTCTCAGGAGCTAAGAAATATCTGGGAGATGAAATGAGATGCTGTCAAATGGTTACAGCTCTGACTCTTAGGCTTTGCACTGCTGGATGAGACTCTCTCATAGGGGATGGCAGGAACTCAATGAAAATAAAACCACCGATTGATCCAGGACAGTATGGCAGAGCCATACCATGAAAACCCTTTCAGAGCACTAAGGATTATTTATAGCATCCACATTTGACACCAATTAATTGATTTCTTAAAATTTCCATCTAAACCTGAGATAGGGGGAGAGACCTGTGGTGACTGTTAGGAAGAATTTAAAGATAATCACCATGACCAACCTAGGAGGTTTGTATTACTATCCCCATTTTGCGATTCCCCAAACTGAAGCTCATAGAGCTTGCATAAGACCGTGGAGCTAAAGAGAAACAGATTCTAGAGTCCCATTCAGGGTGTGTAACTCCTAAGTTCAGCTACATGATTGCTTCATAGTCAATCTACAGTTTTCTGCAATAAAAAGAGCTCAGCATTTACTTTAAGGTGTATAGTCCAATAAAAAATGATCTCTGTGAAGTAGAAACATTACTTACAGACCAAGGAGATTCCAGTAGTTGATCTAAGTAACCCAGAAAATCATCTGAGAAATTCAGTTTGTTGAAAAGACTGACAGAAATCCACATCTGAAAATAATGAACACTTTCCCCATTTTCTGTTCTCCTATGTTCTGTCTGATGGTGGCACCAATGAGCAATGGAATAACCAAAAGCCAGGACACCTGGCAAAAACTCTCGGCATTCTAGATAAAGGACTGATGAGGACTCTGCTCTGCCTACACAGAGAAGGACTTTTCTCTTATTGACTGCTTTTTATGCACCATCTACATTATATAAATTGTCCTAATAATCCTCAAAACCATTCTGTGAGGTAAGTATTATTATTTTTTTAAAATGAGGAAACAGAGACTAGGTAAAATGCCCTAGTTTATATAGCTGTAAAATGCAGAGTTGGGAAATTCAAATCCCTATTCTTTACAAACCATTCTGCTGCTTCTCAGCATATGGTCTTCAGATTGTGTGGTTACAAGTTTTCAGAATGTGGGTTACATAAAAATTTTATAATTAATAAAACCCCACGAAGTAAAAAGGACATTGGGATTCCGTTTCTTGGAGGAGATGACATGAAAGAATTATGATATTTATTGCACTTTTTTTTTTGCCTTCCAATTAGGTACCTGAACCAGAGTTCTGCTTTGATGGTAAAAGGGAAATTATTGTAATTATATATATATATAATATATATATATATATACCTTGTAAGCATGGAAATATGCCTAGTCCCTGAGAGTTGAACTATAAAGTTATTATATGTAAATAGTGGATCAAATAAGAGATTTTAAGATCTCTTGTAAGGATGTTTCTCAGGCCTGTAAGAATTGATTAAAACTAAAAAAAGTGTTAATCTGAAGAAGGATTGATCAGCCATGGTGTTCCCGTAAAAGAAAACTCAGAGATTGAATATTGACAATACTTATTCATGCATATTTTCATCTCTCTGACAAAGGTACACTTAATATGAGATTGATGAAATCCATCAGATTTTCTGTTATTTCAATTGCCCTTACATTGCAACATCCCTTATCAAATAATCTGCCATCTGATTGTGATTTGCCTTTCCATATACTCTCTGTGCAGAGAGAAAATGCACAGGTTATGCAGATGAATGAGCACAAGTTCCTTGTATCTATCATATGACAGTTATTACATACCGAATTCCATCCATTTTTATTGCAGAAAACAACTTGCACTGTAAATTGCACATAAATATAATCCATACATCTTCATTCCTATTGGAAAAGTAGGTGGTGTGTGGACATGAAACAGTAAGACTGGGTAAAATACTTGGCATATTTCAAGTTAAATATTAAGTCATCAGCAATAATTGCATTTAATTGGAAGCAGTATTGCCCAGTGGTTAAGAAATGGACTTTAGTTTTAGATCAAATTTGGAGTCCCAGGTCTGACACTTTCTTGCTGTGTGGCTAGAGACAGATTAATCTCTAGACCTGTGCTGTCCAATAACATAACCTCTAGCCACATGTGTCTAGTGAGCATATGGCATGTGGCTTTTGCAAGTTGAGATGTGTTGTGAGTGTAAAACACCTTATGTTGAAGACATAATACAACACAAACATATACTTAAGTGTACAAAATATCCTGCTAATATCTTATATCAATTTCATGATGAAATAATATTTTGACTAATTGGTTAAAATATATTGTTAATTTAATCTGTTTATTTTTAATATTTGAATGTGGCTGCTAGAAATTTTTAAAATACAAATGTGGTTTGCCTCATATAATTTTTATACAAAATTACCCAAAAACGTTCAGTTTCTTTCTCTAAAAATGGAGATAATAAGATAATAACCTAATCCACCCCAAAATATTATAGTGAAATATAAATAATATAATTCACCTATAATGCTTAGCACATTGACTGACATTCTGTTAAAAGTTATCACTTTCTAAGACTTAGGAAATAAAGATGTTGCATAAAATTAAATGATGATTTAAATCCTAGAGGGATAGGGACTGCTGAAAGAGAAACACTTGGTTAAGAATTTGGTTTTCTTTTAGCCCTAAAGAAATCTTTCTACAGCAGCAAGCATGCATGTATACTGGCATGGAGACGGATAAAGTATATGCAAGTGCTTTGAAAAGTTAAAAGTGCTTTTCAATTCTAAACATTTTTACTATCTTCGTTTATACAGGCACTTTTACATTTAATCAGTAAATACTTCTAGTGTTAAGGCATTCAAGTCAAAAATGAAGAGAAGGCTTCCACGGGTACAGGCACACAAAATGCAAATGATTTCGTCAGAAGCTAAAAGTAGAAATGGGATAAATCCCGGTGGTTACAGAGCAATATGCTGTCAGTGTAACTGCAGACATACTGATTAGATGAACATCTTAACTGGAAACACTAGAGGGTGCTATTAGTGAAAGCTTAGAAAGATGAATGAGGCCTTCCAACACCCTTCCCCCTCTCCACCACTATAGATTATAAGAATTTGAAAAGGGCATACCTGTGAAATGAAACTAACACTTCTCCATATCCTCCTGGACATGACTTGTAAGATTATTTTTAGTCCTGGGAATGGACTTACGACATTACCAAAATAATAAAATATTGGAAGTTTGCTACAGTGCTTGGGCAAATCATTGGGGAAAGTTTAAAATGGTTCCTACTCTGAAGGAAACTTTACCAAAAGCTCAAGGAGGAGCGGACAAAAAGTTACCTGATAAAGGATTTTCCAGGAAGGAAATATTTCTATAGAAATTCCTTACTACTCCAAAACTTCTATAGCTAAGGAGTGGGGCAATTGTCTGATAATCAGGTCATATAAGATTTTTCCCACTCTGGGGGAAAACAACTCCACACCTGCAGTGGAAAGAAGCTTAGTGGAGTATCTTTCATAAGAATCTGGAAATTATGGCTTTATGAGTATACTTGAACTTTGCTGAAGCTCTGCACTCTTATTAATGCAATTAAATGACTGAAGGTATGTGATGTTGCCCTCAAATGTGCTGTTTCCTTCTAAAGAATATGCTTCTCTTGCTGGATTCTCACTTTTCTGCAGATGAATTGTTGCAAACTGTATCTTATGAGTCTTTTCATCTCTGTGTTATTTGCCCGTATTGTGATGGCAGCACATGAGCAGAGGAAATTATTGTGTAAAGGAAGCAAAATTAGAATGTTATTAACAGTCTCTAACTTTGTTGATTTAGGGTAGTTTGTGACTTGAGTTGTGCAGATATTGCACAGTGAGGTGAAAGATTCCAGGAATGGGACCAGCGCTGTGGCGAATTAGGCTAAGCCTCTGCTTGAGGTGCGGGTATTCCATATGGGCGCTGTTTCTAGTCCCGGCTGCTCCTCTTCAGATCCAGCCCTCTGTTAATGGCTTGAGAAAGCAGTAGAAGATGGCCCAAGTCCTTGGGCCCCTGCACCCATGTGGGAGACCCAGAAGAAGCTCCTGGCTCCTGGATTCAGAGAGGCCCAGCTCCTGCGGTTGCACCCATTTGGAGAGTGAACAAGCAGATAGAAGACCTCTCTGTCTCTCTCTTTGTCTGTAACTGCCTCTCAAATAAACATATCTTTTTAAAAAAAGATTATTTATTTATTTGAAAGGCAGAGTTACAGAGAGGCTGAAGCAGAGAGAGACAAATTGAGAGAGAGAGAGAGAGGTCTTCCGTCTGCTAGTTCAACTCCCCAAGTGGCTGCAACAGCCAGAGCTGCGCTGATCCAAGGCAGGAGCCAGGAGCTTCTTCCAGGTCTCCTATGTGGGTGCAGGAGCCCAAGGACTTGGGCCATCTTCTACTGCTTTCCCAGGCCACAACAGAGCAGCCGCGACTTGAACCAGTGCTCGTATGGGATGCCGGCACTGCAGGCGGCGGCCTTACCTGCTACACCACAGTGCCAGCCCCATAAGTACATCTAAAAAAAAAAAAGATTCCAAGAGTGTCTGGTTTTTGAGGAAAGAAGAAATATTTTATTTTATTATGTTTTATTTTGATATTGAGAATGAATACTTTTTGTACCATCAAAATTCCTATCTGGCCAACTCTTTGGGAAGTAGGTTTCAGCTACTGTGATAAATTTAGGAAATAGGCACACAGATGAAAGCAATCACATAATGTTTCTAAAACAATATATTGAGATTGATAAAAATACACGTTTCAAGAATCAAAACTAATCCCACACCACTCTGAGCCTCCTTTGTTTTATAAGCCTCTTTATTTCTATTATGACTATGGACTAAGTAGATTTACCTTTTTATGGTTTGAGAAATCAGTTGTATTTTTTTATTTTTGAAAATAAATGTGCTGCATATTTCATTGAAACATATAGGAATACTATTTTATGTTATTTTTTAACAAGCATGGCTGTGGTTTAGTTAACAAAATATTAAAAATATGCTTTTTTTCATTGACTAGACTACTGCAGCCATCCATTTTAAATGATTAGACATGTGTTTAGATAATCAACATAGGACTTCTGTTTTTCATGTAAGATTGAACATTTTTTATTTCATCATTACTAAAATTTAGCTGACTGTCAGCTTCTGTCTTTGGATAAAATATAGCAATCCAGGATTCTTTCCAATTGCCAAAATGTTTAGATCTTCTTTCACATAAGGGGAGGAATGGTGATTTGCATCATTTTAATTTTTTAAAAAAAGATGCTTTGAATTTTTAAACTAGTTGTTCTTTCTTAACTAACTGCTAAATAAAGTGAAACCACAGGTGCATTTTTGCACACTATTGATCCTATTGTGGTTATCATTTTTGACAGGCTAGGTGGTGAACAGAAATGGCTGGAAAATAGGAGAGTTCTTCTTCTGAGGAAAAAAAAAGGTATAGCACAAAATTAGCAATGAAAATAAATATTGTGCCTAGACTCTTCCACCTTGAATTTTATCATTAGCCTCTATCTTCTCTAGCCCTGTTGCTGGAGCTAAAAACACCACTTCTCCTTCAGGCTCAACCTAATCCTGTCATAACAAAGAATCCTTCAAAAATCTCCGCTTTGTTGATTAACGAGTTTTTAAAATTTGTTCTCTTTTCAGACCCAATGTTCAATGTTCTTGGGGCAATTCCAACAAATCTGAGTTTTATTCCACATCCAAACCTGGTGGCTTAGCTTTTCTTATTTATCTAACTCAGTGGTATGAGGGCATACTAATATTCACTGCTAGTACCAGTGCTTAGGCTCTAATACTCAGCTGAAGCATTGGTACTCTGCATACTTCCTACCAGTCCCTTTCCCTGGTGCCCTAGGCCCAGTGTCAATAAAATATTGCCTACTTGGCTGAAAGTCATGATCCCAGTAGACAAACTTCTTACCACCATCCTTTAAATAACAAAATAACTCATCCATGCAGTGATGAAAATAATGTATATTCTTAAATTGTGGGTTGAGATTTTCTTGTAGATATCAGTTAGGTACATTTGGTCCATAGTGGAGATTAACTCTGTTGTTTCTCTGTTAACTTCTTGTCTAGTTGATTTGTCCATTGGTCAAAATAGGGTGTTAAAATCCCCCATTACTATTGTATTGAGTCTATGTATTCCTTTAGATTCATTAAAATTTCTTTTATATAGCCAGGAGCCCTTGCATTGGGTTCATATACATTTACTATAGTCACATCTTTCTGTTGAATTGATCCCTTAATCATTACACAATGCCCTTCTTTGTCTCTTTTAACAATTTTTTTTTTGTTTAACTCTATTTTGTCCGATATTAAGATGGCAATACCTGCTGAGTTTTGCTTTCCAGAGTATGGAATACCTTTTTCCATCCTTTCACTTTCAGTCTTTATGTATCTTTGTTGGCGAGGTGTGTTTCTTGTTTGCAGCAAATAGATGAGTCTTTTTTTTTAAATCCATTCAGCTAGTCTGTATCTTTTAATTGGAGAATTTAAGCCATTTACATTCAGGGTTACTATTGGTAAGTAATGATTTGGCCCTGGCATTTTTATGTAAATATTACTATTGTTTGCTATGAATTTCCTTTGTACACTTACTAGGAGATTTTTTCTCTTCACATTCTTTTTTTTTTTTTCTGTGTAGTAATTTCATTTTATTCAATCAGTTAGTATATATTCAGTGCTACAAAATGCCATGCTGGAGCCATAAGAAAAGTAGACCAAGTCCTTCTTTATCATCATAGAGTTCACTTTCCATTACATGTGGGTGTGAGAATCCTTACATGTTGTCCAAATGTCAAGGAAGTGTCTTTCCAAACTGTACTTGCAGAAAAAGAATCAAAGGCAAAACAGAAGGGTTCTTCACATTCTTTTATACTGATGACTATCTTTCTGTTTTTCTATGTGCAGCACATCCTTAAGCATCTTTTGTAAAGTTGGATGAGTGGTGGCAAATTCTTTAATTTCTGTTTGTTATGGGACGTCTTTATTTCATCTTCATTTGTAAATGAGATTTTGTGGATACAGTATTCTGGGTTGAATTTTTTTTTCTTTTAAGTCTTGGATTATGTCTCTCCATTCTCTCTTAACCTGCAGGGTTTATGATTAGAAATCAGCTGTGAGTCTAATTATACATCCTCTGAAGGTAATCTGGTGTTTCTCTGGTGCATATTTTAGAATATTTTTTAATGTTTTATTGTTGAAAGTTTGACTGTAATGTGTCATGGTGAAGATCTTTTCTGGTCATGTCTAGTAGGAATTCTATGGGCCTTGTGTACTTGGATATCCCTTTCTTCAAATTAGGGACATTTTCTGTAATTATTTCACTGAATAGGCCTTCCAATCCATTCTGTCTTTTCATACATTCAGGAACTCCTAATACCCTTTTGTTGGGTCGATTGATAGTATCCCATAAATCCTGAACAGTGTTTTTAAATTTTCTAATTTCTTCTTCTTTTTTTTTTTTTTGATCTGACAAAGGTATTTCCAAAAATTTGTTTTCTAGCTCAGATAGTCCTTCTTCTGCCTCAATTTTCCACTATATTTTTTCACTGTTTTTTATTTGACATATTGAATTTTTCATTTCTAATATTTCAGTTTTTTTCAAAATCTCTATCTCATGGGAAAAATTTTCTTCCATTTCATGTATGGATTTCTTTACCTCATGAATTTACTTCTCATTGTTTTTGAATAATATGCTCATCATTCTTTTAAATTTCTTTTAAAGCATTTCATCCAATTCTTCATCTTCACATTCTAACACTGAAGTGTTGTTGTGTTCCTTTAGGGGAGTCATGTTGTCTTCCATCTTCTTGGTACTTTTATTTCTGCATTTATTTTTAGGTATTTGTGGAAATACTTGTTGGTTTTCTCCTCTGATGGATTTATCTTTTAAGTATGACTCTCTCGCTTAGAAGAGTGTCTGTTCCTTCAGTGGATACCCAATGGCATGTGCTGAGTGTGGCCAGTGAACTCTGGTTATTGCTCAAGTGTTGGGGGAGAATCCAGGATGACACCCAAGTTGGATGTGGTGGAGCTCTATTATCAGCAGGCGAGCAGGAATGATCATTCTTGTCATAATCACAACCTCACCTCATTTTTTCCAAGGTGATCAATGAGGGAGGTTAGCCCACAGTGGTACAACCCCCATCTACACTGGAATCCTTGGCAATGATCTACCCCAGGCCATCAGGGAGCTCTGAGTAATTGCCTGGATTCCCAGCTACACCCCAGACCTTATTATGAAGTCACACCATACACATAGTTACAGTGCACACGGCTCTCACAGTAATGGGGTGCAGAGGACCCACTCAGCCTTGGAAGCCTGGCCCATCCACAGAGAAAGCAGAGTCACTTCCAAGCCAGGTTCATGTGGGTGCTCCTCCTTGGCAGTTTTAAAAGGATGGGGGCACCTCACACTCCTCCATGAGTATGCAGTTCCCTGTCAACCCTCCCAGACAGACTCAGTCAGTGGGGAACATGGATTTTTCCCTCTGGTGAAATTCCCTGGTCACATGCCTGATGAGAGCCTTTGCAGCCTCTAATTGTGTCAAGATGGTGCCTTCTCCCTGCTGGTTCTTGGATGCCCTTGTGGCAGCATGGGAAGAAAGAAATGTGCTTTTCCTTCTATGAATTAGGTGGATACTCTGTCTCCAACAAGGTCTTCAGGTCAGACTCAAAGTCAGTGTGGTCTACAAGGTACTCCCTCAGGCCATATCCCCAGTGGCACAGGCTTCTGCAATCTGTTCTCATCTCACTCGCAGATGCAGACGTCTCCTCCTGCCCCCGACTACAGGAATTGTGTGTGGTGTCCCTGCGCACTCCTGTGTGTCTGCACCTTCCACACTGCTCCATGGTATCCCTTTTTATTCTGCAGAATTTTCACTGTGAACTTCTCTTCTACTCTCCCCTGGGAATGCACTTCCTTTACTTTTCTTCTGCTACTTTCACCTGTTCATAAGCAGCAAATCTTTTCCCTACCAGCCATCTTGGAATAGCTTCATATTTTAAATTTTATTTTTTCTGTCTTTTATTTTTCTTTTCAACTTTTATTTAATAAATATAAATTTCCAAAGTACAACTTTTGAATTATAGCAGCTTCCCCCCATAACCTCTCTCCCACCCGCAACCATCCCATCTCCCACTCCCTCTCCCATCCCATTCTTCATCATGATTCATTTTCAATTATCTTTATATACAGAAGATCAACTTAGTATATACTAAGTAAAGATTTCAACAGACTGCACCCAGAAAGACACACAAAGTATAGAGTACTGTTTGAGTAGTAGTTTTACCATTAATTCTCATAGTACAACACATTAAGGGCAGAGGTCCTACATGGGGAGCAGGTGCACAGTGACTCCCGTTGTTGATTTAACAATTGACACTCTTATTAAATTTTAATTCTCGAACCATCTATGAAACATGCTGAAGTGTATAGATTATGCAGGTAACTTTTTGGAATTCATCACAATAAGTAATAATATGTCATTCAAACATTTTTGTTATTTTTGAACAGTGCAACTGAATTATATAACACCCAGACTTCCACTCACATCAATTATAAATTATTCCCCAAAATTAATCATGAAAATGTAATCATTGTGTGAAAATTACAAATAAAAGGTCAGAGAATGTGAAATTAACTGTGTCACAAATTTAAATGACACATGTTTCAAAATTTCCTATGAATGAATAAAATTGGCACTTTTTATAAAGGTTAGCATTTTCCAGAAAGCCTGAATAGATTGTTACAATGGTTATAATATTTTAAAAGTTCATTTAGGGAGTGAAAATTTAGCTTAGTAAGTAAGGAGCCCATATCCTACATCAGAGTACCTGGATTCATTTCCAGCTCTGGCTCCTCACTCCAGCTAATGCAGACCTTGGCAGGCAACAGTGATGGCTCAAGTGGCTAAATTCTTGCCACTGACAGCAGAGGACTTGATTGAATTCTCAGCTTCTGGCTTCAGCCCCTGCCTAGCCCTGGCTGTTGAGGGCATTTAGGGAGTGATCCTCAAATGAGAGTGTTTCTCTCTCTCCCTCTCTCTCTCTCTCTCCCCCCCTCCCTCTCTCTCCCTCCCTCTCTCTTTCCTATCTCCTCCTCTTCTTTCCTCCCCTTTCCTCCCCTCCTGTCAAATAAAAAATAATTTAAAAAAGTACAATTACAAGATAAGCTATTCAGTAATGCTGTAATGTTGGTGTACATCTCAATTATTGACACATACAATGAAGTGTATATCTTCAAAGTGAAGGACTTCAAGAATTATATACTTAAATCAAAAATATTGAAGAAGTGGTAAGCTGTGTTTCTCAGGAATTGTAAAGTAATATTTCAAGAAACAGTAAAAGCTATTGAAATCTGTACTAAATAGACTTTTTAAAAAAAACTGTGTTGTCCTAGTCTGTTCTTCAAAGATCTTTCTAGGTTAGCAATGCGTAAAAATATTATAAATTAAAAATTTCTCTGAAACGTGGTACCTACTTGTTATAGATAACAGAACCGCTTAGGAATGAGAGGCATTTTAGACTGGTAACATTGCCAGATAAACAATACCTTAGTTGTTACACTAGACTTGTTCCACCAAGAAGCTATAAACTCTTATGAAAAATAATTTGTCTTAGAGTTCCATTTAGCTAGTAATAAATGAAAATAAATCCAAAATGTAGAAGGTAGTCTTTTGTGTCCAAGGCATGTGTAGGAACTGGTTCTCTGTATTGGACTCAGTAATACGAAAGTGGGACTTGAGGAACAGGCAAACTCAGGGTCCTAAATGAGAAGAAACAGTAAAGGTCCTTTGTCCTTTTAATCATATTTTTTCCTCTTTCTGTCTTTTGAATTCAATACTATAACTTTTACAACTGAGTCTGTGTTATTTCTCTTTCGACTTTTCTGCAAGTTCTCAAATTTGCGTCAAATGCACATCTGGAGGTTGGTGAGCAGTGTGTTTGGTGTGGTAAGTAGAATGCATAGCAAAAAAAGGAATTGAAGTCAATGTTCCCTTCACAATGACTTACAGTCTTTAGACTGGCAAAAAAAGGAAGGTTAGCAAATGGTGGAGAGACACAAATTGGCATCCAAACTGTCTCCAACTGCTAATCTCCTCGAGTTCCCCAGGCTGGAGTTTGGGCAGGGTAGTCTGCAACAGAACCAGGAGCGAAGTTGTGTGTGCTGTGGCCCGTGCCCTCTAGGGGGCAGCAGAGGAACAAATTGGAGTTGGAGGTAAAGTTGGGAACAGGTGTGTTTAGAGGAGGAGCTCCTGTGTCTTGACTATGTAAACATATGATGTGACTTTTCAGCAGGGGCATGTAAAGAATTTATTCAACCAGAGAAAGCTTCTGAAGCAGTGTGAAAAATGATGCTAGATAGTTATAAAAGTATTGTTCATTCTTCAAACTTGTCTGCTCTGTCATGGTGAGGTTACTCTCTGTGCATTTATATCAGGATACACAAAATGTTCATGGGGAAAATAGAATTAAAAGAGTAACTTGGGGCAGACGCTGTGGCACAGCGGATTAACACCCTAGCCTGAAGCTCCAGCATCCCACATGGGCACCAGTTCTAGTCCCAGCGGCTCCTCTTCTGATCCAGCTCTCTGCTATGGCTGGGATAGCTGTGGAAGATGGCCCAAGTCCTTGGGCTCCTGCACCTGCATGAGAGACCCAGAGGAAGTTCCTGGCTCCCGGCTTCAGATTGGTGCAGCTCTGGCCGTTTGCAGCCATCTGTGGAGTGAATCATCAGATGGAAGGCCTCTCTCTCTGTCTCTACCTCTATCTGTAACTCTGTCTTTCAAATAAATAAAATAAATCTTAAAAAAAGAGTAATTTACTTCGGTTCAAAATTTTTTGAAATCTGTATACAATTTTTTCATAACATGTATTTCCATGAACATGTTGAAGACCTCATATTTATGTCATGCTATTAACATTCACGTAGCCCTTGATGTGCTCTTGTCAAATCTAGGTCAAATTTCAAAACGGGATTATGAAGAGCAATTTATAGATATGAAAATGAAAGGGGATAAACTGAAAAAAGATACATTGTAATAAAACAATATTATAAGAATGTACATGGAACGTAATTTTAAAACGACAAGATCCTTTGGGTTGACTATCTTTTTACAGCATGGCATGAAGGAAGCGGAAACAGCTGAGGTGTGTATTACCTAAATGCCAAGGGGCAGGCGTTTAGTAAAATGGTGAAGACACTGATTGGGATGCCCGCATCCCATGTATGAGTTCCCAGGACTGAGTTTCAGATCTGCTCCCAAGACCAGGGTAATGCTAATGGACATCACTAGGAGGTAGAAGGTGATGGTGCCCAGTACTTGGATTCTTGCCACCCATGTGGGAGACCTGGACTGAGCTGTGCTACTGGGTTTGTCCTAGTCCAGCCCCAGGTCTAGTGGGTTTTTGCAGAATGAACTAACAAATCAATGGGGTGTGTGTGTGTCTTTTTGTCTCTCTGCCTTTCACATAAAATAAAAATAAATAATTTTTTTTAAAAAAAAATAAAGTATCTAGAAAACTTGGATTTAATTTCTGGTTATGTGGAATTCTAGTTGTGGAACATTTATAAGTTACTTAAATTTTCTAAATTCCAATTTCAAAAACTATGTCTTAAGAAATAAAATTTCCTTGAGAATCTTTAGGAAGACTAAATGAAATAATGAATATAAAAACTGCTGAACAGGCTGGTGTGTTGCGTAGTGGTTAAAGTCACCACCTGCAATGCTGGCATCCCATATGGGCGCTGGTTCCTGTCCTTACTGCTTCACTTCCAATCCAATTCCCTGCTAAAGTCCTGGGAAAAGCAGCAGAACATGGCCAAGGTGTTTGGGCCTCTGCCACACATGCAGGAGACTTGGATGAAGCTCCTGGCTCCTGGATAAGGCTTGGCACAGCATTCACTATTGTGGTCATCTGGTGAGTGTACCAGCAGATGCAAGATCTTTCTCTGTGTCTCTCCCTCTCTCTGTAACTCGGACTTTCACATAAATAAATAAATCTTAAAAAGATAAACTGCTTAATGAGTAGCTAATACAAATATTTTAATTTAGTATCATGATCGAAAAAATTTAGACTTCATTAGACATCCAAAGCAGTCATTGAGGTAAATGAAAGGGGGATGTACAGATATCTATTTATTCATTCATTCATTAGTTCATGTATTCATTCATAAATGAATATTTATTGAAACACTATATTCAATACATTTTAATTCTTTACATTGTCTTTCTGTTTCATGTGTGTTTTGTAACTTTTGCTGGTGAATTATGGGATTCAAGTACAATCCTATTAATTGAGGTAGACAGGGAGAAGGAATTGGTAAATTCAAATTTATTTGCCAAAAAAAAATGTCTCCCACCACATAACTTGCATCTCCCCTGTGGAGCTGTCATACTCTTAAAATGTTGTCAAAATTGATATTAATGTTTTGTGTACTCTACACTAATGTGCTTCAAAAATTCATGGAGAAGTGAAGTTAATAGATACATTTATTTTGATAAAAATGTTTTTGAAATCCATGCAATTTTTTCATGGTACACACATTTGTATACTCTTTGAAGAGCCATTGTATGCATGGATTCCAATTTGTTTGCACCAAAAAAGCTTGTCTTTTAAATCCATTTTCAATAAACATTTTGAAGCACCCTTATATATGTATATAGGTAGAGATTCAGGTGTAGACATAGATATATAGTAGTCCATATTTTGAAACAGCAGGTTGTCTTTATTTGAAATCTTTTAAACAACTACATTTTTAAAATTTATTTGGCAGAGTTAGACAGTGTGAGAGAGAGAGAGACAGAGAGAAAGGTCTTCCTTCCGTTGGTTCACCCCCCAAATGGCGGCTACGGCTGAAGCTACTCCAATCCAAAGCCAGGAGCCAGGTGCTTCTTCCTGGTCTCCCACGCAGATGCAGGTGCCTAAGCATTTGGGCCATCCTCCACTGCCTTCCCAGGCCACAGCAGAGAGCCGGATCAAAGAGGAGCAACAGGGACTGGAACCCGGTGCCCATATGGGATGCCAGCGCCGCAGGTGGAGGATTAACCAAGTGAGCCGCGGCGCCAGCCCCAACAACTACATATTGACTGCGTAACTAATACAGAGGCAGATTTACCAAGAAGCTAATGGAGTTTAAACTTGGGGGCCCTCAATTACTTTGGTCTCTCTCAAAGCCTAATATTACAAAATCATTGTAATATTAAGAGGTAATCAAATGATAGGCAGCCAAAAATGTTGAAAAGGAAGCATTACAGAGGTCTGTTAAGCAGTTTATTATAAACGTATGCTATTTCCTTGGATTCTATGTTTGTGTTATTCATCAGCTTTTACACAGTTGTCATTTATCGTGACTTCTCTTTTCTCTATAAATAAATATTATGTTTACACCACATTTGGCAAAGTAACTTTGTGTTCTTTAATAAAAGAATGCTTACATGTATAAACACCAGGTTCCAACACCACGATTCACCTTTATTTATCCATGTGAGAAAGCTTTCCATTTATTCCTCCAGCAAACAATAAAAATATCTTTTAAAATGGAAATGTAAGTTATAGATTCAGATCTTTTCTGAGTGAATTCACTAAGTCCTGTAAAATCATATAAATTTTGAAAAAATTTTAATAGTTTCTGTAGCCTTTTGTAATACGGTTCTTAGGCACATCATGGACTAACGGGAAAGTAAAACCAAAAACCTTGGTATACTTCTAGAAGAAATTGTAGTCCTTTCATTTAAGCACAAAAAGCATGAAGTATCTTTCTATATGCAGGTTTGCAAATTGGGACTGGTCTTTATCAACTTGAAAAGTTTTGGACTTTTAGTCAGAACACATTTTCCTTCTCAGATAAGCATCTGTTATGTTTAACAGATACATGAAATTCCTGAGAAATCAAATGAAACGGAATTTTGTATTGAACATAAAATAAAGAACTATCAAATCAATCTTTCTTCTGAGGGCTGTGATGACAATCCTCTCTTGGATTAGAATTTTTCCACTTTGAACTGCTAAGTATATTATATTTCATACAAAAGGAGCATTAATCAAACTTGAAAATTTTTCTTTAGACCAGTTGTCATTTTTGTTATTTTTAAAATACAAGGTATAAGAAGCAAGTGTGATGATTTTCTCTTTTGTAATTGAAGTTCTGCTCTCTAACTTATAATCTGATATGAGAAGAAAATGGAATCATAATTTACAGACTAAGTTAAAATGACTGGGATTCCTTTATGAAAATACAGACTAAGTAGGCTTTTAGAAAGTAATAATATTCCAAGAATCCTTTAATTGTTTTTATGCTTGTTGCAATACTGCACATAAGTATCATTGACTTTAAACAAAAATGCTCACACCTGTATAAAAGAATGAATAACTTGATATTTACTGGTCAAAATGTAACATTTCTTAGGAAAAGGTGATCAAATTGAGTTTCTCTCCTTGGAAAAGTGCCATTAAGTAAAGTACATATTTAGAGGTATGGTTAAATATCTATTAGTTAATAATGACAAAAAAATGCTGTCCGCATATGCATATGACACTGCTCCATTTTTTTTTTTTTATTTAGCAGTGAGGATAGGTTTTCTTTATGACAAAAATCCACAGACCTTCGTTAGAGGCTTGGTTAATGGCAAAGGTCCTAGAGTGGGTGGAAATATTTTTTCAGCTCAAAATTAACTGGCCTATATGTGACTCAAATCCATGGCCTTATACTCATTAGCACAATGCTCTAATTAAACTAATGACTCTCAAAATAATGACAAATCCAAAGTTTGAAAGAAGAAAGTTCTTAACTTGGCTTGTTAAAATGAATATAAAAGCTACTAAGCAATGACATAAAAAATGTACTTAACTCTTCCTGAAATCACAATGACAATAGGGAGAAAGAATTGTCTTTCTCCTTTTTCCTCCTGGTACATGTTCATAAATGCAGACAATGTAGACAGTATCACTGGCCAAAGGTTGAAAGTAATCATAGATGTAAAGGTGATGGGGAAATTCAAAAAGTAAAATAGAGATCAGAAATGCTGAATTTTGTTCAAATTCTAGGTATGTACATTCACACACACACATACACAACTGGAAACTTAAGAAGTAGTAAATTTTTTTCTTTGAAACATTGACTGCTGTGAATCAGAGACCAAGGCAGTGTCACACCACCAAATTTAGTAGTGAGGGATCATCAGACCCAAATTGGGCAATTAATTTGTTTGGTTCATTGACTATTTTGGTGACTCTAATACTCACTGCAAGAAACTGAAGCAGATGCATCAGTTTGTTGTTAAACTACCTTAAGGAGGCCGGTGCCACAGCTCACTTGGCTAATCCTCTGCCTGCGGCGCCAGCACCCCAGGTTCTAGTCCCAGTTGGAGCTCCGGTTCTGTCCCGGTTGCTCCTCTTCCAGTCCAGCTCACTGCTGTGGCCCGGGAAGGATGGCCGTGGAGGATGGCCCAAGTGCTTGGGTGCCTACACCCGCATGGGAGACCAGGAGGAAGCACCTGACTCCTGGCTTCGGATCAGCGCAGCGTGCCAGCTGCAATGCGCCAGCCAAAGCGGCCACTTGGGGGGTGAACCAACGGAAAAAGGAAGACCTTTCTCTCTGTCTCTCTCTCTCACTGTCTAACTCTGCCTGTCAAAACAAAACAAAACAACTACCTTAAGGAATCATTCTGTCAACCTTTAACCCTTGCCATGTACTTGTTAGCTAACTAATGCACTTACTTAAAATACTGTGTCTTGAAGCACGTTCCACAGATTTGTAATTCATATTAGCATTAAAGGTTCTGAGTTGTATGACAGCAAAAAAAAATGTGTAACATACTGTAATCCAGAATTTGTCAAAATTAATTGCCTGTAGAATCTGATTTTTTTCTTTTCTTTTCATCATTAACATCTACTGTTGTACTTTTGAACTTACTTTGAGAGATGGTGACTTATAAGGTACTTATATTCCTACTGAGATATTATATAAAATAATAGATGAAATTATTTCTGAATTATCACAAAAGATAATGTGAGACCCAATTGTCTTTAAATTTTACATTTTACTTTCATGTCTTAAATTATACTATAGAATGGTTAAAGTGGTGAAAATAAGAATAATACATTCATTCAGCAGTTCTTTAAGTTCTAGGTATTTGGACTAGAATGTCATTACTACATAACAAAACATTTATGAGTGAAAGAAGAAGCAATATCAGTTACTTAGTCAAAGTCCATTTTTTTTCTAAATTACATTCTAATTAAAATTCCTCTTAACACATCAATTACATGTACTTTTCCTTCAGTTTCTGCCTTAACCTTCTATGATACATTGTCTTATGTAATTTCATGACTAAGTTCCACTCTCGAGATGACTGATACATTGATTGTTCTGTAGAGAAATTTTGCATGTGTGGAGTAGGAAAAAAACTTTTCTCTATCCTGTCATGTTCAGAGTCTGGGGCCTATTAATTAAAATGACAAAAAGACAGATTAACAGGAGAAAAGTCATAAAAATTTATTGATGTTAATATTTTTACATTTTCTAGGATTCTCTTAAAAATAATAAAAAACTCAAAAGAGTTGCTTAGAGCTGGGGACTAATATACCATTTTAACAAAAGGTGATTAATTATGGAGAAGTAACTAGACAAAGAAAAATGAGGTTTGGGCTTCTGGGGGGGGTAAATTATGGGAAAATAACAAAGAAATAAATTGGGGAAGTAATGATAAATAAATAATATTTATGTATACTCATCTTGGTGCCATCCTCAGTGGTAAGAGTCACTTTCCTACTAGAGGATAGGAAGGTACCTTTGCAAACAGAAACTTTCTTTATAAATGGAAATTTCCTTTACAAAGGAAACTTTATGCCCTGCCTTTAGTCCAATGGAGAGAGGGCAGAGAGCTCTTCCTGTTTCTTTTTAAAAATTGTCTTTAGCTCAAAAGAATCCTTATGCCAAAATGGATTGTTATGATCCCATTCAGATTTTAATCACAATATAAGTGAAACTCATTTTATTTGGTTATAATTTATTTGTTCATTTTCTTTTGTATGGTATTTGTTTCTTTAAGAGATTAACTTTTTACATACATAAAATAGAGCTAGCATATATCTCAAAGTATATATAGTTCAGCAAGAGAACTCAGTAATCTCTCAGACCAATTTGACTTTAAAGAGTATTGGCATGCTACGCTATTATAGTATAGTATATTAATTTTGGCTGTCAACCGTCAACCATAGACACTTAAGTCAAATGTTTAAACCACTGTTTCTTTTGGTTAACATGAAAAACAGTTTTCTGCCTAGAAGATATTCAAAGTCTAGAACTTATTTTTAGTATTTTTATTAAACTCTCCACAGGAAATAATATACTTAATAGATCAATGACATTTGTAATTTCATTCAGTTAGCCAAAGCCATTTTTGAAAAATAATGAAGGAATTTATAGTACCAACTATGTCATTTCTGTCTGCATTTTGTTTAACTCATCAAATACATTCTTTTCTAAAATTAAACTTACACAGATATACATATATTCTTTCAATTAATTTTAAAATTGTGTACCTAGTTGGATAGAATATTCCCTTGTAGTTATAGACAGTGGCTCCTGTGGTAAAGTCTGTCATAAGCTTAAGACAAATACAGGAGGTCTAGTTTTAAGCACAATTCTGAATTCATGAGGTGTGTGAGAACTGAGTACTCAGAAAGTACTTTTAAGTACTTATTCATTAACAATGTATCTTGTCTGAATAGTGACACTATCAATTTTAGGTCACCTATAACCATTTTTCAGCACATTTTTTTTTTCAGAAGAGCACCATCAAGTCATATAGTTCCATAGTAACAATTTAGTTTTTAATATTTTAAAAGAAATAAATGTGCTGTAGAATAGGTCAACCTCATGGGGTCCGGGACTTTATGAGTCTACTAATAGCAGTGGGGTACTGGCTTTTGTTGGTGAGTATTTGTTGTGGAATTTGTGTGTAGCATTACACAAATTTGAGAGTAGTTTTTGGAATGGATATTCAGTACTTCTTGTAATGAGAGCACAGGAAATAGTCATTTTATTATGATGTTTTAAATTAATGGATTTATCTGCTTTAGTTGCTAACCAACGAAGTAGAAATAGTAAACACACTTTATGACAAAAAGCCTAATTTTTTTTTTAGTTGGGAAGAAAATGTGGTATTTCAAGTTACAAAAATCAAAGGACAAATAACTTGAAATCTATTACTATTAGTCTTGAATTTATTCATTTTTTACAAGTTACTTTAAATTTATTTAAAGCTGATAGCAGTACCATTTAAGAAATAATTTATTTACACTCAGGAATATAATAGAAGTGAATCTGTGAAACCTAGAAGAAATTGTACAAGCAAAAAGGCAGATGGATTAAGCAAAGGTAAACTTAATTTTGCATATTTGGTTGATATTTTTCTTAACTCAATCATATAATCATATACTTAATCATATAATAATAGTTTTTGTTTGTACAAAAGTTTAAAATATCTTTTTCTAAGAATTTTGTGAGAATTGATAGTCAAGAGTATGGAATCATTGAAGGGGTGATTGCAGAGGGTGCCAGTAATACCAGTCAGAAAAACTGGGGGCACATTTTTGGTTGAGAAACAAAATCCTCGGTAAGGGCAGTTAAAAAAATAAAGCATGCTTTTTATGGTATCTTTGTGTGTTTCATGATATTTAAAATGTGCATAGAAAACAAAATAAAATTAGAAAGGTAGGCTAGAACTGATTAAATTTACTTCTTATTGTTCTTTTGGAACACACAAAAAAACTTTCTATACAAATTCCAGTGACTAGCTCTTTTTATTTGTCTTGATTTTAAGCAGATCTTTGAAATTGGAAGACAAGCTCAGGATCACCCGGTCTGGATGTTCCACAATGTATTCCTCAGAATTCATAGAAGTGCCTTAGAAGCAAAGGTATGGAGTGAAGTAAGAAGGAAGTGGAATGAGCAAGGCCACCCTTAGTTTGAATTGCTCCACAATTTAGATGATATTTATGCAGGGATACCTGTTTTTTTAGATTTTTTTTTTAATAAACATGAATTTCGAAAGTACAACTTTTAGATTATAGCAGTTTTTCTCCCCATAACCACCCTCCCACTTGCAAACCATCCCATCTCCTACTCCCTCTCCCATCCCATTCTTCATTATGATTCATTTTTAATTATCTTTATATACAGAAGACCAACTTAGTATATACTAAGTAAAGATTGCAACAGCTTGCACCCACGCAGGCACACAAAGTATAGAGTACTGTTTGAAGACTAGTTTTACCATTAATTCTCATAATACAACACATTAAGGACAAAGATCCTACATGGGGAGTAAGTGCACAGTAACTCATGTTGTTGATTTAACAATTGACACTCTTATTTATGATGTCAGTAATCACCTCAGGCTCTTGTCATGAACTGCCAAGGCTATGGAAGCCTCTTGAGTTCACAAACTCCAGCCTTATTTAGAGAAGGCCATAAAGTGGAAGTTCTCCCTTCAGAGAAAGGTACCTCCTTCTTTCCACTGGGATCTCACTCACAGAGATCTTTCATTTAGGTCATTTTTTGCCACAGTGTCTCGCCTTTCCATGCCTGAGAAACTCTCATGAGCTTTTTAGCCAGATCAGAATGCCTTAAGGGGTGATTCTAAGGCCAGAGTGCTGTTTAGGGCATTTGCCATTCTATGAGTCTTATGCAGGGATACCTTAATTCTTTGTCTGAAGTCATAGTTTTGCTGCTAAAAAATAAAAATACCTTTAAGAAAATCACTGATTTAGTCCATCTCCTTTATTTTAAAGTTGAGAAAACTGAGGCCTAGTGGATTAAAATAACTTATTTGTGAACATACACATTTGCTGAGTGGCAGCATAAATTGCTCTTCAAAGAATCTTGCTAGGATATATCTGGTATTCCTTTTATATTAATGTGATGTTGGTTTTTTAAAGTGGTTTCATGTCTTGTTTTAATCTTCAAAAAACAATACTATTGACTGGTTATAAGAAGCCTTAGCTCAATTTCAGAGATAAAGCCATTAGAGTTAAAACACATTAGTAGAAAACTGGAAGAAATGGATAGATTCCTGGACACATACAACCTACCTAAATTGAGCCATGAAAACATACAAAACCTAAACACGCCAATAACTAAGACAGAAATTGAATCAGTAAAGACCCTCTTAGCAAAGAAAAGCCCAGGACCAGATGGCTTCGTTGCTGAAGTCTACCAGACACTTAAAGAATAAATAACTCTAATTATTGTCAAGCTATTCAAAATCCTCCCAAACACCTTCTATGATGTCAGCATCACCTTAATTCCTAAAACTGAAAGAGACACAAGAGAGAAAAAGAACTACAGGCCCATTTTCCTGATGAAAATCCTCAACAAAATACTAGTCTATTGAATAAAACAACACATCAAACAAATTGTTCACCCAGACCAAGTGGGATTTATCCCTTGTGTGCAGGGTTGTTTCAGCATTCACGAATCTATCAATGTGATACATCACATTAAAAAATGAAGAACAAAAACCATATGATTATCTCAATAGATTAAGATAAAGCATTTGATAAATACAACACCCTTTCATGATGAAAACTTTAAGCAAATTGGGTACAGATGGAACATTTCTCAACACAATCAAGGTAATTTATGACAAGTGCATGGCCAGTGTCATGCTGTATGAGGAGAAGCTAAGAGCATACCCACTGGGACCTGGAACCAGACAAGGATGGCAACTCACAGCACTGCTATTCAGTATAGTCCTGGAAATTTAGACTAGAGTCATTAGGCAAGAAAAAGAAACCAATGGATACATATTGGGAAGGAGGACGCCAAATTATCTCTATTTGCAGATGACATGATTCTATATATAGGGAATCCAAAAGACTCCACTAAGAGACTATTGGAACCCATAGAAGAGTTTGGTAAAGTGGCAGGATGTAAAATCAACAAACAAAAACATCAATAGCCTTTGTATACACAGGCAATGCCATGGCCAAGAAAGAATTTCTAAGATCAATCCCATTCACAATAGCTACAAAAACATTAAATACTTTGGAATAAATTTAACTAAGGATGTCAAAATCTCTACAATGAGAATTACAAAACGTTATAGAAAGAAATAGGAGAAAATACACAAAAAATGGAAAAATCTTCCATGTTCATGGATTGGAAGAATCAATATCATCAAAATGTCCATTCTGCCAAAAGCAATTTACATATTCAAGGAGATACCAATCAAAATACCAAGGGCATTCTTCTCAGATGTATAAAAAATAACCCCGAATAGCTAAAGCAATTTTATACAACAAAAACAAAGCTGGAGGCATCACAATACCAGATTTCAAGAGCATCTCATATGAAAATAGATGGATAGACCAATGAAACAGAATAGAAATGCCAGAAATTAATTCAAGCATCTACAACCATATTATCTTTGACAAAGGAGCTAAAATCAATTCCTGGAGCAAGGACACACTTTTCAACAAATGTTACTGGGAAAGCTTGATTTCCACATGCAAAAGTATGAAATAAGACCCCTACCTTACACCTCACACAAAAATCCACTCAAAATGGATTAAAGACTTAAATCTACAACCTGATACCATGAAATTATTAGAGAGCATTGGGGAAATCTTACATGATATTGGCATAGGCAAAGAGTTCTTGGAATAGACACCAGAGGCACAGGCAATCAAAGTCAAAATTGACAAATGGGATTACATCAAGCTGAGAAGCTTCTGCACTATAAAAGAAACACTCAGCAAAGTGGAGGCAACCAACAGTGTGCGAGAAAATATCTGAAAACTATGCAACTGATAAAGGATTAATAACCTGAATATATAAAGAAATCAAGAAACTCAACAACAACAAAACAAACAACCCAGTTAAGAAATGGGTGAAGGACTTAAACAGGCATTTTTCAATAGAGGAAATCCTAATGGCCAATAGGCACATGAAAAAAGTGCTCAGGATCACCAGTCATCAGGGAAATGCAAATAAAAACCACACTGAGGTTTCACCTCACCCCAGTTAGAATGCTTGTAAGGATGTGGGGAAAAAGTTACCCTGGTCCACTGTTGGTGGGAATGTAAACTGGTACAGCCACTGTGGAAGACAGTATGGAGATACTTCAGAAGTCTGAATTTAGACCTATCATACGACCCAGACTTCCCCCTCCTGGGAATTTACCCAAGGGAAATGAAATCAGCATATAAAAGAGTTATTTTACCACCATATTCATTGCAGTTCAATTCACAGTAGCTAAGACATGGAATCAACACAAGTGCCTGTCAACTAAAAACTGGATAAAGAAATTATAGGATATGTACACCATGGAATACTACATAGTGGCACAAAAAATGAAATCAGGTTATTTCCAACAAAATGGATGCAACTGGAAAATATCACACTTAGTGAAATAAGCCAATACCAAAAGGACGAATACCATATGTTCTCCCTGATCTGTGGTAACTAATAGAATACCTAAAAGGAAATCTATAAAAGTAAAATTAACACTTCAAGCTGAAATGACTTTAAACAGCCCTTGTCATGACTGTTGAGGAACAGGTTTTCTTTTTTTTTCCTATAATTTGTTGAACTCTTGGTATAAAGTTAATGGTATGTTTGTAAAGTTAATTGAAAATAGATCTTATTTTAAAATAAGAATGGCTATAGGAAAGAGGAAAGGAAGAGGGGTGGGATTGTGGGTAGGAGGGCACATGTAGTTGGAAGAATCACTATATTTGCAAAGTTGTATGTATGAAATGAATGTAGTTTGTATTCCTTAAATAAAGGTTACTGGGGAACAAAATCCTCTCCTGCGTTCTCATTTTACTGATGAAGGGACTGGGACTCAAGCTAAGTAAAAGAGTTTATAGTGAGAGTAAGGTCTTGAATTTAAATCCATGTATCCTAAATTCAAATTAGTGTTTTTCCTATCAGGCTGCATTGCATCTTAATTCATAACATATGCTAACTAGTGCAAACATATATCCTTGCCAGAGCTCTGTATCCACACTTTTAATCATTTAGCTTGTCTGACTTAGAATGCCAAAGACCCTGTTGCAGTAGACTTACAAACCAGTGAGATGGATATGAGAAGCTTTTACATTTTTGTATTTTATTTTAAATGTTTTCAAAAATTATTTATTCCAAAGATAATGTAACAGAGAGGGAGAGAGAGATAAGCCAGACACATAAGACAGAGAGAGAGAAAGAAAAGAGATGATAGAGATAGAGATAGAGATAGATAGATAGAGAGGAGGGGGAGAGAGAGAGAGAGCCCTTCCACTTGCTGATTCACTCCCCAAACAGCTGCAACAAGCATGTCTGGACAAGACTGAAGCCAGGAGTCAGAGATTTCATCTAGGTCTCCCATGTGGGTGACAGTGGCCCAAGTACTTGAGCCATCATCCACTGCTTTCCCAGGTACTAGCCAGAAGCTGGATTGGAAGCAGCGTAGATGGGACTCAAACTCTTGCTCCAGTATGGGATGTTGGCATTGCAAGCAGCAACTTAACCTGCTGTGCTACTACACTTGCTCTGAGAAGCCTTTTTTATGAATTGCAATGTCGAGAAGGAAGAAATGAATGATCACTGTGTGAGGAGAGATCACAGTCATATAACATTAAAACAGAAATTATTATTTCCTGGCCCAAATTCTTGGAGAGCTTGCAAGGGAAGTTCATAACCATATTTCTGTCTGGGAGAGAGGTTCAGTTCCCATGTTCTCTGAATAAGATCTCAGTCCACTAGAAATTTGACAACTTTGAATAGAGAATAAAGTTCCCAGATAATTCTGCTAAAAGGATTGGTTAATTTAAACAATTTTTTTCTTTGTGCTGGATCTATGAAAAACATTTTTAAATAGTTACGTAGAAAAGTACTTCATCTTTACTATTAAAGTCCCACATGAATTGCAGGACCCCAAGGAATTGATTCATCATCTACTAATCCCCAGGTGCATTAGTGGGGAGTTGGATCAGAAGCCAAGCAGCTAGGACTCAATTGGCATTCCGATATGTGATACTGGCATCTCAAGTGGCAGGTTAATCTACTGTGTCATGGCATTGGGCGCTATTTTGAAATTTAGCAATGATATTTTTGGCAGTAAAAAAATTAAGGAAAAAAATTTGTGCTACTTTGACGGATTGATGACTTTTCATTTAGCTCAGAAATTACTGAAGGAGACCCAGATTGAGATTACTGAAGGGGATGAAGTAAATTGGGCCTAGAGATGTATTCCAGAGCAACAGTTATGCACAGATTATTAAACATACATTTAAAGTTAAAGACAGGAAAACAAAGTTTGAAATAAAGTAGGAAGATCCGTTATAAAGATAAGATCTCAGTAAATAGAGCTGGGCAGGGAAGGGGAGGTTCTTAGAAGAGGAAATCAAGGGGTGAAGGCAAGGCCTCTTGAATTCTAGGGACTACAGGTCCGGGCTTTTGTGTATGCGTCCACAATTTTACAAGGGATTAATAAGTGAGGCAAGTAGGGGTTGAAACCCAAACTGCATCTTAGAGAGATTTTCTCTTAGAGAAAAGTATTGTGGCAGGTAGAATTTTATAGATGTTTGTGCATCTTTTAACCTAAGATTCCCAGGCCTTGTTTATTCAATCAAACACTAACATACATATTATCATAAAGTGATGTTGCTAATGTAATTGATGTTCAAACTTACTGGACTGTAAAATACAGATATTGTCGAGCTGGGCCCAATTTAATCTTGTGATTCCTTTAAAAGCAGAGAGTTGGCACAGACATATGGGATAGCAGTTAAGTCAATGTTTGGGTTGCCAACACTCTATATCCAAGTACCTGGTTACTCTGCTTCTGACATAGAATCCTGATATACACACTCAAGTTTTTGGTCCCCTGCACCCCTCTGGGAGACCCAAATGCAGTACCTGACTGCTGACTTTGTTTTGGCCAGTCTCTGACTGTTGCAGGTATTTGGGAAGTGAACTAGCAGGTGGAAGATCAATCTCTCTCTTATTCTACCTTTCAAATAAAATGAAAAAAAAAACCATAATTCCAGAATATAGAAAGTTTTCTTCTGGTAATCAGAAAAAGGGAAGTGAGAAAACAGAGGAACAAGGGTGAATCAGCATGCCCTTTGCTGGGTAGAAGATAGAGGGTGACATGTGAGAAGGAATATATCTATTAGGAACTGAAGGCAGCCAATATTTGATAGCAAGGAAGCAGAAACCTCCATCCTACATCTGGATTATCCCAACAATATGAAGGAGCTTGGAAACAGATTCATCCCTAAAACTTATGGTAAAGAAACACAGACTGGCCAACACCTTGATTTCAGCCTTGTGACACCTTGAGCGGAGAACCCAGTTGAGTCTGTCTGGACTTCTGACCTATAAAGCTGTTAGATGATAAGTGGATGCTGTTTTGAAGCTCCAAGTTTGTGGCAATTTGTTATGATAGCAATAGAAAAATAACACAAGTGCCTTTAATAAATCATATAAAGGGGCCTTATGACCTAGCAGCAGCTCTGCCTATGGCTTTATGACCAAGCTCTTCAGAAAAGCAGAGAAAAGTCTTAGGGGTGACCAATCAAATGTTTTCCTTTTTGATTCTCACTCCAAGTAACTTTGTTTTCAAGGGTAGCTGTGACAATTGTCAGTGTGATACTGACCTTAAAATCTCAAAGATAGACAGTTGTTTGCTATGGAGCTTTTTTCCTCTTTCAATTTCCCTTCCTTTTTCACCTTTAATATCTTCCACAAAACAGCATTATGAGGGACTTAGTGGCAAATCTGTTAATGAGGCTGATTTTTCCATAAACAGATTTTCAGGTAAGATTTTAATTGTGAATGCCATTAAGTACTTCCTAGAACTAGCATCCTGTTTATTGTAAAGAGGCAATAATTCATTAGGCATTTTAAGCAGCAAGGCAGTAATTCATTGGGCTATGCACTTAGACCAGAGGGAAGAAGGTTTGAAACCTAAGCTTGTCAATAAAAAAGGGCAAGGCTTGTCGCTAAATAATCTCTGATACTGTTAGGCTAGGAGGACACTGCTGTAAGGTTGTAAATTTTAATAAAAATGAAACTTTGTCACTCTTCTGTGGGCTTAAACATGGAGGCTACACTTTCTAGTTCAAAGTGACAGAGTAGTTCAGCATTTAAGAAGAAAATAGGAAGACAATCCAAGTTAACTTCGTTAATTAGAGGGTTAAAAGTTCCAGTTAACTTACCATCATGTTGATGTAAAAACAAGTATCAAACTAAACTGAATAAAAGAAATAATGCTAAACTAAATCTTATAAACAGAATTTGCTTCTTTAATGCACGTTATTGTGTTTATATCTTGTTAGATTTAGAGATTCTGAATTTTCTGAGAAAAGGCCACTATGATATGACTTCGTGAAATGTGAACTCCTGTGGCTAGCAGCATGTTTAATTTCTGAATGTATCTTAAAGTTACACGTCATTTTTGTTGTTGTTTTTGTAGTAAAAAAAGCACAGATCTATGAGTAATTGCTGACTTTTATGACTTAATGTACACTGTAGGAAAAAGCTCACGTAAGGTTGATTTGATCTTTAAGGAAATGAGAAAGTATCATATATGTTATGACTTTGAAGACAAACTTCATTAATATAAACAAAGTGGTCTTATGGCAAAGGAAGCCATAGTCCTGTTATGTAGTGATCACTGGGCACTATATCTATAGTATACCCTAAAATAAAGGTGATAATACTTGAAATATTGCCTTCAAAATGGATGGATTTAAAGCATTTATTATAACATACTCAACATACTCAAATATTCAGGAGTGTAAAGTCCTTTTCCTGAAACTTTTACCATCCACGAATCCCTATTTAGACATTACTTTTTATTCCTCAGATTAGATGACTGGCTTGTTCTCTAAATCAGTTTCATTTATCTGCTTCATGGGTCTCCATTTCATTTCATCTAACTACAGCTTAGAAATGGAAAATCTAACAGTATTTAAGAGAAGATGCTTTATCTCTTTAATAAGACCTCTGCAAAGAAATGTGATTTTGGACTATGTTTGGTTTGGCCTATAAATATTGATTATTAAGATGACATAGTGAAGAAAATGATAATGATTCTTCTTTGTCTCTAATAACAGAGAATGAAAAATTCTGAAGTCTTATTCTTTTACGTTTAGATATGGACTGCGGGGCAAAGTCACACAGCCAAAGTAGTGAAATGTTTTAAACAAGGTACTTGTGATTTTTAAACAAAAACTGTATGTGAGTGAATTCAAAGAAAATCTACACATACTCTTTTTTGTCTGAGATGTTGAAACTTTTGTAACTCTTTTCTGCTAATGCATTTTTAGGCATGTGGTTTATTTATTATCCTTTGGTTTATTTTTTGCTTATGCTTACCATTTTTTTCTTTCTAAAATTACCATTTAGTTACAAGTGAATTGGAACACTGAAGTAATCATTTGTCATTATTTTTTAAAACTGAAATGCTGATTTGGGAAAAGTCAGATAGTGAGTGGAAACTAATCTACATATTCTAAAGTGCTGCATTTATTTTCTTCTGCATCACTTAAGAAAAAATCTGAGATATTAGTAAAGATATAATTATTCTTATCAAATTTATCCTAGACTTAGGCTAAAGAGAATTTGTAATCCTGTGCGTTATCACAATATTTATGTCAGGAAGCTAGAGGTGACAGGATTTTTATGATTAATTCTTACTTTTAGTGGGGTTTTCCACATAATGGTAATGCCAACCTCAGGAATTAGCAGGTAACCCTACAGAGAGGTAGAGAATAAAATTGTGAAAGCCTCAAAGCAGGAAACAGTATGGGAAGTCTAGTAGCTAGTACAGAGACCAGTCATGGGATATTATGGAGCAAGATATAAGAAGACAACTAGGAAGAGTAGTATAAGTTCTTTACCCTTGCATTACTGTAGTACTCAAGTGTATAGGACAAAATACAGAGCCTACATTTTGAAAATGAAGTAAAAACCCACTTGTCTGGGCATAGAGTCAGTCTTAGATTCCTCCTATCTAAAGACAAGATTGATTTTAATAAATGAGTCATGGCTTAGAGAGCAGATAGAGGAAAAACAGCTTAATCTGAAGAAGAAAGTGAACATCTAAAATTAAGGAATGTGGAAGCGACGAATTTTCAGGACAAGTGGATTTCCTGAACCTTGGCACTATTGACATTTTGGAATGAATCCCTGTTGCAAAAGACAGATTAACAAAAGAAAAACAAACAGTAGTTTATTAACCTACATATTCCCTTATTGCATACAGACACACACACACACACACACACACACGACACTCAGAAAATGAGTAATTATCAAAGAGGTAGCTTTGAATCCTAGCTTATATAGCATCTTCAGTATAGAACAACTCATTTTTAGATAAGTGACAAGACAAAGGAAATGGGATTGAATCTTTTTTTAAAAGATTTATTTATTTATTTATTTGAAAGTCAGAGTTACACAGAGAAAGGAGAGGCAGAGAGAGAGAGAGAGAGAGAGAGAGAGAGAGGTCTTCCATCCGCTGGTTCACTCCCCAATTGGCTGCAATGGCCGAAGCTGTGCTGATCTGAAGCCAGGAGCCAGGAGCTTCTTCTGGGTCTCCCATGTGAGTGCAGGGGCCCAAGGAATTGGGTCACCTTGTACTGCTTTCCCAGGCCATAGCAGAGAGCTGGATCAGAAGTGGAGCAGCTGGGGCTCTAACTGGTGCCCATATGGGATGCCAGTGCTTCAGGCCAGGGCGTTAACTCGCTGTGCCACAGTGCCGGCACTGGAATTGAATCTTTACAAGTGAGAGAAGTCAAATAACTGGCAGATAAATGTTAATTAGGGCCGGGGCCGCGGCTCAATAGGCTAATCCTCCACCTAGCGGTGCCGGCACACCGGGTTCTAGTCCCGGTCGGTCGGGGTGCCAGATTCTGTCCCGGTTGCCCCTCTTCCAGGCCAGCTCTCTGCTGTGGCCCGGGAGTGCAGTGGAGGATGGCCCAAGTGCTTGGGCCCTGCACCCCATGGGAGACCAGGATAAGTACCTGGCTCCTGCCTTCGGATCAGCGTGGTGCACTGGTCGCGGTGGCCATTGGAGGGTGAACCAATGACAAAGGGAAGACCTTTCTCTCTGTCTCTCTCTCTCTCACTGTCCACTCTGCCTGTAAAAAAAATGTTAACTAGTTCAGCTTGTTAGTGTAGATTCCTCTGGTATCATCATCAGGCTGCTAAGCGTCCAAAGATACTTTCAGTGGTTCACCTTTGTCCTCCCTGGTAGAAGGGGACAGGATACCTTTGGTCTTTTTAAATTTGTGTTCCACTTTTACACAAATATAGAGAGAGCAGAGAGCTTTCCTACATCTACCTCTTAATTGTCTTCAGCTCAACAGTCCTTTGAGTTCTGAAGGATTGTATTCTGACCTCCCACAGTTGAGCATGAGAGAAAATCAGGGCATCTTATGGAATGGTAGTCAATAAAAATAGGACATAGTATCTTGGAAATGGGAAGAGTCTCCGGAATTCGGGAGAAGTAGCTTTGGAAAACAGTTATATGATTTCTATGTATCAGGCTTGTTCAAAATTCTCTAACATGTATTAACTAAGTAAAAACTCTTAATAATTGTGGCAGTTAGTTAATTTATTGTCCTTATTTTGCATACGAGGAATCTGAGGCTCAGAGATGTTAAGTCATTAGTTCAAGGTCATATAGCACATTGAGATTTGTGAGGAAAAATATGAAAAGAAAGAGCAGTAGAACTAGAGAACATTTACACATGCCTTTAGAGTAGTGAACAAAGAAGGGAACTCTGGAGAGGAGTCTATGATGGACTGATACAAATCGACAGAAATATACTAGGACTAGCATGCAAGATGGGACCATATCAAGAACAAGGATTGGAAAGTCATGTGCAATGAGTTAACAAGATGAAGAAGGATTTGTTTTTAAATCACCTTTTGGACAACACAAAGTGGTCACATTTACATTTTTCTTTTTTTAAAACATTTCATTCTTTTTGATTGGTCAACTAGTTTGAATTAATGAAACATTAAGAGCAATGGTAATGAGTTGATTGTAATTAGTGACACAATCATTGTTTTCTATATCATGGTTAGTTAGGGATACAAAAAGTGAGATACAGGAACAGACATTAGGTGCAAATGTTAAGATGCTGAATCCCATATCAGCATGTCTGTGTTCCAGTCCTGATTTCTCTGCTTCTGATTCCAGCCTCTGCTAATGTGCATCCTGGCAGGCTTCAGGTTATGGCTCAGGTAATTGACTGACTGCACTCACATGGGAGACCTGGATTGAGTTCCAGGCTCCTGATTTCAGCTGACCCATCCCAAGCTATTGTGAGCCCTTGGGAGTGAACTAGCAGTTGCAAGGTCTCTCTTCATCTGTGTGTCTCTGTCTTTCTTTCAGATAAATACAAATAAATAAATACAAATTAAAAAATTTTAATGTGAGATATAGATCAGATATAAAATAAAGTATAATTTTTAACCAATGTATTAAACATGAGATATCATTATTGACTAACAAGAACAGATGAAGAAGAAAGACAGGAATGAGGCAGGCAGAATATTTAAAGTGCTAAAGTGGCATAGTATTTTTAGTAAGATTTATTTATTTATAAAAGGTGGCGTTACAGAGAGGCAGAGAGAGAGAGAGAGAGAGAGATCGTCCATCCACTGGTTCACTCCCCAAATGTCCAGAATGGGTGGAGCTGGGCCTCTCTGAAGCCAGGAGCCAGGAGCTTCTTCTGGGCCTCCCACAGGGGTGCAGGGACCTAAGCACTTGAGCCATCTTCTACTGCTTTCCTAGGCCATAGCAGAGAGTTGTATTGGAAATGAGGCAGCCCAGTGCCTGTATGGGATGTTGGCACTGCAGGCGAAGGCTTTACTATGCCCTGTGGCATAGTATTTTAAGATTCCAAATGTGACATATCTTCAAGTAAACAATGACACTTTCATTTATTTAGCAATTTTTATCATTGAGAATCTTTTCGCTATTCCTCAACAGTAGAGACAAGGGCTGTAAACAATCATTGAATCTCAGAATGTCAGTTTCACTCCTATGCATTACATTTTTGGTACTCTTTTAGTTACCACAGATCACGGAAAACATATGGTATTTGTCTTTCTAGGACTGGCTAATTTCACTAAGCATAATGGTTGCTTTTTTTTTTTAACCATTTGTTGAATTCTTTATTTAGTGTAAGATTAATCTTATGAGTATAAAATAAACTGAAAGTAGATCATTGTAAAAATTGAGAGAGATTAAGTGAGAAAGGAGGAAGAAGGGTGGGAGCATGGACATGAGGTGTGGTAAGGTAGGAAGTATCACTATGTTCTTAAATCAGCATATATGAAATACGTGAAATTCGTATGCCTTAAGTAAAATTTTAAAAATAACAAAACCCTTTAACATCTTTTATCTAAAACAGATGTGCAAAATCTGACCCCAGGATGTTTTCTTTATGGCAAAAAGATCACATAACAAACAGAAGGCGTTATTTACATTTAGAATTAGATTCTTTGCTTGCTTTTAATAATTGACTGAATATATGTGTGTATATTGTGCTCATTTACCACTAGCTTTACAGTTGACAAATAAATAGAAGAAACTAGAAAGCTAGAAATGCCTTCTGCGTGTGAGTGGAAATAAGAACTTCTAGAATCTATCATGGGATAAACCTGATTCTTCCAGTGCCAGAATTATTCCCTGGATATGCCTGCTTGCTCTAAAATAGAAATTCACTAACTGGAATACAAAAGGCTTGAAAGAATGGTACAAAATTCAAAAGTATTAATTTAGTTTATGGCAATAGCTCACTCACTGTGAAGGAGGGCAGTATGCTTGAACCACTCTTCTTCCAAAATATTTTTTCTAACATGTTGGTTTAAGAATATTGCTTTCTGAGTAACATGTTTAGAAATATTTCTAACAAACTGCTTTCAAACTTCAATGTGTATGCAAATCATCTGGGGTGGGGATCTTGTTAAAATGCAGTTTCTGATTTTATAACTACAGAGTGAGGACTGAAAATCTGTATTTCCAACAAGATCCAAGATGATGCTTATGCTGTTGGTCCATAGATCACGTGGAAATAGGAAGGACCTCAATTCACTGGTATTTAATTTTTTTCAACCATAAAATGGAAGATGTGTGTTATTTATGTCTGTGACTCTTTAACCCATAACTTTTTATTTCTCCTACCTTTCTTGAGTTAATACCTTTTATGTTTTCATTTTATTTCAAGTAAGAAAGGATCATTTAAAAATATTTTTACATTTTTCCTTTTGTTTAATAAACCAAACCATTTTTTGAAGATTTGAATTAATAGCTGCTGTCAACATCAGTGGATGTTATATGGTTGTAGATGAGGAAAGATTCTGGGTAAAAGTTCTTTCTCTTCTTCATATCTGAGCCCTACTCAGTGGCTAGGGATAAACAATAGTATTTTTTAAAGGAAAATTTTGCTTATTAATTTATCATTTGTTTTTCAGATATATAACAATCATTAACTCCACAATAAGTATTGATATATAGTTAGCAAAATAAAACAAGACAAAAGAAGTCAAAACAAAAGTAGAGATATATCTGCCTTCTGGAACATTCAATCTTGGAAATAATTCTTGATCAATCTGGGGGAGAGGACAGGGAAAGTGAGATATAATCACAAGAATTTGAGTACATTATGAGAGTAAAAATTTAAAAAAAAATTATATATTTATATTTTACACAGTTTCATTTTTTCTCCAATAATTTTTCTCTTGATGGTTTGGGCAAGAAGGAAATCTGAATGAAAGAGGAAATCGGACAAGGAAGAAAGTATCACAGAGAAAAGAGCAAGGACAGGTATTAAAGGCTTGTTCCAAGGGGCAGAAGTACATTGTCAATCATGCCTAGTTTGAGGGATTCTTTGCTCTTTGTTTCTCCCTGTGGATGGCGTACATTGACAGGAGAGAGATTTCATGAAATAAATCTCCTTTTTGTTAGCTGGCTTATCCATTGTAAAATTTGTGCATCGTATTACTGTTCAGTAGTTCAGAACTACTGCTTCTGTGTCCTTCTAAATAATGGTTATAGAAATCTTGTAGTAGAAAGCGTGTTTTTTCTGCTTATATAAAAAACATCACTGCCATCTTCCTGCTTTGGACAAATGGCTGCAGGTGATTGCATCAGCAGCTTTATTACATTCACATTTTCACATTACAAAGTTTGCATTATCTGACAGGAACCCATTTTTCCCCAGTGGTTTTGTTGTTGGTGTTGATTCTGTTCATCTGTGTTCTCCTTGATTGCACTGGCTTACCTAACTGGACAGCTGGAATATGTTAGAAAGCAGACCGCTCAGAGAAACAAAATTTTTCCCTTTGAAAAATGTCCTGGAGTGACTGGAAGTCCTCTAAGGCTTCTTTCATTTTCACTAAGACTTGGATTCTACATCTAGAATAGGCTGTCTTGTACTTGAATTTATTTTTCTTTATCAAGAAGAGTACTCTCTGGAAGCAGCTTAATACATTTGTCTTTTTTTTTTTCTGTGAATGCTTTTGGTGACTACTGAGATTATGGAAAATAGAAATAATGTAATGAAGACATTATATTAATTAAAAATATATTTTTTCAGAATATATTTTTGGAGCTTGTTGGATCTATGAATCCAGAAATCCTATCCGGGGTTCCCACTCACACTAAAATGTAAGCTTCCTAATAGCATTATCAGGAAAATTTTTTACAAGGCCATGGCCTTGCTGGTTAAAAGACCTTTATGAAGATAGAAATGTTTTATATTTCAGGGAAATACTATAAGTCGATGTTAATAGAATTTTTCTCTTGTTAAAAATAAAGCATGTAACTGTGATATCTTGTTAGTTTCATATTTTGCCATAGTAATATTTTAGTGCATTAATTCAGTCTTGCTAAGCCTAAAAAGAAATGCTTAGTAAATTTGATTCTTCCTGAGTTTATGGCATGACTGACTTCTTTGTACTCACTAGCATTCATTAAAACCGTATTTCCCTGTAAGAAGGTCTGAAATCAGATTCTTTTGTCCCTTTATTTTTTTCTATTGTCACCTTCACTCAGGAGGTAGGTAAGCTGCTCTTTGCTTGTTTAGTAATTCTGTTGAAATTTGATATTTACTGTTATTTTATACAATGCCTGAAAAGAAAAGAACAAATCTTATAGGATGACCTCCTGGGAAGGTTTTATTCTAACCTCATTAGCTTTGCACCCAAGGTTCACAAAAGCAGCTTACTAAATGTGGGCTTTATAGCAATTTTTGCCAGTAGATGCTTTATGAATTTTAGCTCACGTCCTGTACAGACTGTTTTGGTGCCAGATAGCTATCACACATCCCTCACTGGTGCCAGTGACTCTTTGTACCTGGGCTCTTGTAGTATAATGTCTCATTCCTGACTGGCATTTGAATCATAGCATATCAGTTCTTGAAATTCTCCCCCTTAATAACTGCCATGCATTATTCAATTAGCACTGCTTCATAATTAATACTCTGAACACACTATCTTCTGGTATCATGATGGTAATTTCCTGCTCACACATGACATAATATAGATATTCTCAAAGGAGTTTTTATTCAATGCTATGCTTTTTGGAAAGCAAATCCTCCTTACTAATCAAATATGCAGTAAAGGGTAAACAATGTCCCTGCTTTACTCTGATATGCCTCACCTACAGGAAAAAGGGAGCTACCATTTATTAGTTTAGTGGCTGGAAGAATTATCACAAAATAATTAGACTGCATTTTGAAAGTGGTTAGTGGCTTTACAGAATCAGGTATTCAGAGATACAAAGAGTTCACATGTATCCTTTTCCACCATACAACTTTACAGATGCAAAAACTGAGGTCCAAGGAAATTTAGGTCTTTCAGCTTGTATCAGAAATAAGAATTCTCCTGAATTATGATCAGGATTCTTTCAAGATGAAGCTCTTAAGTTTTCATCATTACAATTTACGGATTTATACTGGGTGGTCTTGCATGGTACTTCTGCAATATAAAAACCCACTGAAACACTCATTCTAGTGATTAAAGGGCTGCCTTGGAAGTCAATACCTTGTTTTACTTTGTTGGGCTCAAACTGGGTGCAAATTTATACACATTCAGATTTACAAAGCAAAATAAAACTAGAAAATAGTTTTGCCAATGTTATAATTTTCAATAGTTGAGCCCCAGAGCAAAAAGAGGTCATCTTATTCAAGTAAGTACTTTGAATACAATTGATTTACAAATATGAATTGTTAGTGCTGTTTTAATTTAAGTTAGCAATATATAGCTCCATTGGGGAAAGAAATCTCCTTTCATTCCCCTTTCCCAAATATTAGCAATGCAAGGATTATTAGTGCTGGTTATGCCTATGTCATTCAGTCGCTGAATGAGTGTTTTGAGATTAAATTTATCAAGATGTGTTCATGAGTAGGAACAGTCTGATGTATGATAAATTCTGTGTCAGCAGAATGCAGAGCAACCTCCAAAAGTAGTTGGAGGTGTTGCCATAGAACTCCCAAGCTTGAGATGTGAAGAAAATAGATTACAGATATCAGTGTGGTAGAATAAAGTAGGTATTCATTGCAAAATGCAGAGCAAGGAACAAGGCCACTATTGCTGAATTCCCAGGATCCTTTAGGAGCTTGGGGTAAAGGTTTTTGTATACTGAGATTGGGGCTGAGAGATGCACGTTCAGCTTTGTCAAAGTTCCTGGTTGGTCAGTGGTACTCATGGCCTTTCTCTGATTGGTCGGTGATGCTGTGCTCTTGGAAAATGTTTACGATGCTCAGGTGGGCTTCAGTTGGTTGGGGGTGGGTGGGTGATACATGCAAGTGGTAGTTATATTCTTCCCAGGCCTGGAATTACATTCTGCCAGGACCTGGAATTCCCTAAACAGACCCTTCTAGACAACACTGGACAACAGGATTTTATCTACTGGAGACATAAATGACTCCGTAAGTCCCGTGATTAGAACCTTGTAGGGCCAGCTGTATCACTCCCTCAATTCAGCAAATTCCTTTTGATCCTGAAAGACAGGCAAGGACATCTTAGCTAAGGGTGGGAGGTTGGGTTTGATTTTAAGTTTTAGGCATTATTTTTTTTAAAATGATTTATTTAAGATGCAAAGAGACAGAAACATACAGACATTTTCCATCCAATGGCGACTCTCTAAATGCCCACAACTATCTGGGGTTGGTCAGACCGAAGTTAGGAGTCCAGAATTCAACCTGTGTCTCCCACATGGGTGGCAGCGACTCAAGTCCTTGGGCCATCATCTGCTGCTTCCTAGGGTTTACATTAGCAGGAAGCTGGAATCAGAAGCAGAATCAGAACTCCAGTGTGGGATGTGGCCCTATTAACTGCTGTACCAAATGCCCATTTCGAGCTATTATATATACATATATATATATATTTAAAGATTTATTTGAAGGGCAGAGTTACAAAGAGAGAGAGAGAGAGAGAGAGAGAGAGAGAGAGAATCCATCTGTTGATTTACTCCCTAGATGGCTACAACGACCAGGGCTGAGCCAAGCCAAAACAAGGGGCCAGGAACTTCTTACAAATCTCCCACATGGATGCAGTGGCCCAAATACTTGGGCCATCTTCCGCTTCTTTTCCCAGGCCATTAGCAAGGAGCTGGATCAGAAGTGGAGCAGCTGGGACAAGAACTGGTGCCCATATGGGATGCAGGGTCACAGGAGGTAGCTTTACCTGCTATGCCACAATGCTACCCCCCTAGCTACTATATTTTAAAATGATGATTAAGAACCTGGACTCTGGAGTGAGATTGCATAGATGCAAATTACAGTTCCAACATTTACTTTCTATATTATTTTGCTCTCAGTTTGCTCTCTTTGACTCATTTCATTAATCTACAAAATGGGAACATCAGCAACACAGACCATAAGTTATTTATAAGCATATGAGTTAATATATGTAATATATTTGTACCAGAGCTTGGCACGTGGAAAACCCTTCATAAGTATTAGATGTCTTTATTATTTTAAGATTGTATTTCCATGGTTATTCATATATTAACTTATCTTAAAATCTAATTTGCACTTCTGGTTCTTTACAAGATGGGAATAAGATCTATTGGGGAAAGCATGCTGAAAGAAAAAGCATGGATAGGAGTTAGCTTAGGGTGAGAAGCATAGAAGGAAGAAAGAACTCACGAGTAAAGAGAATCTAGACAAAGCTCACTAAGTTCTGAGGAAATGAATAACTTTAGAATGGTTGGAACATGGAGTAGAAGGTGGGAAGTAATGAAGAATGAGATTGGAGAGTTAGCTCGGTATGGAATCCTGTCACAGGAAAGCCCTGCATAGAGTGATAATGTGTTGGAGGAATACATTGGAAAGTCAATTGGCTTTTTAAATAGAGTATAATGATATGATTTGCTTTTTGAAGATAATTTCTTGGGGCCAGCGCTGTGGTGCAGCGAGTTAACGCCCTGGCCTGAAGTGCCGGCATCCCATTATGGCGCCGGTTCTAGTCCTGGCTGCTCCTCTTCCGATCCAGCTCTTTGCTGTGGCCTGGGATAGCAGAAGATGGCCAAGTCCTTTGGCCCCTGCACCCATGTGAGAGACCCAGAGGAAGCTCCTGGCTTTGGATTGGCACAGCTCCGGCTGTTGCGACCAATTGGGGAGTGAACCAGCAGAGGGAAGACCTCTCTCTCTCTACATCTCCTCTCTCTGTGTAACTCTGACTTTTAAATAAATAAATAAATCTTTTAAAAAAATGAAGACAATTTCTTTTTCTGAAGTGTGACAAACAGTATTAAGTTTTGTTAAGTTGGGAGGAGTCATGTAGAATGCATTAACAGTAGTTAAAGTAAAAAATGTTGATAGCCTTTACTAAGAGAAAACAGAAAACAAGATTTGGGAGGATGGAGATCATCATCTTATGCTTAGATCTGCTTGGTGAAGTCATAGCCATTTTTTTGGAGTTTATGGACTCAGATTAACGGTGGGTTACAGACCCGAAGATAGCAGTGGTTAAGGGATCTGCAGAGTACATACAGCTCAAAAAAGGAACTAAAGCAAAAATGTGAGAGCAGTAGGAGAAAAACTAGGAGAATGCAGTGTGATGGATATTAAGCAAGAGAGGATGTTTCAAAAAGAGGTAGCAATTACCAGTGTTAAATGTTACACCAGGTCAAGTGAAGTAAGGGCTGAGAGATGCCTTTCAGATTTAGCAGGAAACAGTATAACGCTATTTATGACAAGAGCAGTTGCAGTGACGGTAGTAGGTGTGCGTTCATGGTAGTGATGGCAGTAAGCTGAATTTCAGCAGCTTAAAGCGTGATTGGTAAGTGATGAAAGGCAACGGCAAATAAAAATGCTTTTCTTAAAAGAAGATGATATATAGGATGACACTCATGCCTGGATGGTAATGCGTGCTCAAAAGAAGTTTTATTTTTATTTTTAAGATATGAGAAAATTGATCCTAAATAAATGTTTGTAGGAAGCTATCTTTAGTATTCGAAGAAATATGAATACATTGAGTGGTGTCCTTAAGAAGTGGCAGGGTAGGAGATGGACTGTGAGAATTACTGTAAAACTGTGTTTGCTTTTCCTAATGTAAAATGCTATCTAGAACAATATATAGTTTACTTTGAAAGAGTGAGAAGTTTGTGTTACTACAGCACTTCCTAATTCAATGGAGTGACTCTTCTAGCCCTTTCCCTGTGTTTGTTCTACCTTCTCTACCTTATTCTCTCTTGCTCAAGATGTATTCTTTGGAGTAGACATTTAGCCTAGCAATTTGGACACCATGTCCCATATCAGAGTGCTTGGGTTCAGTTCCCAACTCTGGCTTCTGCTTCCTGCTAATGTAGACCCTGGAAGGCAATGGTAATGGCTCAAGTAATTGGGTTACTGCCACCCACGTGGGAGACATGGATTATGTTCCTTGTTCCCAGCTTCAGCCCCTGTCCATCTGAGACTGTAGGAGACATCTGGGGAGTGAACTAGTAGGTAGAAACACTCTTTCTGCATCTTCCCTGTTTCCTTTTTCTGCCACATGATAAATATTTTTTTAAAGAACAGATACAGTCTTTGAATGTAAACCTTGCAGAATACTTTTCCTTGTACATCTTGATAGGACTTCTTTAAGTTTTTCTCTTCAATTATGCCATTATAGCTTCAAAATACAAAGCAATTCACTTTTTTTTTTTTTTGACAGGCAGAGTGGACAGTGAGAGAGAGAGACAGAGAGAAAGGTCTTCCTTTTGCCATTGGTTCACCCTCCAATGGCCGCCACGGCTGGCGCGCTGCGGCCGACGCACTGCGCTGATCCGAAGGCAGGAGCCAGGTGCTTTCTCCTGGTCTCCCATGGGGTGCAGGGCCCAAGCACTTGGGCCATCCTCCACTGCACTCCCTGGCCACAGCAGAGGGCTGGCCTGGAAGAGGGGCAACCGGGACAGAATCCGGCGCCCCGACCGGGACTAGAACCCGGTGTGCCGGCGCCGCTAGGCGGAGGATTAGCCTAGTGAGCCGCGGCGCCGGCCCAGCAATTCACTTTTAATAACCTATTCATCTACAGTTTTCTTCAGTGTATGATATTTTCCTTAACATAATTGAAGTTTCTTTCTGTGTTAGATGATGATGATGCAGGCTAAGGAAGGAAGGAGTACCGAAGACATTTGTTTCTTTTAACTCCTTAATTTTTCTTCAAGTGTCACTAAGTACTACTAAGAATATAAAGCTATTTATATTAGATAAATCTTTTTTATTTTACTAATTCTTTTTTTAAAAATTTATTTATTTTACTTGAAAGTCAGAGTTACACAGAGAGAGAAGAGGCAGAGGGAGAGAGAGAGAGAGGTCTTCCATCTGATGGTTCACTCCCCAACTGGCCGCAACGGCTGGAACTGTGCCAATCCAAAGCCAGGAGCTTCCTCCGGGTCTCCCACGTGGGTGCAGGGGCCCAAGGACTTGGTCCATCTTCCACTGCTATCTCAGGCCATAGCAGAGAGCTGGATGGGAAGTGGAGAAGCCGGGTCTCAAACCGGCACCCATATGGGATGCCAGCGCTTCAGGCCAGGGCGTTAACCTGCTGCGCCACAGCGCCGGCCCCTAGATAAATGTTTCATTTTACATTTAGTCTTACCAATGGACTCTTTGAAGTATATTTAACAGTATATTTAGGCCGGCGCCGCGGCTCACTAGGCTAATCCTCCACCTAGCGGCGCCGGCACACCGGGTTCTAGTCCCGGTCGGGGCGCCGGATTCTGTCCCGGTTGCCCCTCTTCCAGGCCAGCCCTCTGCTGTGGCCAGGGAGTGCAGTGGAGGATGGCCCAGGTGCTTGGGCCCTGCACCCATGGGAGACCAGGAAAAAGCACCTGGCTCCTGGATCCTGCCATCGGATCAGCGTGGTGCGCTGGCCGCAGCGCGCCGGCCGCGGCGGCCATTGGAGGGTGAACCAACGGCAAAGGAAGACCTTTCTCTCTGTCTCTCTCTCTCACTGTCCACTCTGCCTGTCAAAAAAAAAAAAAAAAACAAAAAAAAAACAAAAACAAAAAAACACAGTATATTTAAAAAGCAGTGAAATTTCAAGGAGTGTTTGCAGTTATTGTGCCCTTTCATCTCTTACTTAATAAATTGTGTTTTTGCTCTTGGCATATACATTTTACAAAACAATTGTGAATTAATGTAACTCCTATGAATAAAAATCTAGGTTATATGGGTGTAAATCCCATTCTTGCTGATAAAAAGTGTGGGCTCTGGAGTCAAATTGCCTATATTTGAATCTTGCTTCCACCATCAGCTAGCTGTGTGACCTCGGACAAGATACTTCACCTCTTTGCGACTCAGTGTTCACATCTTGAAATAATATTAAATAATATTAATATCTAAATAATATCGATATCTATTCCATAAACATTTTAGGAAGGTAAAATGAATCAGCAGATACAAGGTTAAAATAGTACCTCTGGTGGACTTTTAGCTTAGCAGTTAACACAACAATTAAGATGTGTTAGCCTCACGTTGGATTAACTGGGTTTGATACCTGGCTATGACTCTGGAATCCAGCTTCCTCCAAATGTAGACCATGTGAGGCAATGGTGATGAGTCAAGTAGTTGGATCTCTGCCATGCACATGGGAGACCTGTATTGTGTTCCTGGCTTCTGGTTTCTCTCTTGCCTGGTCTCACCAATTGCAGGCATGTGAGGAGTGAACCAATAAATAGAGGCTTTCTCTCTCTCTCTCTCTCTCAAACAAATAAATTTTTAAAATTAAATAAACAAAACAGTATCTGGAACATAGTAAGTGATTAAAATGTTTGCAATTCAATATATTAAACATTTTAGTAAACATGAATATGCTGGATATTACACAATTTTCTAACTAGGGGTTTTGGGCTAAATAGTATTCCCCAAAAAGAAATCTCCACTTGCTAATCCCCGGAACCTGTGAATGGTATCTTACATGGTTACAGAATGAATATTACCTTCTATGGCAAAATACATAAGTTGTGGGTTTTGAGAGAAGGAGATCACTTTGTTTTGTCTCAGTGTGCCCTAAATCCAGTGTCAAATGTCTGTTGAAGAGAAAAGCCGAGGAACGTTGGACAGACCTAAGTGGAAGCAGAGTCAATGCAGATAGTGATGGAGCCACAAGTAAAGGATGGATTTTCCTTGAGAGGCTTCTGAGGAAGCACAACCCTGAAAAGACTTGATTTTGGGTTTCTGCCATCTAGAATTGAGGGGATAAATACGTTTTTAAATTTATTTACTTATTTATTTTTATTTGAAAGACAGAGAGACAGACAGAGATCATCCATCTGCTTGTTCAGTTCCTACAAAAGTCAGACAGAGGTGGGCTAGGTTGAAGCCAGGAGCTGGGAAGTCAGTCTAGATCTCCCATGTGGGTGGCAGGGATCCAAGTACTTGAGCCATCACTTGCTGCTTCCCAGGATGTCAATTAGCAGGGAACTGAAATCAGAAGCAGAGTTGCGACTGAAAACCACGCACTCCAATGTAGGGTGTCAGTGTTCCAAGTAGCTTCTTAACCACTGTACCAAATGCCCACTCCCAAACACTTGTTATTTTAAGCCACCAAGTTTGTGGCAATTTGTTGTGGCAGCCTTAGCACATCGATACTTCATAACTGGTTGTTCAGTTTACTTGTGTTTGTTTGGCTGCCTTTTTTTTTTCTTTTTTACTTATCACTAAATAGTGCTTGAATTTTCTCTTCTCAGTTGACTGTCCATAGTGTATTAGCCTTGAGGACAGGTAATCAGTTTCAGTATGAATTAATCCACACACCCACAGCAAAAAACAATTTAAACCTGCATTAAATATTTTAAAATGTTTTAAATTCATCATTTTCGCCATTATTATTTTTACTGGACAAAGAGTTGTCATTTGTTTTTTTTTTAATTTTTAAATTTTATTTTATTTTATTTTTGACAGGCAGAGTGGACAGTGAGAGAGAGAGAGAGAGAAAGAGAAAGGTCTTCCTTTTTGCTGTTGGTTCACCCTCCTATGGCCGCCGCACCCGGCGCGCTGTGGCCAGCACACCGCACTGATCCGATGGCAGGAGCCAGGAGCCAGGTGCTTTTCCTGGTCTCCCATGGGGTGCAGGGCCCAAGCACCTGGGCCATCCTCCACTGCACTCCCGGGCCACAGCAGAGAGCTGGCCTGGAAGAGGGGCAACCGGGACACAATCCGGTGCCCAGACCAGGACTAGAACCTGGTGTGCCGGCGCCGCAAGGCAGAGGATTAGCCTAGTGAGCCGCGGCGCCGGCCCGCCATTTGTTTTGAAAGTACACATCATACGAAGTAACACTTCCTTCTTTAAGTTAATTGCTTTTCTTCTTCCCTTCTCTCTTAACTCCTCTCTCTCTCTCTCTCTCTCTCTCTCTCTCCGCATTGATTTCATTAAACACCTTCCTATCCATTTTCTCTCAGCTTTACTACTCTTTTTTCCCTGAAGAAACCTTTTATTCAAGGAATACAAACTTCATGCATTTCATAAATACAACTTCTGGAATATAGTGATTCTTCCCACCATACCCATCTTCCCACCCACACTCCCACCCTTCCTCTCCTTCCCTCTCCCATTCCTAGTCCCATTCTCCACTAAGACCCATTTTCAATTAACTTTATACACAAAAGATCAACTATATTCTAAGTAAAAAGTTCAACAATTTGCATGAAAAAATAAAACAAAAAAACTGTTCCTCAACAGCAGATACAAAAGCTGTTCAAAGTCATTGCATCTTGAAGTTAATTTCACTTTTTTTGAGAAACATAATTAACTTTAAAGAAACAACCAAGAGTGGTACATGTTTTGTGAGCACTTAGACATAACTATCACTTATGAGACATAAGAATATGCTCCACATAAGAATATGCTCCACTGAATATACCAAAAAAATGAAATAAATCTTTGAGAACAAGTTTTACTGTTAACTCTCATAATACAACTCTCCAAGAGAGAGGTCCTGCATGGGAAGTTAGTGCCCAGTGTATCTTGTTGTTAATTTTATAATTAACACTCTTATGTATGATGTCAGTGATCACACAAGGCTCTTGACATGAGCTGTCTAGGTTATATAAGCCTTTTGAATCCACAAACTCTGTCAGTATTTAGATAAGGCCATACACAAATTGGATGCTCACTCCTCCCTTCAGAGAAAAGTAAATCCTTTTTTTGATAACTACTTTTCCCCCTGGGGTCTCACCCACAGAGGTTCTTCATGTAGGACACTTTTTGCCACAGCATCTTGCTTTCCATGCCTGAAATGCTCTTGTGGGTTTTTCAGCCAGACCAGAATGCCTTAAAGTATGATTCTGAGGTCAGAGTGTTACTTAAAACAATTGTCATTCTATGAGTCAGCTTTATGAAATGCTTCCCATGTCTTCCATAGTGGTTCTACCAGTTTACATTGCCACCAACAGTGGATTAGGGTACCTTTTCCCCCACATCTTCTTCAGCATTTGTTTTTGTTAATTTCTGTATGAAAGCCATTCTAACTGGGGTGAGGTGAAACCTGATTATGGTTCTCATTTGCATTTCCCTGATGGTTAGTAAACTTGAGCATTTTTTCATGTGTCTGTTGGCTATTAAGATTTCCTCTTTGAAAAAATATCCTTTGCCCATTTCTTAACTGGGTTGTTTATTTTGTTGTTATTGAGTTTCATGATCTTTTTATATATTCTGGATATTAAGACTTTATCAGTTACATAGTTTTCAAATATTTTCCCCATTCTGTTGGCTGCCTCTTTACTTTACTGAGTGTTTCCTTTGCAGTGAAGAAGCTTCTAAATTTTATGTAATCCCATTTGTCAATTTTGGCTTTGATTGCCTATACTTCAAGAGTCTTTTCCATGAACTCTTTGCATATGCCAATCTTGCAGGGTATCCTCAAGGTTCTCTAATAATTTGATGGTGTTTGGTTATATATTCAGATATTTAATCAATTTTGCATGGATTTCTTTGTAAGGTTTAATGTGGAAATCCAGTTTTCCCAGCACCATTTGCTGAAGAGACTGCCCTTGCTCCAGGGATTGATTTTAACTCCTTTGTTGAAGATAAATTGGTTGTAGCTGCTTGGAATGATTTCTGGTGTTTCTATTCTGTTCCATTAGTCTATCCATCTGTGTTTCCATATGAATTTCAGCATAATATTTTTCTATATCTGAGAAGAATGTCCTTGGTATTTTGGTTGACATCACATTGAATCAGTAAGTTGCTTTCAGCAGTATGGACGTTTTGATGATATTGATTCTTCCAACCCATGAACATGGATGATTTTTCCATTTTTTTGTATCTTCTTCTATTTCTTTCTTTAATGTTATGTAATTCTCATCATATAGTTCTTTGACATCCCTGGTTAAATTTATCCCAAAGTATTTGATTTTTTTTTGTAGCTATTGTAAATGAGATTGATCTTAGAAGTTCTTTCTCAGCTGTGGCATTGTTTGTGTATACAAAGGTATTGATTTTTGTGTATCAGTTTTATATCCTGCTACTTTACCAAACTCTTCGATGAATTCTAATTGTCTCTCAGTGGAGTCTTTTGGATCCTATATATATATATATATATATACACATATATATACATATATATAATCATGTCATCTGCATATAGGGATGGTTTGACTTCTTTCTTCTCAATTTGTATCCCTTTAATTTCTTTTTCTTCCCTATTGGCATTGACTAAAACTTCCAGGACTATATTGAATAGCAGTATAGTGATAGTAGGTATCATTTTCTGGTTCTGGATCTCAGTGGAAATGCTTCCAAATTTTCCCCATTCTATAGAATGCTGTCCATGGGTTTGTTATAAATTGCCTTGAATTTGTTGAGGAATGCTCCTTGGATACCTAATTTGCTTAGAGTTTTCATCATTAAAGGGTGTTATATTTTATCAAGTGCTTTCTCTAAATCTATTAGATAATCATATGTTTTTTGTTCTTCAGTTTGTTAATGTGATGTATCACATTGATTGATTTGTGAATGTTGATCCCATCGCTGCATATCAGGGATAAATCCCGCTTGGATCAAGTGAATGATCTTTCTAATCCATTGTTGGGTCAATTGGCTAGTATTTTGTTGAGGATTTTTGTGCCTATGTTCATCAGGGAAATTGGTCTGTAGTTCTTCTCTGTTATATCTTTTTCAGGTTTAGGAATTAAGCTGATGTGCTTCATAGAAAGAATTCAGAATGGTTTCCTCACTGTCAATTGTTTGAATAGCTTGAGAAAAATTGGACTGTTCTTTAAATGTCTGGCAGAATACAGCAGTGAAGACATCCAGTCCTGGGATTTTATTTGTTGGGAGGGTCTTTATCACTGATTCAATTTCTGTCTTGGTTATTGGTCTGTTTAGGTTTTCTATGTCTTCATGGCACAATTTGGTAGGTTTTATGTTTCCAGGAATCTATCCATTTCTTCCAGTTTTTTCCGTTTTTTTGGCATACAGATCTTTGTAGTAATTTGTGACAATTCTTTTTATTTCTGTGGTGTCTGTTGTTACATTTCCTTTTTCATCACTAATTTTATTTTTTTAATTTAAATTAATTTTTAAAGATTTATTTATTTATTTGAAACTCAGAGTTACACAGAGAGAGGAGAGACAGAGAGAGAGAGAGAGAGGTCTTCCATCTGCTGGTTCACTCCCCAATTGGCCGCAACGGCCGGAGCTGCACCAATCTGAAGCAAGGAGCCAGGAGTTCATGCGGGTGCAGGGGCCCAAGACTTGGGCCATCTTCCACTGCTTTCCCAGGCCATAGCAGAGAGCTGGATAGGAAGAGGAGCAGCTGGGACTAGAACTGGTGCCCATATGGGATGCCCACACTTCAGGCCAGGGCATTAACCCACTGCACCACAGTGCTGGCCCCCATCACTAATTTTATTAATTTGAGTCTTCTCTTTCCTTTTTTTGGTTAGTTGGGCCAATTTTGGGTGTGTCATTTTTGTTTATTTTTTCAAAAATCCATCTCTTCGTTTTGCTGATCTTTTGTATTTTTTTAATTTCAATTTTATTTATTTCTGTTCCAATATTAATTATTTATTTTCTCCTACTAGTTTTGGGGTTGGTTTGCTGTTGTTTTTCTAGATCCTTGAGATGCACTGATAGCTCATTTATTTGGTGCCTTTCCAGCTTATACAAACTTTGCTACAAACTTTCCTCTTAATAATTGTTTTGCCGTATCCCATAAGTTCTGCTATGTTGTATTGTCATCTTCATGTCAATTAACTCTGTTGTTTCCTTGCTGATTTTCTTTCTGGTTGATCTGTCCATTGCTGAAAGTGAGGTATTGAAATCCCCTGTCACCATTGTATTGGAGCCTATGTCTCCCTTTAGATCTCTTTACATTTCTTTTCAATAGTCAGGTGCTCTGTAATTAGATGCATTTACGCTTATAATAGTTACATCATCCTGTTGAATTTATCCCTTAATCATTATATACTGTCCTTCTTTGTCTCTTTTAAAAGCTTTTGTGTGAAAGTCTATTTTGTCTGATATTAGGATGGCTACACCAGCTCTTTTTTGGTTCCTGTTAGCATGAAATATCTTTTCACATCCTTTTACTTTCAGTCTGTGTGTATCTTTGTTGAGATGTGTTTCTTGTAGGCAGCAGGTAGATGGGTTTGTTTTAATCTATTCAGCCAATCCGTTTCTTTTAGCTGGAGACTTGAGCCATTTACATTCAAGGTGACTCTCTATAAGTAACGTCTTGGCCTTGTCATTTTTCTATAAATATTCATATTGTTTACTTTGCATTTCCTTTGCACTTTTATTGAGATATTCTGCCTTTACCTTCTTCCATAGTGATGAGCATGTTTCTTTGTGTAGCACATCCTTAAGCATCTTTTGCATGGCTGAATGAGTGGTGACAATTTCAATGTCTGTTATGGAAGGTCTTTATTTCACCTTCATTCATAAATGAGAGCTTTGGAGGGTACAGTGTTTTGCATTGACAGTTTTTTTTCTCTCTCTTTTTTTAAGATTTTATTTATTTATTTGACAGGTAGAGTTACAGACAGTGAGAGAGAGAGATAGAGAGAAAGATCTTCCTTTTCTGTTAGTTCACTCCCCAAATGGCCGCCACGGCCGGAACTATGCCGATCCGAAGCCAGGAGCCAGGTGCCTCCTCCTGGTCTCCCATGCGGGCACAGGCGCCCAAGCACTTGGGCCATCCTCCACTGCCTTCCCGGGCCACAGCAGAGAGCTGGACTGGAAGAGGAGCAGCCGGGTTTAGAACCCGGTGCCCATATGGGATGCTGGTGCCACAGGCAGAGGATTAACCAAGTGAGCCACGGAGCCGGCCCCAAGTTTTTTCTCTTAAGATTTGGAATATGTCTCACCATTCTCTTCTAGCCTATAGGGTTTCTGATGAGAATTCCACTGTGAGTCTAATTGGAGATCCTCTGAAAGTAATATGACATTTCTCTTGTGCACATTTTAAAATCTTTTCTTTATGTTTTACTGTAGAGTTGACTACAATGTTTCACAGTGAAGATTTTTTCTGGTCATGTCTATTTAGAGTTCTATGTGCTTCCTGTACTTGAATGTTCCTTTCTTTCTCCAAATTGGGGATATTTTCTGTTATTATTTCACTAAAAAGGCCTCCTTTCTCTCTTTCCACACCTTCAGGAACTCCTAGAATTCATATGTTGGGTCATTTGATAGTATCCTGTAGATTCCCAATAGTGTTTTTTAGTTTTCTAATTTCTTCTTGTGTTTGGTCTGACTGTGTAATTTCCTATGCTTTTTCTTCTAAGTCAGATATTCTTTCTTCTCTCGTGGATTCTGTTGTTAAGGCTTTCTACTTCATTTTTTATTTTTTGTACTGAATTCTTCATTTCCAAGATTTCACTTTGCTTTCTTTTTAAGATCTCAATTTTGTGGGAGAACATTTCTTTTATGTCATATATGGATTTCATTAGTTTGTGCATTTGCTTCTGATTACACTAAGTAATCCTATGATCAATCTTTGAATTCCATTTCTGGCATTTCTACAATCTCTTTATCTTCATGTTCTAGCATTGATGTGTTGCATTCTTTTTGGGGGATCATGTTATCTTTCTTATTCTTATTTCTTGCTGCATTTATTATTCAGCATTTGTGGAGATTCTCATCAGTTTCCTCTTTGTTTTTTTTTTTTTTCTCTGTGGCTGTTTTTATCATTGGACTGTGACACTGTGGATTAGTGGAGTGTCTACTTTTTCATTGAATACCTAAAGGTGTGTGGTGGTTGTGGCCAACGAGCTCTGTACAGTGCTCCAGGGTGAAGGGAATGTTCAAGTTGACACTCAGGTTGGATGTGGTACATCTTCGCTTGTTTTTTTTTTTTTTTAATCAGTGGGGAGGTTTTTTTCTTCTCTGTTGTCATAGTCTCAGCTGACTTCCTCTCCTCAAAGGAGACCAGTGCCTGGGCGCTAGCCCCAGTGGGTACAATATTCATCTGTGCTGCCACAAGAACCACACAAAGGTCTGTGCATTCCTCAATGTAAGCACGGATTTTGTAGCAATGACCCTCCCCAGGCTATTAGGGAGCCCGCAGTGCGTGGAGTTGCCCATAGTGACTTCTCAAAGTCCCAGCCATACCCTGAGCCTTCCCATGCAGCTTCACTGTTTTCACAGTCCTGGCACACAAGCCTCCCACAGTCACAAGCACCCAATCCCCTGTCAGTTCTCCCTGCTAGAATCAGGAGTTTCTACTCAGCTGGTTGCTGGGTGCATGTGTATGAGCTGGTACAACTTTTACATATGTCCAAATTGGTGCCATCCCTCTATCAACTTGTTAGAGGACACCATTGCAGGGTGATCAGGAAGAGAGAAATGTGCCCCTCCCCCAGTTATTTTCTCCTCTAGTTTGGCAGGTACGTTATCCCCCACAGGGCTCCAAGCCAGATTCCCTCTAGGCTCTTCCTGCAGCTTCATTTCTAGTGGCAGACTGGTCTCACCTCATTTCAGGGCTGGTGCTGATGTTCTTGACTTCTGGGGTTGAGTTGTGCATGTCCACACCCTCCTTGTAGGTCTACTGTGTCCATCTAATTTGTGTGGAAGTTTTCTCTGTCATTTTTTTCCTTAACTCTTTCCTGAGACTACACTCTCCACTTTTTTAAACTATCTTCTTCCTCTACTCCTGAGTCTTTGTCTAAGAATATCAATCACCATATTGTTTTATTTTATTGTCTTCATTTCATACTATTTTTGCATAACTCCTAATTTGATCTATTTATTAATTCACTGGTAGTAGTGTCAAAATTATTGTCATCATTTGTAGATGAGGAAACTGAGATTGAGACAAGCTAAAAAAGCAGTTATGCTTTTGAACCCTGTTCATTTGGGGAGTAAAGAAGCAGATGGAAGACCTCCCTCTGTCTATTTCTGTCTCTCTGTATTTTAAATAAATACAAAGAAATACATTAAAAAATAAAACTTCTCCAGGTGCACAATTAAAATGCAGATTCTGATTTTGTTCATCTAGGATCACACCTGAGATTCTGTGTTTCCCTGATATTACCACATGATTTAGATACTTCTGATCTTTGGAGAACATTTTCAGGTAGCAGGCAGGCTTTAGGTGATAGATTCATAATAGAAATTAGAAGTTTAGAACTCAAAGTTTTAAATAAATATAGCTTTAAACTTCATTTTTCTGGTTTGTGGGTACATGTTTACAAAGTAAATGAAAATTGCAGATATCTGGATGTCAAAAATTCAAGTATAAATATTTTTATAAATGTCCCAAAATTTTGCATTGTAATTTCATTCCAGTGATTATGAATTATGTCCCATAAAAATGAAATATAATGATGTGTTTGTTTATACAAAGGATATTATTTATATACAAAACTCAGATTATACACACTATGAATAAAAACAGATGTGACATTTAAACTTTTATAGAAAAAATCAATGATACTGTATTTCTTTTTACTTAGAAGGTTAGTTGTTCATCGAGCCCATTTGCCATTTATGAAGCATTGTGTTAGTATTGCATTAGTTTACATATTGTTTTAAAATGACTTGGAGCAGTAGGGTGTATAATTGTTTGAATGTTTCTTTCCACTCACTGCACCGCATTGCTTCTTCTTGCACCTGAGAAAGTGTTTTCTTCTACCTGACACTTAACTAGCAAATTTCCAGTCATTTGGCAACAAATGCATACGATTTAGAGCACATCTCATTCATATAATTAAGATTTAAAATGAAGGAGACTGCCAAACAGTATTAGGACAGCAGACACAGAAGGGACAATTCTCTCCTTGTTATTCTGCATTCTATTTTACATTTATCTTTTCTTTGTCTAACCTCTCCCCCCCTCCCTTCTCACTACGATCATAGCGGTAAATTAAACCAATGAATCAGTTTTGCCTCTTACTGAAAGTGTAATGCTAGTTAAATTATGAAAAAGACTAAAACTAAATGACCCTTTCTAAGTTTTCTCTTGTAATTACAATTATTTAAGATGTAATTGGGGAGGAAAATTAGGCTTCAGTATGGACTTTCAGTACTCTGAAGAAAGAAGTCAAATATTTCTGAGCAACAATAATACATTCACTAGAGAACTGGTGGACATTATTTTTTATATTTAGAAAAAGATGTTCCTTCAAAACCTAGATGACTAGGACATCACTCAGCCATAATGAAGGGTTATGTCCTTGAATCTTTCTACAAGGGTATTTTCTTCTTCACAGTCACAGGGGAAATAGCAGTTTTAAAACTCTAGCTATCTTAAATATTATTTAAGTGTCTATGAATTTATCATATGTTTAATCTGATATTTGAATCCCCAGCCCAAATTTTAAAATATACTCTATTTTCCATCACTATTTTTTGTTTTTATCTTTAAGAGAGCAAATATTAATATAGCATGATGCTCTCAACCTACTAGTGTTGTAGCAAGGGCAAAGCATTTCAAAAGATATGGGTAAAAGACTTTCCCAAAAGATATGGGGAAAAGGCATATTGTATATATTGTAAACTAAAGAATGAACACTTCTTGTTGTATTTGAGATTTCACATTAAAAATAGTCAGTCTCCTGAACTAATTTGTTTCTACTTAACTACTGCTTTGTTCACCTACCCCAGAGTGTTTTGAAAGACAGAAAGTAAGATTCCTTACTGTTCTTGATATAGCTTTGTCTTCCCTCCTGGAAAGATCTCAGTCAGATGGGAAGGGGAGATAGACATTTAAACTGTCCCAGATTCAAACATGAACAGTGGAATCCATCTGTTGGAGGAAAAAAGAATGATTCTTAAATAGATGCTGCTGCACCAACTCTGACATGCAAATACTTATTTCTTTCTAAATATACACGATCGAGAGTAAAGTGTTAACAATCCTTCATGTTATTTACTCATCTTAAAATGCATATATTTGTAAATTATTAATTTGTTCCTATTCTTAGATGCTAATTTATCATACTTATTTCATTGATAAACTCTTTGATATTTTAATATATGATTATATGATGAGGCAAACTTATTATAGGAATGGAAGATTTTTTAAAGGGGAAATTTTTCATTAGCATTAAGCAAAAAATCAATTACTTTCTGTTATGAATTTCAAAAATACTCACTGCCGTACATGCATAGGGTGCAATAATAAGATTATTTTGATCTTAGTTAATTAGAGAGCAGAGATGCTGGAGATTAATCCTGATCTTTGCCACTGACTTCCTTTGTGACCATGGTCACACATTTCCTGGTTTCTTTTTATAGTCGGGATAATAATAAGCCTAATCTTTCTCAGAAGGATTTGATTCAAAAGCACAGATTGCTTCCTCTTCTTAACACTAGCAGAATCTTCCCAGAGAGAATAAAAGGGCTCCAAGTCACCAAACCTTCAGTGAGCCAAATGAAGGTGCTCTCAAGTGTTGGGTATATCAGTTCAAGGCTTCGGTTGACTGTGAACGATTTATCCTCAATATAAAAACACACACTGAAAGAAGAGGAGGAGAACAAACTCAGGTAAGATGGCAACTGAAAGGATTATTTTGAAAGTAAATGCTGCCAAGGGGTAGAGAAAAGACAGTTGGATTTCCTACTTTTTGTGAATCAGAAACAATGTCTTGTTTAACTTTGCATTCACAAATCCAGTGTAGTACCTAGCACATATTAGACTTTTCATAAAAATTGGTTACATAGAATTGAGACCAAAAATTAAGCTTTTTAAGTTGATTATAATTTTTTAGTTAAATATTTCATAAAACCATTTTCATGTTGATTTATTTGGGGGTTGGCATAGCAGATGTTAGCCACTGCACTTGGAAACAAGGCATTTCAGCAAACTGAAGAAATATGCTGCAAAAATTTGTCTAATCCAATTTCTTCTCTTTATCGAATACATGGATTTGTTGCTCTCAGATTCTTAACACTTTAGTGATATTAACATGTGACTATAAAGCATAGAGAAAACTTCGCAAAATAACTTTTGAATTGCCAATAGTTTAACACAACTATTAGTTAATGGGACAACTTTAGGGTTTGACACTTGCCCTTCTTGCCATGATTAAAGGCAGGTCCTTAGATTAAGCATAGCTTAAATAGTTGCTGATATGGAAGTTTACCTAGAATTAAGAACAACAGTGAAAGAAATAGGGACTGATTGGGGAACCTTTCCAGCCCCTTCATACAAGTAAAGAATAGTCCCTTGTGAAAGGCACAGCTACCCTTACTGAAGAGGGAATGATGGAGAATATGAGAGTTTGGGTGTAATTCCAGTCAGTGCATTCTAGTTTGTGACCTGTCCTTGAAGTCCTAGCAGAGCAGAATGAGGTGTCTCTTTTTGGGTGATGTCACAAAGCCTTCATTATCATGGACTCTGAGCTCTGTGATTGATCAACATATCTGGGAGCAAACACGTGGATAATCTTCAAAAGGTAAAGTACAATTTCATTGAGGGGAGAAAAGATCTTCTTGAAAATATTAATCATTGCTCGTCTTGAGATTCCTTTTCAAGCTTTCCTGTATGTTCCTTGTATTAGTTAGGAAAGGGTGGTTTATGCTGTAGTAAAACTAAGCCTGAATCTCCATAGCTTAAGACAAAGTTTATTCTTTGCTTGCATCTATTTTCCTGTGGCTTGTTCTCCATGCGTTGCTTTGATATTTCAGATTCCTGAAAGCAACTCTGTGTCAACACATGTATCCATAATCCTTGTAGAAAATTAAGCATCAACACATATTATTGGCTGAAGTATATTATATGGCTAAATTTGTGCTAGTTCATGCACGGTTTTTTCCTAATCATTAGCCTTTTGTGCCACCATGTACCAGCAGCTTAACTAAACTACATTAACACAGCATAATCTGGGAAATCACAGAAAAGTACTTTACATTCACATTGTTCATTCTTGCTACTGTCTTCTTCTAGGCTTGATATGACCATAAGCATTGTCTTGGAAGTTCTTATTGCACATTTTCTTCAAGTGTTTGTGAAGTTTAGTCTTGTTTTCAGAGCTGAATATACCAAATTCTTTTTGCACACTCATCTCTCAAGATAACTTCACATTTTTCTTTCAAGATACAAATCTATATTTACTGTTGTAGTTCATCATTTGGGAGGAATTTAGCACTTTTTACAATCAGTATTATTCTATTAGGGTTTTTGGTTGTTGTTTGTTTTGCACAATGCTACACAGGATCTACTCAAATCTGTTTTTCTTTTTTTTAATTCTATTTAAGTTATTCAAGTTTCATATATTTCATATATATAGATTCAGGAACATAGTGACACTTCCCACATTACCCTCCCTTCTGCCCACGCTCCAACCGTTTTTCCTCCTCCCTCTCCTATTCCCACTCTTAATTTTTACAAAGATATATTTTCAGTTTACTTTATACTTATAAGGTTAACCCTACACTAAGCAAAGAGTTCAACAAATAGTATGAAGAAAAAACACTGTTTCTCAACAGAAAAGACAAATAGCACCTTTTTATTTAGTGAGTGGTTTTGTAGAATGTGAGTTTCTCTTAGTAATGCATATGCTGCTTGTAGAAACAAAATGCTGGTATTGCAGTCAGTGTTGTACCTGTACTAGGGAAGTTGATCTAGCTTACATGAGGATATTGAGGAGTTTTCTTCCAGAAACCACAGGTTGATGAGCACATGCTCAATCCCTAAAGAAATCACAGTCCCTAGGACTTTGAGTCACACTGGAGTAGTGTGGAGATTGGTAAAATAATAGAATCTTTTCAAAACTATTTTGATGGCTGTTCCATTGTCTCACTGTTTACTTTATATGGCAATGAACTGCCTGTTGCAAAATATTGTTTTATTTTAATAAAATATCTTTTGCTACAAGAAAACCAGACTGCTGATGAAAGCACTTTTTATTAGGCAGTCCACTAGAGAGATCCCCCCCCTCCATTTTTCACAGAGGTTTATTTCAATGACGGATGATCACTGAAAAATTAATGCATACTCCTTTTCTCACTACATTTCTGATTTGATAATTATACATAGCTTCAATGGTTAGAGAAGTTGCTTTCATTTTAAAAAGTTGTTATTTAAATGTAAGAGATTCTAGCAATCATATGTTAATAATAAAATAATAATTAAATCCAATACCTTTCTTGTAAAATTTGACCCCCTTTTTAAAAAGAAAGAAAATTAATTTTACCACAAGAGAATGAGAATAAAGTAAGTGACTATGAGTTGTAATTTATTTGTAATCTTTGTAGGTCATATTATTAATAGTAGTCACCTTTATTCTCTCTCCCTTTAATGAGATCGTGTTACTGCATTTGTGCTGCCATTGGAAGTTCTGTGCAGGCCATCACTGTGTATAAGAATACTTCTTTGAATTCTGTCACATCTAGAATGGGGCTATGTTCATGGTAGTCAACACAGTTATTTCTTATTTTGAAAATCAGAGGATGTTGAAATAGGAATTATTTTCTAATTTGAAGTTGCATTGGACTGTTCACAAAGGTTTAAAAGCATGTGATATGCTTAAATATCATATTCCATCTCTTTCTAAGGATTTTTTATAAAGGAAGTGATAAGTCCACAAACCAGGGTAGATTTAGAATTGGTAGACTGAGAAGAATTCTTGTAACTTGAATGTCTGGATGTCAGATCTATTACAGCTGTTCAATGAGAGGCCCTTTCAGAGAGATTTATTCTACTTTTGAGTTTTCAGGATTCTGCGGCCGAGGCAAAGGAAGAGACATCAAAAAGGGCTTGAAAATGATTTATTGCAAAACATAGTCCTTGACTACTAAACTAGATAGTAGTACTAGGAAAACTGCCACAGTTTTATGAGATGAATATAAAATAGGAGGTGAACAAGCTTTGGAGTTCTCAAAGGTCCCTTCATCAGTTACAACCTTCATCCTGCAGAAAGGAGTTCTCATTCCTCTAAAGCAGGTGTACTTAATGTTTTTCTTGCTAGACTAATAAAAGCCTTTTTATTGTTAAAGTACGGGAGTCTCAGTAGGAAATTCTCTCTGAGATACTTGGGTTTTAAAGAAGGGTTTGAGAAAATAGTGTGCATGCAGAGTTATTTATTTGTAGTTATTGCTTTGGAGGGTAATTCAGTTTCTAATAGAAGTCACCAATTAGTATTTTAAATGGAAGACACTATCAAAAATAACAACATTTGGATGTTTAATAGATTCTGTGGAAATATACATTTAATGTCTAATATATAGCACTGTAATTGTTCTCCTTTGGCACTCCTCATAGTAAATCAAATTGCTGCAGAAAAAAAAGTTTCAGCCATAGAGAAAGGGATTTCGAGCATCATTTGTAACATGAGAGTAATTCTTCCTCATAGGTTTGCTGGAAAATCAAATAATATAATATATATGAACATACTTTGTGAATTATAAAATGCTCTGAAGATATTAATCTTAATTCCAGTGTCACTTACAATAAGCATTATTGTTATTCTTAGTTCCACTAAGTGTTTTTATTCCCGAGTTGGAGAAGAATGGCTTTTTGTTCACCAGGCTCCTGGATTTTCTGATGAAACCAGGTTTGTGGCTATGTCATTTGATAATAGAAAGAGAAAAAAAGAGAACTGATTCTCTGTAGCCCATAGGTTATCTATTTTGTGAAAGATAAAAAGAAACCTGGAGCTAGTCCCAGCCACCTCAGGCATTTTTCAGGAGCCCCCCCCCCTTTTTTTAAAAAAAAAACAAACCTATAATTGGAATTCTATTTATGTTGTTATATGTTTCTGCACAAATGTAAAGGGTTTAAAAAATTGTTCTCTGGATTTACTCTGCTTCTTCTATTTGGGTTTCTGGATCATTTTTTGCTGGAAGACAACTTTAAATAAATTTGCCATCACTGTCTCAAATTCATCCTCTGAGGTAGCATGTAGCAAATTCCCATATATGAACAAGAAAAATAGGACTGGACACTTTTAGAATTAATATATCTTTTAATTATACAATATTATCTTAGTTAATAATGATTTAAACTTATTTGTTGAATTATTTTATTTATTATTTTATAATAAAATAATTATAGCTCCAAAAGCATATATGTAGATATTTGCATATTTGAACTACTATCTTTTTTTTTGACAGGCAGAGTTAGACAGTGAGAGAGAGAGAGACAGAGAGAAAGGTCTTCCTTTGCCTTTGGTTCACCCCCCAAATGGCTGCTACAGCCAGCGTGCTGTGCTGATCCGAAGCCAGGAGCCAGGTGCTTCCTGGTCTCCCACGTGGGTGCAGGGCCCAAGCACCTGGGCCATCCTCCACTGCACTCCCGGGCCACAGCAGAGAGCTGGCGTGGAAGAGGGGCAACCGGGACAGAATCCGGTGCCCTGACCGGGACTAGAACCCCGGGTGCCAGCACCGCAGGCGGAGGATTAGCCTAGTGAGCCGCGGCGCCGGCCTGAACTACTATCTTATAAATTTACAAGATATTTTATATTTCTTTGGCATGAACATTGTCCTTATGAATGAAACCACTATTTGGAGGAAGGAAGTTTTTCTAACTACGTATAAGATTTTTCCAGGCAACAATTCTTGAATTGCACTAAAATATCTGGACATGTATTTAAAATATACTACATGATTTTCAACTATGCATTGAAGCTTCTTAAAAGATTTTACTTTGATTTATCAAATTGTGGTTTCAATTATATTTCATCCTCTCATCCTAAATTAACTTAATTATTTTTTTAAAATCACTTAAAAATTTGACAGAAATACACAAATTTTACATATTTATGTGATCCTATGTGATGTTTGTTACATGTATGCATTGTGTAATGTCCAATTGAGGTAGATATATTTATCATTTCAAGCAGTTAACATTTCCTTATAATGAAAACATCAAAAAATTCTATCTTCTAGGATTTTATTTAGAGTGAAACATATAGTAAATTAACATTATCTGTATTCACACTACAGTCAACAGAACTCAAGTGCTTCTTACTCCTATATGGCTGTTATGACTCTACCAAAATTTGAGCCTCCTGCAATTTGCTATCCACCCTCATAATTCCATTAAGCTCTCTATTAATAGAAACAAATATGTGGTTTGAATATGGAAGTAAATGCTTTTCAAAATGAAAATAATTATTTTCTTGTGTGTGGATAAGAGGCCAGATCTGTTTTTCTCTTCCCTTTTCTAAACTTGACTAAAGCTCTGATAGTGACCAAAAACTACGGTATATATTGAATCCCTATTCCTAGAAAACAACTTCATTGCTAAGTGCTGTGATGACAGGGACCAGAGCATATGTTTCCATTATCCTTCTCCATCTCATTTCCTGGCCAGGACAGTTGAATGTTTTTATTGTTGTGAGAGGAGCTAACAGGGACTGTCACAGTGCCTTGCACACTGTAAATTCCCAATTTGTTTTTGAAGCAAATGTTACATATTTGCAAACTCTTCTAATAAATGCCTTACTTACCAGGTCCTATATTACAACAAATGCTCATGTTAATGTGTGCATATTAAGATTCATGCATACAAGTGCAAAAACATTTCATCATTACTTGAATTATGAGACTTCAAACCAGTAACTATCATGAATATAAGCCTGTAGTGAAGGGCAAGTCTGTGGTATTTTGTAGTAGAATGATATGTGTGTGTACTGTGAAGAGGAAATTTCAGCACTTCATAGTCCTATGATGAAGCACCAGTGTGGGAGTCATGTCAACTTGCATAGGAAGTGGAAGAGCAAGAGTCAAACAGGAAAAAGCCAGCTGACAATATCCACTTCTGGATTTGTCACCATACTGAAAAAAAAAATGAACAATATATTTTATCTAAGACATTTAAAACTACTTGATTTCATTTACCTTGGAAAATTTATTTTAATTTAGCATGCAAATAATAAATTTGTATGCAGTTACTGAAATCAGATTTTTCAAAGATTTCTTAAAATCTATTAATGGGAACATAGTATGTTTATCATATTTTGCATGGACCATAGCACCAGAGAGGCTCATTTTTATGTAGCTGCCATCAATGCATTTATATTGTTTTCATCTTTAAATTAAAATTTTTTTTTTTTATTTTTTGACAGGCAGAGTGGACAGTGAGAGAGAGAGACAGAGAGAGAAAGGTCTTCCTTTGCCGTTGGATCACCCTCCAATGGCCGCCGCTGCAGCCGGCGCACCGCGCTGATCCGATGGCAGGAGCCAGGAGCCAGGTGCTTCTCCTGGTCTCCCATGGGGTGCAGGGCCCAAGCACCTGGGCCATCCTCCACTGCACTCCCTGGCCATAGCAGAGAGCTGGCCTGGAAGAGGGGCAACCGGGACAGAATCCGGCGCCCCAACCGGGACTAGAACCCGGTGTGCCGGCGCCGCTAGGTGGAGGATTAGCCTATTGAGCCACGGCTCCGGCTCTAAATTAAAATTTAAAATACTTTATGTGGTAAGGTTGAAGTCAGGTAATAGGTTTATAGTGCTCAACAAAATGCGTGTACTCACTAAATTACAGCTGCCATCCTCATCATCTTTCATCATCATTATCTTCTTAATTTCATTCAAAAGCAAAGAACACACTGGGTTGTTCTTTGTATTAAGTTTATGAGGAAAAAAATCGAGTATACTTGGAATTCTTTGATATTCTCTTCTTTAGACGTTTTCTTTTTCTGTTGCCAGTTTCTGAATTTCGTGAGCTTAGGTGAATTGCATTGTCTTGTACAGGAATACCGAAGCAGGTAGAGTTTTTTGTTTTCATCATTTTCCAGGGCATTTCATAGTCAACAGTGATCTAGGCCTGTTCCTAGGTCTTAAATGATAGCACAGATAAAATAATCCAGGTTATATTTTTCCAAACTGAATTGTCTCCCATTTACTACCTTTAAACTTTTTTTGAAGCTTATTTTATTTACCTTTCTTTCACTAAAATAGCCATGCTATGTTGCTGCATGGTATAACACAACCATATAAATTGGCATTTTTCTCTTGTTGCATTTGGCTCTATGCCGTTGAAATTATCTGCAGAGTAGATTACAGAGCCAGAGAACAGTGTATGGTATTAGGTAGGCTTCCTGAAGATGTGTCCTAAAATAATGTAAGAAAGGGATAATTTTCCAGTGGACAGAATAAAGACCACATATGTGCTCTTATATGAGGAGTGCTGTAACTCCTCCTCGTGTCATCATCTACTATCTGTCATGTGCAAAAGTGACTTCATCTTCAACTTTCTATATGGTATGTGATTTTTAAAAATTTATCGCTTTATTTATTTGAGGGACAGTGAGACACAGATAGGTAGAGAGTGAGAAAGGGCTCCCATTCTCTGATTCACTCCCCAGATGCTGCAATGACCTCTGGCTGGGGCCAAAGCCAGGAGCCAGGGACTCAGTCCACGTCTTCCACATGGGTGGCAGGGACCCAATTATTTTAGTGCATGCTGCCTCCCAGGGGCTGCATTAGCAGAAAGATGGAAACAGGGGTTAGACTGAGACTCAAACCCAGATATACAAATGTGGGACACAGGCCTCTAAACTACAAGGCCAAATGGCCACTTCCAGTGAGTATGTTAGGAAAATTTTAGAGTGCTTTAGGTCCTAATGGCTTCCCTGGGTTCAGGAGACCCTTACTAGTCATTGAAGACCGAGTTTAAACTTAATTTTCTCTAGGAATGTTTTTGTTATTCCTCAAAGCAATTAGGCTTATACCTACTTCTCTGTTTACTCCCTGTACACACTTTAGTTGTAGGATCAGATTAGTGTCCTTTTTATTCCTTGATAATTCCTGCAGTGCCTAGATGAGAAATGCTCTCTCTATATGTGTGTATAGGCAACAAAAGAAATAAATGAGGCAAATACTTAAGAGAAAGAAGTTATCTTACGCCTAGAATACCTCAGCAGAAATATTTAATAAGATGTGTATGAGTCAGTTTGTTAAGAATGGCAGTGGAAGAAGGGTTATGAGGAGTGAAAGGAGTGTGAAGTATTTCTCCTACAAATGAAGAGGGAGTTATCTTTTGGAGATAACTGTAGACATTTTCCTTAGAGCCTTCTGAGCTAAAGCATGTCTTTGTATACCTAACCACATCCTTTTCTTTGCTGTTCCACAACATCTTGCTATATCTTCTTTTCACACTCCCTGACAGCACTTCCTTTTCATACCCTGGCTTTCTTATAAAAGAATCTAGCAACCCATAGAGCCGCAAATATAAACTAGAAATTTCTACCGACGTGCAGAGGTTTGGAGACATATTAAGAAACAAAAAAAGATGGCAAAATGTAAAGCTGCAATATTCTGACTTGTAAATATCCATTTAGAAGGATTCATTTCTTTAGTAAAGAAGTTATGCTTTAATTATTCATAGAGTGTAACATAAAATATTAAAATTTTTTGTGTATAAATGTTACATAAACAAAATTTAAAAAGTCATAGCATTGCTTTTGGATGACTACCTGTCACTCAGAAACCTGGTTTTCTGCTGATCCACCTGTAGTGAGGAGTTTGATGGAAGGCTCATTTTCTTTTTCTTTTTTTAGCACTTTGTTTGAAAAAACAGAGGTGTGTTTGGTGACTTAATATCCCTCTAAGTGACACATGCCTCTGATTTTATTGCTGTGTGCCCACGCTTGTTTTGTTCAGACAGCAGTATTTTCTATGAGATTTGCATTCAATTTTTTGTGTTTTACTTTATTAAAATTAAAATAAATTGAACATTTTTTCCATTTAAAATATTTTTAAATGGAGTTAATTTATAGAACTAGAACTTTATAATAAAATAAAAAAGTAATATAAACACAAACAAATGGAAGCTTGCCACATATGGAAACAAGTGAATACACTTTTAAGATTGTTGAGTAAGGAAAACTGAAGTGTAATTCACATAATTTTTAAAATCTCTTTTTGAATATTTCACAGAAAATGCAATTCTATACCCCTCATATATGTTTTAAGGATTTTGATCATGTTTCCCTAAGGAATGCCGCCCTTAACTGTCCTCCTTCTAACTACATTTCTGATTCTGTAAGTCTTTTCAAACCAATTTTCCTTTCCTAGTGGCAGTTCTCTCAACTAACATGTGGAAGTTAGTATATAATTAGTAGAAATTGTGCTCTTATTCCTATCTGCATTTTAAGAACGTTTTCTGGAGCTGTTGCTGAGGCGCAGCAGGTTAAGCCACTGACTGGGGTACCAGCATCTCATACGGGCTCAGGTTCAAGTCCTAGCTGCTCCACTTCTGATCAGCTCCCTGCTAATGGTCTTAATATCTCCTCTGTGCATGTTGCCAGTATTTTTGATAAGTTATTTGATTATCACTCCTACTGTAATTTTGAACAAGCATTTTAAACATTTTTGGCCTCAATATCTTCATATGTACATTGAGAATAATAATAGAATTATTCTGAGGTTCAAGTGAGATTCTGTATATGAAATGTTTAGAGTAAACATGATAGTATGGTTTGAGTATAGCCTCTCCAAAATTCAGGTTATGTCAGTGTTATGGTATTAAGAAGTAGGAGCCTTCAGAGGTGATTAGCCCATGAGGGTACCTGACTTATGAATGGGCTGAAGGCTTTATAAAAGACCATTCATACAGCATTAGGCCTGCTTGCCTTTCTACCTTCTGCCTTGTAAGGGCAGAGTGCTCCTCTGCACTGGAGGATGTGGCAATATCGTGTCGCCTTGGAAGCAGAAAGCAGCCCTCACCAGACCATGGAATCTGTCCTTGCCTTGCCTTTGGACCTCGCAGTCTCCAGAACTGTGAGAAATCAACGTTTATACTTTAAAAGTTACCCCATCTTAGGTACTCTGTTATAGCAACACAACTAGACTAAGACATGGTAAGAGTAATAATGATAACTACAGCAATTATGTGATAATTTCAGTTTATTTTTGTGGAAGGTATTAGTGGTACTCAGAAGAACTTCTCATTATTTCTTCTTTCTGTGTATAATGGAAGATGGTACTTTCATTTCCCTTTGAAAATGGATGTAGCCATGAGAGTTGCCTTGAGCAGACAATAAAATATGAGAAAAAGCGATGAGTGCCACTTCCAAGCAAAGGACCTAGAAACATGTTCTACACACTGCCTCCTACTACCAATAGTAGATGGCGACAGTCCAGGTAGTGGACTGAGAAGCCATGTCCCTGAGAGTACTGTATAAAGAGGAGCACCCCTCCCCAACACACACAATGAACTTACAGGACATGTACTGTGAGGGAGAAACAATCTTACTGTTTTTAAGGCAAAGATTTTTTAAAAAAATAATTTGGATATTTATCTATCCTGATTAGTACAATCTTGTTTGTTTCAGTTACTTGTTATATTATCTTTTATTCAAAATATACAAGAACATGGAATATCTTTTTCAATCCTTGTGTCTGATTTAATTTTACAAATATTCTATCAATTTCTAGTCTATGAGTCTTTAAGGTTCAAAGTTAAATTTCAAGTTTTAGCCGGCGCTGCGGCTCACTAGGCTAATCCTCCGCCTAGCGGCGCCGGCACACCGGGTTCTAGTCCCGGTTGGGGCGCCGGATTCTGTCCCGGTTGCCCCTCTTCCAGGCCAGCTCTCTGCTGTGGCCAGGGAGTGCAGTGGAGGATGGCCCAGGTGCTTGGGCCCTGCACCCCATGGGAGACCAGGAAAAGCACCTGGCTCCTGGCTTCGGATCAGCGCGATGTGCCGGCCGCAGCGCGCCGGCCGCGGCGGCCATTGGAGGGTGATCCAACGGCAAAGGAAGACCTTTCTCTCTCTGTCTCTCTCTCTCACTGTCCACTCTGCCTGTTAAAAAAAATTTTTTTTTTCAAGTTTTTTTTTGGCTATTTGAGGCCCCTTGTGATTTCATGTGAATTTTAGGAAATTCTATTTCTGAAAAAAGTTATTGGAAATTTGATAAAGATTGCACTGAATCTATACATTGTTTTGGGGAGTATTGGCATAGCATCTGTGTTAAGTTTTCCAATTCATTAACTGTGGATGTTTTTCAATTTACTTATATCTCCTTTAATTTATTTCAGCAACATTCTGTTGTGTTCAGTATACTAGTCTTTCACTTCCGTGGTTAAGTTTATTCCTAAAAATGTATATATTGATCTACTTGATAGAACCCTTAGTCTCTGTTCAATTCTGTTCATTTTTAATTTTGTTCCTCACACTTAATTTCAAATACCTTCTATGCATTATTGCCTATTCTTTCTTCTGCCTGTTCAAGTTGAATGTTCCACAATTGTAGTGAACTTTTCAGATTAGTTATTATATTTTTCATCTTTAGAATTTGTTTCATTCCTTTTCTAAAAGATATTTTATTTATTTGAAAAGGAGAATGATAGAGGGGAGAGAGAGAGAGAGAGAGAGAGAGAGAGAGAGAGAGAGAATATATTATCTGGTCATTCCTCAAATGTCTGCAATGGCTGAAGCTAGTCCAGGCCGAAGTCAGGAGTGGAACTCCGTCCTGGTTTCCCACATGGATGGCAGGGACACAAGTACTTGGGCCATGATCACTGCTTTCACAGGCACATTAGCAGGGAACTGGGTTGGAAGCAGAGCAGGCAGCACTTGAACTGGCACTCTGATATGGGATGCCAGCGTTATAAGCAGTGGCTTAACCCACTGTGCCACGATGCCAACCCCTGTTTGATAACTTTTTATGATGTCTTTTCTTTGCTAATTCTCATTTTGTACAGATATTGTATTCCTGATTCCTTTTAGTTATCATGGTACATTTAAACTGTTTAAAAGTTTGGTATAGTAGTTCTGATGACTGCATTTCTTAAGGGATTGTTTCTGCTATTTTGTAAAGCTTGTGTTTTTTTTTTTTAGCTGAAAATTGGGCTTTTGATAAATGTTATCTCTCCTAGTCTTTGTAGGTTGGTTTGTGCCTGGGAAGTCATTCACTAATTAACTGGACCTTAGTTATGAACTTTGGAATCAACTTGAAGAAGAACTTAAGATATCTTTAGGTCCTTTTTGTCTGTTTTATTGTTTGCACCTGTTTTGACATTTTGTTTCACCTGTTCTCTCAGTTGATTTTAAATGTCTTCCATTTCCTGAAAGTTCCACACCAGCTTCTGCTCAGGATCTAGTGTATTTCTTCTCGTGTACTCATTTTACTCATGCATCTATGAGTTTGTTTTTCCTCTGATGCTTTTACAGTCAGTCCCAATTGCTTTCTGCTGTTCTCTTTGTTGAGCTCTGAGTTTTGCTGCTTCTCCCTACTTGAGCTCAAGAAGTTTAAAAAAAAAAGTCAGGCAAAACAGAGACCAATCCTTCAGGCATCCCCAACATAAGGTGGAGCATTTCAAATAATGTTTTGTCTGCTCTCTAGTTCAAGGTAGAGAATTGAGAGGATTGTACTAGAACCTTCTCCAGACCGAGAACTTGCCCAAGTGAAGATGTAGGACAAAGATGAACAAAAATGTCATGGCATTTCCTACCATTTTGAATGTAACTTATTCGCAATTGGACATTTGCTTGCTTCTTAGAATCTTTGACTGTTTTCTAAGAGTTCCTGTATGATTATTATACCCAAGGCTTTTTGTTTGTTTGTTTGTTTTATCACTAATGGGAGAACAAAGGCTTGGAAATCCATAGTCTCAATTTCTTTTCATTTTTTAAAAAGATTTTATTTATTTATTTGAGAGGTAGAGAGTTACAGACAGTGAGAGGGAGAGACAGAGAGAAAGGTCTTCCTTCCTCTGGTTTACTCCCCAAATGGCTACAAGTGCTGGAAACTATGCTGATCCGAAGACAGAAGCCAGGTGCTTCTTCCCGATCTCCCATGGGAGTGCAGAGGCCCAAGCACTTGGGCCATCTTCTACTGCTTTCTCAGGCCATAGTAGAGAGCTGGATTAGAAGAGGAGCTGCTGAGATTAGAACCAGCGCCCATATGGGATGCCAGCGCTGCAGGCGGAGGATTAACCTACTGCACCACAGCGCTGGCCCCCATGGTCTCAATTTCAATTCAATACTTTAGAATTGTATGTCTTTAAGAGTTTAATTCTACCATCTACACATTTACTATACCTATCTATTTTGTTATCTGCAAATAGTGTTTTTGTTGTTGATGATGATGATCAGGGCAGGATCATGTGCAAAAACATGTGCTAAGAGCTCTGGAAATCTTTCTCCAATTTTGTCATTCATTAAGCAATATGCTTTTATAATCAATTATCTACTGAGTTAGAAATACCCTTTGACCTTGTTTCCTAGGTCAGGTTTTAAAATTTGTCCTCCCTTGACTTAACCAAGATGCTAACCACAAAGTTAACTTCAACAAATTTGTAGAAAATTGAATTGAACAATATGTTCTTTGGTGTAAAAAATTTTGAAATCCTTTCATTTTCTTTTTGCAAAACACATGTTTTCACAAATGCTTTGAAGACCTCTCATATACATGGATTTCTAAAGTTTTGCACCAAAATAAATATATCTGTTAATTCCATTTCCATTAACTTTTTGATGTATCTTTTTAATTATATCTGCTAATCTTATAGCTCAATTAAAAACAAAGAAAATAAGTTGATTTGGTTTTTCACACTTTCAGAACCATTTATGCCTTCCTCCTTGTGATCATCAATTTCTTTGATACAGCCTCTTGAACGATGAGTCTGATACTCTTTTCCATGTTGCCATTAACCTCAGTTCTTCAGTTTCCTTCCCAAATATGCTCTTCTTTGGGAGGAAACAACACAATAAAGGCATCTGCCTGGTCATTATGTTTTGGACTCCACACCCAAATGGCTTAAGTTAAGTGGCTAGAGATAGTAACATAGGGGCATCTCTCCCACTTGGCAGACTGAGTTCCCTACTTTTTTTACACCATGTTTAAACATACCATCCATTTGCCCTCAAATTTTACTGGCCCACACCTTGTTCCCTTATATATACAATCTGTGGCTATGCTCCCCCTGACAACACACACACACCAATTCTTTATTTTTGCCTCACGTGACCTGGAGATGGGGGAACCACTTTCCTATCTCTTTGAACCTTCCCTGTATAGAATCTGTAAGGAAAACTTCTTTGAACTTGCTTTCTGTTGTGGTAATGTATTAAGTTTGCCTCTTCAATCTTAAGACTGTTGTTGATAAAGTGGATTTCTGGCAATCTGTCAGACTAGCTGACCTTAACTATATTAAGGTAGTGCATTTTTTTTTTGGTAAAAAAAAAATAGCTTGTATATTTTTAGCACATTTGTAAAATCACTACCACACTTTGAGCAAAGGTATTTAGGGCTATACTGATTCAAAAATTTGAAATTAATTAATTAATAAATCCAGTTCTTATAGTCTTGGGGTCTTGTGACAAAAAGCGTGTGCCCAGTGTTCCATAAAATGAAAAGGAAAAATTATAGCAACATGCGTTTGTAAAGAATTCTATTAGTTCCAGTAAAAGGAATTGCTTAGTGATGTTTGACACTTTCTTGCCAAGATATCAGTGACTGAATAAGTGTTCAAATGGATTATTATAGTTGTAAACTTAAAAAGACAGTTGTAGCGGTACTATTAGATGTTTAGCAAATGACGATAATAATTAATAATATCAGGTAGATAGATTCTTAAAGAACTGAATTAAGAATTGCTATGGCCTAGGAGGTTAGAGCTCATGCTTTTGAGACAGACAGCTGGGTTGAAATACTCATAAAGTTGCTTATTAATGTGGCTTTTATTTTCTAGCTAAAGGAGGTGATTCTTAGACTGTTTAGGTTAAGTGGAACTTCTAAGGAGTGACATAGCCTGATCTTTGACTGAAGGCTTGTAGACTCAGAACTCATTCTTTGAAACCAGTATTTGATTTTTCACTTTCATGTCCTCCTGTTATTAATGTTTCTTCTCTCTGGAATATTCTTCCCCAGATTTCTTTTCCTGGGAGAAATTTCACTCATTCTGTAAGACCTAAATTTTTCAAAATAGCAGACCTTATTAAATTTACACTTTATAACCAGACATTTTAATTTACACATAATGTATATATTTGCTCTTCCTCCTTGTTTTCTCTAACTTCTACCACAATGGGATTTACAGCTGTGTCCTGTACCAGGGACAAAGCTGTACCAGAGTATATTTTAAAGACATTCCAATTTAAGTATAATTTAATTAGTCAGGGTTCTCCAGAGAAGAACCATAGGAATGAGTACTTGTGAGGGAGTATGCAGATATGAGATATTCAAAACTTCATGGAAAATATGGGTTATTGAGAAAACTGTTTATAGGTTTCAAACCTTTTTGCACCAAAATAAACATCTTTTAACTCTATTTTCCACTAACTTCTTGAAATATGCACTTACACACCAACACGAAAAGAGAGAGAGAACCTTAATTCTAGATTCTGTTAACAAAGATTATCTTTTCATACTAATATATATGGCGTTATTTATCATATATTCATTTATTTCTGGCTTTCTTGATTTAATAGTATGTTTGTGAGATTAATACAGTCTTTTGATGTATATAGTAGTACAGAGAGAGAGCGAGCAAGCAAGCTCCAATTCACTAACACACTTTTCAAATACCAACAATAGCTGGATCTAGGCCAAAGCAGGGAATCTGGAACACAATCCAGTCTCTCACATGGGTGGTAGGAACCCAACAACTTGAGCCATGGCTGCCAACTCACAGGATCTGCATCAACAGGAAGCTGGAGTCAGGAGCCAGAGGGAACTATTGAGAAGATGTTCTCTGATATTCTACATTGACATCCTAACCTGTATCTTAACTGCTAGACCAAATGCCTGCACCACTAAACAATTATTAAAAATTGCCTTTAATATATCCCAGAAAAAGTGACTTCATTAATCAAAGCATTCTATGAATCTGTAAATATTAATAATAAATCAAGTTCTCTGATAAAAATAACATTGATGATTACATATTTTCAATATTAAAGTTGTTGCCTTTCACTAATTTAAGTGTTTTAATAGTAGTAATTTTTCTTATAGAGAGCAAAGATATGGAGAAAATGATAAGGCCTGTTTTTCTTGTTTAAGCTTAAAACAATAATTTATCAATTAGGTCCTCTATCCATATATAGACATTACAGAGTTCATCAGTCATTTATTTATGAAAACGGTAGAAAAATTATTTGGAGAATAGCACAAATGATTCTTATTTAGCTAGCAGCTTAGATGAATTGCTATAAATAAATTACAGAATCATTTGAATAATTACTATGCTTTGTTGTCCAACCATTTCATCTATTTTTCTTTTTAAAGTATTTTGAATTTGTAAAATTAATTTTTATTTTTATTTTTCCAATTTTAACAGATTCAATATAATTTATAGATAAAATTCTTTTTTTAACTTTTATTTAATGAATATAAATTTCCAACATACAGCTTATGGATTACAATGGCTTACCCCCCAAAACGTCCCTCCCACCCGCAACCCTCCCCTTTCCCACTCCCTCTCCCCTTCCATTCACATCAAGATTCATTTTCGATTCTCTTTATATACAGAAGATCAGTTTAGCATACATTTAGTAAAGATTTCAACAGTTTGCTCCCACACAGAAACATAAAGTGAAAAATACTGTTTGAGTACTAGTTATAGCATTAAATCTCAATGTACAGCACACTAAGGACAGAGATCCTACATGAGGAGTAAGTGCACAGTGACTCCTGTTGTTGACTTAACAAATTGACACTCTTGTTTATAGTCTCAGTAATCACCCTAGGCTCTTGTCATGAGCTGCCAAGGCTATGGAAACCCCCTGAGTTCACCGACTCTGATCATATGTAGACAAGGCCATGGTCAAAGTGGAAGTTCTCTCCTCCCTTCAGAGAAAGGTACCTCCTTCTTTGATGACCCGTTCTTTCCACTGGGATCTCACTCGCGGAGATCTTTCATTTAGGTTTTTTTTTTTTTCCCCAGAGTGTCTTGGCTTTCCATGCCTGAAATACTCTCATGGGCTTTTCAGCAGGATCCGAATGCCTTTAGGGCTGATTCTAAGGCCAGAGTGCTGTTTAGGACACTTGCCATTCTATGGGTCTGCTGTGTATCTCACTTCTCATGTTGGATCGTTCTCTCCCTTTTTGATTCTATCAGTTAGTATTTGCAGACACTATTCTTGTTTATGTGATCCCTTTGGCTCTTAGTCCTATCATTATGATCAATTGTGAACAGAAATTGATCACTGGGACTAGTGAGATGGCATTGGTACATGCCACCTTGATGGGATTGAATTGGAATCCCCTGGTATGTTTTTAACTCTACCGTTTGAGGTAAGTCAGCTTGAGCATGTCCCGAATTGCACATCTCTTCCCTCTCTTATTCCCACTCTTATATTTAACAGCAATCACTTTTCAGTTAAGTTTCAGCACTTAAGAATAATTGTGTATTGATTACAGTATTCAACCAAAAATATTAAGTAGAACAAACAAACAAAAATAAGAGGGATAACATATTACGTTGTTCATCAACAGTCAGGGAGAGGGCTGATCAAGTTATAGATAAAATTCTAAGAATATGATATTTCCTTCCTCTTCCACCCACCCTCACCCTCTCTCTTTGTTTCTTTCTTCCTTTCTTTCTTTCTTTTGTCTTTCTTTCTCTTGTCTTTCTTTTTTTTTCTTTTTCTTTTTTGACAGGCAGAGTGGACAGTGAGAGAGAGACAGAGAGAAAGGTCTTCCTTTTGCCATTGGTTCACCCCGCAATGGCCGCCGTGGCCGGCGCACCGCGCTGATCCGAAGCCAGGAGCCAGGTGCTTCTCCTGGTCTCCCATGCGGGTGCAGGGACCAAGGACTTGGGCCATCCTCCACTGCACTCCCTGGCCACAGCAGAGAGCTGGCCTGGAAGAGGGGCAACCGGGACAGAATCCGGTGCCCCAACCAGGACTAGAACCGTGGTGCCAGCGCCGCAAGGCGGAGGATTAGCCTAGTGAGCCACGGCGCCGGCCCTGTCTTTCTTTCTCTTGTCTTTCTTTCTCTTGTCTTTCTTTCTCTTGTCTTTCTGTCTTTCTTTCATTTTTAATTTACGTTATAGTCAACAGCTTAATGCTTCATTTAATAAAGAGTCCAACAAATAAAAACAAAGAGAACTTGGTTTAGCGTAAATATAGGCAAGGGTTTTAAATAATAATCAAATAGAAAGATGACCATTCTACTTACATACAGCAAATTTCAATGTGACACAGATCATTAAAATTATAGTAATATAACATTCCTAACCATTGATATGATAAAGGTATAAAATAAAGTTTGATAAAACTATATTTGCAATAACACTGATATACACAGGCATTTCTTTTTTGTTTTTGTTTTTATTTTTTCCTATTTTTAGTTTTAGCTCCCACATATAAAGAAGAGCATATGGTATCTGTTTTTCTGTATCTGGCTTACTTCACTCAATAAGATGTCCTCCAGTTGCATCCATTTTGCTGCAAATGGTAGAATTTCAGTCTTTTATAGATGAGTAAATATTGTGTATATATGTTACATTTTTTTATCCATTCATCTGATAAAGGACACCTTGGTTGATTCCATATTTTGGCGTTGTGAACAGTGCTACTATAACATTAGTGGTGCCAGTATCTCTTTGATACAACGTGTTCATGCCTTTTGGGTATATACTTAGTAGTGGGATTACTAGATCATATGGAAAGTCTATTTCTAGTTTTTTAAGAAATCTCCATGCTGTTTTCCACAGTGACTGGACAAATTTAAATTCCCTCCAACAATAAGAGTTCTCCTTTCTCCACATTTTTGTCAGCATTTGTTATCCTCTATATTTTGTATTTTACCCATTCTGCCAAAGTTGACATGATATTTCATTGTGGCTTCAATTGTATTTCCCTGCTGGCCAGTGATGTTGAACATTTTCTCACATATCTGTTAGCCATATTCTTTTAAAAAATATTTATTATTTGAAAGGCAGAGTTGTGGAGATAAGGGGAGAGACAGAGAGAGATCTTCTATCCACTGGTTTGCTCCCCAAGTGGCTGCAACAGCCAGGGCAGAAACAGGACAAAGCCTTTAGCTAAGAGCTTCTTCTGGGTCTCCGACGTGGGTAGCAGGGACCCAAGCACTTGGGCCATCTTCTGTAGCTTTTTGCAGGCTACAAGTAGGGAGCAGTATTGGAAACAAATGGCACCCATATTGAAAGCCGGCATTGCAGGTGGTGACTTTACCAGATATGCTACAATGCTGCCTCTGACCATTTTTTTAAATATAGATAAAATTACTATTATTTGGCCTCTTGCAGGTCAATTTTCTTGGCCCTAATAGACACCAAAGAAAGAATTATTTTTCTCACAAAATGTTTGAAGATTGGTTACTATAATTTGTTTCTTAAAGTATGTTTGCATTGAATTGGATAATAGATACAAATGTTTTTTTAAAAGATTTATTTATTTTATTTTAAAGGCAGAGTTACAGAGAGGCACAGGCAGAGAGAGAGAGAGAGAGAGAGAGAGAGTGAGAGAGAGGTCTTCCATCAGCTGGCTTACTCCCCAAATAGCTGCAAGGGCCAAAGCTGTGCCCATCTGAAGCCAAGAGCCAGGAGCCAGTAGCCAGGTGTTTCTTCTGGGTCTCCCACGCGGGTGCAGGGACTCGGGCCATCTTCCACTGCTTTCCCCGGCCATAGCAGAGAGCTGGATCAGAAGTGGAACAGTTGGGTCACAAACCGGTGCCCATATGGGATGCTGGCACTGCAAGTGGCAGCTTTACCCTCTATACCACAGTGCCAGCTGCAATATGAATGCTTTTTATCAGATAAAATGATAAAACATAGAAAAATTATTTGCTGGAAATCCAATATAACTTTTTTTTTTTTTGACAGACAGAGTGGACAGTGAGAGAGAGAGAGACAGAGAGAAAGGTCTTCCTTTGCCGTTGGTTCACCCTCCAATGGCCGCCGCGCTGATCCGATGGCAGGAGCCAGGTGCTTATCCTGGTCTCCCATGGGCTGCAGGGCCCAAGTACTTGGGCCATCCTCCACTGCACTCCCTGGCCACAGCAGAGAGCTGGCCTGGAAGAGGGGCAACCGGGACAGAATCCGGCGCCCCGACCAGGACTAGAACCCGGTGTGCCAGCGCCGCAAGGCGGAGGATTAGCCTAGTGAGCCGTGGCGCCGGCCCAGTATAATGTTTTTAATGATTGACTAGAACATTTATAAGTTCATTTTACAGTGGCAAAAAAGCTGAAAGGACATATAATTGAGTCTATAGAATCATGTGAAATTTGAATGTAGCTTCTTTCATAACACACAGGAGTACCAGAATCTGGGTGCATTACGATTGGCTATGGAAACTTTAAGCTAAGTAAAGAAAAAGACAACTGGATTTAAAAATTATCAATAGCTACTACAAAAAACCCACATAATACAGTTTAAATAAATATTTCAGGGATGAAGAACTTGTGCCTACGAAATCATTTTGTCTGACCCTGCCATGGTAACTGCTGGCAGGCCTTGAAATTGTATAAACCTGTAACAAGCAAATTTTTAAGTTGATATTTTTTATAGTCCATGAACCATGTTAGAAATATCCAAATGGCCCTTAGGAAAAAAGAGTTTCCCTACCTCTGGTTTAGTTCGCTACATAGATGATAGATCTAAAATTAATTTTTAAGGGAAACAAGCAAGCTCATTGAGGTATGGTGACCAAAATAAAAAGTAGGAGTTACTAGATTTTGATAGTCGCTAGATTTTGACAGTCTGACTGCCATCTTTTATCCTTGAAATATTTGTGCAAAATCCTCCTGTTTTCTCATATATTTCATGAATATCATTATCTCCGTTACTATTGCTATCATTTTCCTTTTAAAAAATTCCATATAGTTGTGGCAAAACACTCTTAGTTTTGTTGCTAAATATGCATGTCATTAAGTCTTACAACCTATAAAGCACTATCCAGATCTAAGGTACTAATTTTGCTTTTTCTTAGCCTTTTGAAGATAATATATAAGAAGCCATCTGTGCCATTCAAGATATGCTTTGCTCTAAAAGAAAATATTTCATTGGATAGAATATCAAACTGTCCCAGTATGTCCATCCATATGTTCTTGTTTTATAGACTGCCAATACAAGACATTTTTCCCTTTTTTTTTTTGGCTGAATTGCAGATCTTTATGTTATTCAGAAACCGCTGAAAAAATTATGCACACATCAAGGTTAGACAATTGAGAGGTCCTTTAGAATACAGAAACTATGTTATAAATTGTGTGATATGTTTACAAAAGAAAAAATTAGCATCTTTAGAAAACATATCTAGAAAGCTTTCTAAAAAATAAAGTTATGTGGAATAAAAAAATCTAGATATGTAGATAATACATGTCATATTAAATACCATTGTTTTAAATATCCATGGATTTCTGTTAAAATATTTACTGCTGTATATTTTTCTTCAGGTTTCCATTTCACTTCTCTCTTTTACACATAGTCACAAATAATATTTCAGCCCATGTTTTTCATTATTTAGTTTGGTTTGCTTTGAAATTCCACAAATATGTGTGCATGTTTTCATACTTTATGTGATGCAAAGTGTGTAAGACTGCCAGTTTTATCAGGTTAGACAAAAATCATTCTGACTTGAAATCAGATGAAGAGAGTTGATGCAGAATGTTTACCTCATGTGTCAGACTAGAATAGAACACCATATTATAATTCTGAATCTGATTGCATTCACTCATCCTCTGCTTTATGAAACTTGGCTGGAAATGGTAAATAATGCTAGGTTTCAGATCTGTCTTGCTGTTTCTGAATTTGGAATAAGTAACTGTATATGAAGGTGCCAATATTGTGTGTCCATATGACAAACATAAAATTTAAACTTCCTCTCCAATACTTCCTGGAAATACTTTTGGTGCACTCAGTAGAATTTAAAGTGATGCTTATGAATTCATACACCTTTTCTGCCTGAGGAGAGAGATAAATTGATTGATTTACATATTTATTAAATATATCTTACCAGGATGCACAAACCTGCGATATTTCATCTCATTTACCGGGTCACTTTTGTTGCATCTAATCATTAAATGGAAAAAATGAAACAAAAGCCCACATAAGTTGAATATTTGAAACACAAAAACAAAATATGAAAAGCATAGAGACTCATCATATTTTATGTAGGTAACAAGCATCAAATATAAATCAAGCAAAACATAATGCTTTTAAATAATCTCAGGACTTTATATTTTAATTTAATAGTGTCTCAATAAATCCAAATATTTAAATTCTTGTTTAATATTAGACTTAAATATATCTGTGAAATGTGATTCAGGTTTTCATTGCCATCTGAAAAACAAAAGGAAGAACTACATTCAAGCTCTTTTTATAATTTCTTTATTTTTAAATAGGTAATTCTATTAATAGCATGATTTGAAAATTGCCTGTACCAATCAGAAAGTAGTCTTTTGTATTTCTTTGGCTATAACATTCACTTTCTGGATAGCTAAAGGCATTAAAACTAAAAATATGGTCATATATAATCCTACAAATATATAAACTCTATTTAAAATTAGAATACATATCTGAAAACTGTCTATTTCTTCAACAGGTAAGAGTAAATTTTTTAGTGTGAATGGTAAAGAAGCTGTGAGAATTTACTGACTTTTAAAAGTTAGTGTCTCCATGGTTCATTAAAGTCATTACTATAGAATAATAACTAATTTTATATAATTTTTCCAGAGGCTCTTCTTCCTATCAGAACACTAGTCAGATTGGATTAAGGGTCCACCCTTCTCCAGAATTACCTGGTCTCATTAATTACATCTTCAATGACCTTATTTCCAAACAAGTTCACTTTATGAGGTACTAGGGTTTAGGACTTCAATGTATCTTTCAGGGAAATACAATTGAGCCCATGACAATGGATCAGCTGTGAAATGAGTTCTTTTAAAAACAGAGTGATTTTCCAGTACTTCGAGTTACCCTCATACTGTATGTGTGGCTTTGGTAACACCTACTCCTTTACTTTTCTATCCTGCTGCATTTAGAAGTGGATAATCGGAGTTCTCAGCATGTATTGAAAAGTTAGAAAAGTTTGAAAAGATTAGAGATTCTGAAAGAGTTTGGGGTAGTGGAGTTTACAGTAGGATTTTTTACAGTAGGATATTTTAGCCATCATATAAACTAATGTGCCAGATCAGAAGACAACATTTTAAGAGGGAGAGATAATTAAGTAAAAGTGGCTTTGGTTCAGATGGTAGCTCTGCATACTTGAGAAGTTTTTAATCCATATTTCCAGATTCACCTTTTACTCATTTTATGTGGCTGAGTAACAAATTACCACAAATGTAGTGGCTTACAACAGCATCTGTTTCATAGCCCCAAATTCCGTAGGTCAGAAATTCAACCTGACATGGTTGAGTTCTCCGCTCAAACTAAAATCATAGTGTGAGCCAGGTTGAATCTGCACGTAGGGATCCTGGGGAAACATTAGCTTTCAAGCTCATTCAGATTGTTAGTAGAATTCAGTTCCTTGTGGTGATGGACTGAGGTCCTGCTTGTCCTTGCTATGCAATTCTCAGCTGAAGGGGTCTCCCATGTTCCTTCTCAGAGATTCGCCCCTTTCAGCAATAGCATATAGGATATTTCTTATATTTTGAATTTCTGTCTTTCTCCTCTATGATTATCCTGAGAAAATTCTCCTCAATGCTTCATGTAAAAAAAAAAAATCTGGCTTATGTGGATAGTCTTTCTATTTTAAAATTAACTGTTGCATATAATTTAATCATGGAAGAAAAATTCATTAAATTTACTGTTTCAGGAATTATTCAGCATGAGTTTACAACAAGGGCATAACATTCCACCTTAGAATGCTGTAGTTCTTAATTTAGTTCCTGATATTTCATGTTATTTACTTGTTTAAAAAATGGATGAACAGAGGGAAGGGATTTATTATGGACTTCTTTCTCTTTTATAATTATATATGTACTACATTTAAAGTATATTAGCTACATAAAATAATATGTTTCATGTATCAGTATATGTACCATATCTGTGTAATGTACATATATATATATATGTATATATACACACACAAACACACACATCTATTAATCATCCTAATTAAATGGAAACATCTTGAAGCCTAAGAATTTGGACATTACCGACACCATGCATCAGTTTCTATGCAATGCAATCTTTTCAGAGTTTCTTTTTCAGCTTAAATAGAAGAGTTACAGTCATAATTTGATCTGAAATATGCGATGTGCTTTCAGTGAGCCTTGAAGTCCCTTGCAGATGAAATTTGGAAAACTTTATGTAAATTCTAGGTTCATAGTAGTTCATTGAATAAAGACTTCAGTGGGAGGAATTGGGAACATTTTTATGACAGGGCAGAGACGTGATCTATTACTGAAAGGACAATGAATATTATTTTGTGACCAAGGAGAAGACAGTGAAAATTTTGTATGGAGGAAATGCTGTGAGAGATGGTGCAGATGTGGGAATGAATATTACATATTTGCAGGATGAGGAGATTTCTCTGACTATAAAATAGAGTTTGGGTTAGACAGTATTGGAAGAGATATATGTAAAAATATTTTTACACCATATTTTAAAATATCTCAAATATTTAGTTGTGGAGTTTGAAATTATCTCTGAACCAGTGGGATCCATATTAGATTTTTCTTCTTTTCTTTTTTAAAAATATTTATTTATTTATTTGAAAGTCAGAGTTACAGAGTGGGAGAGGAAGAGGCAGAGGCAGAGAGACAGAGAGATGTTCCATCTGCTGGTTCACTCCCCAGCCGCAACTGCAGTCTGGACCAGGCCAAACCCAGGAACCAACAGCTCCGTCTGGATCACCCACATGGGTGCAGGGGCCCAAGTACTTGGGCCATCTTTTGTTGCTTTTCCCAGGTGCAATAGCAGGAGGCTGGATCAGAAGTGGAGCCACTGGGACCCAAAATTGCTACCCATATGGGATGCTGGGGGACCCAAATTGCTACCCATATGGGATGCTGGCTCAGCAAGCAGAGGCTTAACCCTCTGCATGCACAACAGTGCTGGCCCAACTGTATGATTTTAATTAGAGGGATTCTCAGGCTGTAAGTTCTGTGAGACCAAGAATCAATGTCTCTTTTATTTACCATCATATTCACAATGTCTAGCACATAGTAAGTGCTTAATGAGCATTCAGTGAATGAGCAAATTATAAAATGAAGGATATTAGATGGAGGTAGGTCATTTTTAAGGGCTTTCAATAAAGACCTGGTCCAGGGCAGGTGTTTGGCACAGCCGTTAAGATGCTGACCAGGATACTTGCACCCCATATTGAAGTGCTTAGGTTCAAGTTCTGGCTCTGCTCCAGTTCCTGCTTCCTGCTAATGTACAACCTGGGAGGCAGCAGGTGGTGGCTCAAGTAGTTGCGCCTCCACCACCCTCATGGAAGACCTGGATTGAATTCTTGGCACCTGGCTGATGGCCCTGCCACAGTTGTTGCAGGCATTTGAGGAGTGAACCAATGGGTGGCTCAGTCTGTATCTGTCACTCTGTCTCTATCTGCCTTTCAAATAAATAAATAAACATTATTAAAAAACTATAGTCCCTAGGGAAGGGATGAAAACTTAAATTAGGGCCGGCGCTGAGGCTCAATAGGCTAATCCTCCGCCTTGCGGCACTGGCACACCGGGTTCTAGTCCCAGCCGGGGCGCCGGATTCTGTCCCGGTTGCCCCTCTTCCAGGCCAGCTCTCTGCTGTGGCCAGGGAGTAGTGCAGTGGAGGATGGCCCAAGTGCTTGGGCCCTGCACCTGCATGGGAGACCAGGAGGAAGCACCTGGCTCCCAGCTTCGGATAGGCTCAGCACCGGCTGTAGCAGCCACTGGGGGTGAACCAATGGAAAAGGAAGACCTTTCTCTCTCTGTCTCTCTTTCTCACTGTCTAACTCTGCCTGTCCAAAACAAAACAAAACAAAACAACAACAACAAAAACAAAACAAAACAAAAAAGACTTGTGGCTAGACAAAAATGTGTGAAGTACTAGTTAGCATTTACATTGAGTATAGAATTCTTATGTGCTAATGTACATGAAACGAATGTTTTTGAATAATTTTAAGTCCACATAAGAATACAGAGCAAGTTCATTGGAACACAAATGATCTGGAGAAAGTAATATGTCTTAGTAGACCAAACATTTCCAGACTTCATAAACAGTGGGCATTCTTTCATATACCATATGTTGTGCCAATAAACAGACTGCTTTTATTATTGTTCTCTTCAGTAGAGTGAGGATGACAATAGTAGTTACCTCATAGGATTTTTTAAGATCTAAATAAGATAATGAATACAAGGCATTTAGTAGATGATAGAAGCTTGATGAATATTTTCTAGTAAATTAGCATTATCAGTTCAAAGAGTGTGCTTCAAACGTGTTGAATGACATAAATTAGCATACTTCCTTTAAAGCAGAAAAAAGGTAATCTTTATGTTTCTGGTAATTTTTAGAAAATAAGACAAGCTTGAAGATTATCTTGATATGGAAGTTTAGAGAAGAGGTATCTTGTTTAATGAATTACCTGAATAGTTAAACCATTCTTTAGAATACAGCTATAAAAATCTCCAAGGTCAATACCTATATATATTTATTGTTAATATTGTAAATATTAAGGAAATGTTTCAGTATTGAAGATTTTGCCAACCATGCCTGTTGTTTTTACTTAAAAGGATATGAGGATTTAAGAACTTGGATGAGGAGGCAGACTTTTGAATCCTGCTCCACTTTTTTGCATCCTTTTTGTCAGTTGAGAATTAGGCATGATGACAGGATCGATCACATAGTTGTGTTGTAAGGAGAGAATTGATACATGTGGAATGCTTTAAAAATGCACAAGATATATTAAATATTCTATAAATATTATCTACCATTATTAATGTTTGAATTTAGAAAATTATTTTAATTGTATGTCTTTTTAAAAACTCTTTCAGTTCACATTATATGTGCGAGCACACTATTGTGTGTGTGTGCAGTAGTAAAAATGGTTATTTCAGGATATCAATTTGGAGTTACAGCTTTCTTTTGAAAGACTACTTGAAACATATATGAAAAAAAGCTTTTCCAGTGTTGAAGATTGAATTTCCATATCTCTTATACACTTGACAGTTTCTTTATTCATTCTAACAAGTAGAGACATCTGATATTTTCTATGCTTGCCTTCTTTTGAAAATTCTTAAAGTATAAGGCTACATAAAGATATTATTCACAGATGCCTATGTGTATCCAGACAAGAAGTTATTTCTTGAAAGAGGCAGTCATTGTCTTTAGTTGAAGGTCAAGTTTCTTATTTTAAATAATCTTATATCTTTACTTACATTTAAGGAGACCATTTACAGTTTAGATTGTAGGCTAGGTAAGAGGTTATCTAACACATCTTATAGTGAGAAGTCAACATGTGTAACCTGATAAAAATGGCGATTATGTTAAATGATTGTAACAGACTATAAACTGCAATTTCATTGTATGATCAGTTTTATCAGTATCTTCAAAATAGTTTTGCTTGATTCTTGGCCTTGGTGGTATTTGTAATTCACTAGATAGTGGCTGATTTTAGTTCTTAAAACATCATAACTTTTTGTGAACATGCATTCTCTTCTGTGATTTCTTTTTGGTTTTACTAGTTCTGTCACATGCAGTTTCCCTCTTCCATTATTCAGAATTTATTTCAGACTCAAGGAACGTATTATTAATCTAAAAATATTTTTAAAAGGTCTAATGTGCAACAGGTTTGTCATCAGAGAGAAAAAAGCATTTTACATCCAACTGATAAAAATGAATTTACTTTAGTAATTATGTGTATAATATGGTAGCCATTGATAATCAATTAATTTTTTAATAAATCTGTCACACACTTGACACTTACAGTATTTAATAATTTTAATGTTTGGTTTGGATATATTTTTCATATATTTATCATATAAAATACATTAATCAACTTAATGTGTTACTTACAATCATAAACCTACATACACTGATTTATTTAACCATGGAATTCATTAGATGTGTATGAAGTACATGAACATCTTAACACACACACAAAAATATATATAATTAATCTAAAATATACTATATTATTCCACATATTTATCTAGAATCATTGATTTTTACATTTAAAATACTCCTTATTTATGGAGTTTAAAAGTTTTATTTTTCTCATTGCAGATATTAAAAATTTCCATCTTTTTAGCAAACACAAGAAAAGCAAGAAAATTATCTGTAATGAAGAGCACCATTAGGGAACATTATTTCATTAACAGTGTATTTTCTGATATTTCTAACATTTTAATTTCAGATTTTCTCTTTTGTCTCAATTTCAATTTTGTTTTCAAATATATAACTATGGAGTCTATCAATCAATTTCAATATTTGGTAGTGATTTTTATTTCATTTACAGTTCAGATAATTTCAAAGATAATGCAATTTTTGTCAACTAATTCAGGAATTTATATAACAATCATGATTACCTCTAAACCAGTAGAGTCAACTTCAAAGGAAGGCCTTGTTTTTGTGTTTGAGGGAATGCAGTACATTCTGAAATCAACTGATAGGAGAAAATAAAACTGAAATGATTTCATTTTGCTCTTGTTATTCCTATAAATTGTAGCCCTAAGTTTTTATTAGGCTTGAAGATGCATAAAGAGGATGATCTAGGGAAATTAAATGACAAATGGAAGGAAAGAGTCTACGGCAGGTTGACTCAGACTCCATCACAGAACCACGGCAAAGGACTCAAGATGAAAAATAGGACTTTTTAAAAAAATATTTTTCACATATCCTTATTTCTCCATTACCCTCCTCAGGACTAAGTCCAGATTATATAAATCCTTTAAAGTCTTTTTCTAAAGTAGATACATTTAGTTTGTTATAGAGGTTTTTCTGCAGTAGCTATTATCAGAAAGTTGTTATTATGCTCTTCTTCAGATGAATGTGTTCTAATAAAGCATATATTTTATATTTTAAACTCAACTCTAGAGAATCTCAGGAGTCACTCAATTTACATGCCACTACATTATCATAGCCCTTGGGAAAAAAAAGAGCTTCTGGGCTAACAGAAGTAGCTAGCGTTTGTATAACATATTGTTCTTTGTAGAATACTTGTATTCATTTTGTTGTTTTATCAAGTTCTCACAAATACTCCATGGTAGTAGAATAATTAGTAATTATATTTTACAGATGAGGAAATTTAACTTGGTAAAGGTAATATTTAAGAAACATACTTGAAATTAGAATTATTATGTACTTTAAATTCCTTCATCTGAATGAGCAGAGTTCCCCACAATGCTTGCATCATTACTGGTGTATGCATATTGTGCCACATGTCCAAATAATTTCTCAAGTTTTTGTGTTATTTTCTGTGAGTTTATCTATTACAATAGCCAATCTCTTTACCATTTTAAAATAATTACTGGAAACAACACAGCTACACACTTACTAGATACAAAATTATGTTAAGTGAACCTACACACTTACTAGATATAAAATTATGTTAACTGAACCTATTTTGAAAAGCTTTATAATAAAATAAAATAAGTAGTTGATAACAAATTTGAAGTCGATTTCTAAACAGTCATAACAGTGGATTTTAAAAGAAATATAGATGTCAGGGAAATAACTGTGGGAGCGTGTATGCTGGTGTTTACACACAATGTTCAAAGAAGGTTGCAAATGAAGACTATTAATATACCTAGTTTTCCCTACCTTAATTTCCATAACACTTCGATGATTTTTTTTTTACATATGATATCCTTTGGCCTGCCTGTACTTAGGAAACCCCATATCATGTGTCTCTTTATTATTTATTGATTTCAATCTTAATTTGGCTGTCTTAAAATAGTAGTATATCAGATTTAGAAAATTTCCCCAATGTCAACAAGGTTGCCAGATTCTTATTTTTGTCTTCTCCTCCCTAACATTCCTCAGCTGGCCATTAATCTCTTGGTACCAAATGGGGGTGGTGGTAGTGGTAAATTATTCTTAACCATATATAACAGCAAACTCTTACTTAGCTGTTAGTTTCCGCTATGAAAATTTTCCATCAAGATGCTACAAGAATGCTGACCAAACATAAGATGCTTTTACTTTTAAAGGCTTTGTTGGTAGTTATGACAGGGAGTTAAATGAAAGACAAAGAAAGGTGAAATTATAGCACTGTTCCTGGATCGTCTCTAATTGATTATACATTTAATATTTTATTTTATTAAAATTAAATGAAATAGTATAAACTTTTATATTAAAATTGTGAGTAATTAAAGTATGAATTTATCTATGCCATCAGTAAATTAATCATTTCTTCTGCTTGAAGTAATAAACATGTCTCCTTAGACTTACATAATGACTCATCCTAATTATCATTTTAATAAATAATTCACTAACTTCAAGTCAAGTAGTCAAGTAGCACTTGTGCATTTTGCTACCTAAAAGAACAGAAAAAATATCTTTCTGACTCATTTGTAAATTTGAATACTAGAAATATTCTTGCAAAGTTTTAAATGCATCAATCAATAACTGGTGTAAAACTTCATTTTGATTTTCCATCATAATGTTGGTCCAACCATTTCTGTTTCAGTAAATAAGGATGAAATTAATGTTAAATGAAAATAATATTAAATTCTTTTGGAAATTAAAAACATACTAGTTTTAATTGAATCAATTATTGTCCAATAATGATTGCCCTTATAAATAACATCAAACAAAAACTCAAAAAGCGGTTTTCCCAGGTTTTTTTTAGAGTATACCAATGTTTGATCACTTTTGATTCTTTTGTTTTGAAAAATTGTGATTCAGAATGCTGTTAAATTTTCTTTTTTTTTAAACTTTTATTTAATAAATATAAATTTCCAAAGTACAGCTTATGGATTACAGTGGCTCCCCACCATAACTCCCACCTACAACCCTCCCATCTCCCACTCCCTCTCCCATTCCATTCACATCAAGATTCATTTTCAATTATCTTTATATACAGATCAATTTAGTATATATTAAGTAAGGATTTCAACAGTTTGCACCCACACAGAAACACAAAGTGTAAAGTACTTTTTGAGTACTAGTTATAGCATTAATTCACATTATACAACACATTAAGGACAGAGATCCTACATGAGGAGTAAGTGCACAGTGACTCCTGTTGTTGACTTAACAAATTGACACTCTTGTTTATGGCCTCAGTAATCACCCTAGGCTCTTCTCATGAGTTGCCAAGGCTATGGGAGCCTTTTGAGTTCGCCAACTCCTATCTTAGTTAGACAAGGTCATAATCAAAGTGGAAGTTCTCTCCTCCCTTCAGAGAAAGGTACCTCCTTTGATGGCCCGTTCTTTCCAATGGGATCTCACTCGCAGAGATATTTCATTTAGGTCTTTCTTTCTTTTCTTTTTCTTTTTTTTTTTTTTTTTTTTTTGCCAGAGTGTATTGGCTTTTCATGCCTGAAATACTCTCATGGGCTCTTCAGCCAGATCCGAATGTCTTAAGGGCTGATTCTGAGGCCAGAGTGCTGTTCAGGACATTTGCCATTCTATGAGTCTGCTGTGTATCCCACTTCCCATGTTGGATCATTCTCTCCTTTTTAATTCTATCAGCTAGTATTAGCAGACACTAGTCTTGTTTATGTGATCCTTTTGACTCTTAGTCCTATCATTATGATCAATTGTGAACTGAAACTGATCGCTTTGACTAGTGAGATAGCATTGGTACATGCCACCTTGATGGGATTGAATTGGAATCCCTTGGCACATTTCTAACTCTAAATTTTCTTAGCCACATAGATGCACATAGCCACATAGATGAATTAAAATTTAAATATTGGTTTCCTCTTTGTATTGCAACAAATGTGTTTCAGACACAGTGGCTGGACTAGATTGTTTTAAAGCTTAGTTTCTTCATCCTACTTTGAAAGCAAATTCATTCTCTTCTTTCTCCACCACTTTATGTTTTCTGTAAATTAAAAATGATAATGAATTATAAATAAACGAAATTTACGGTGAATCTTTAGTTTCTTCTGAAATTTTACTCTAATCTTCCTTCTCCATCACACTTCTAAAATTGTTGCATTTGCAAAAGGGTTAAGGTTGAGTTGTTCTTTTTATTCCAAATTCCTCATCCCAGTAAAATACTATTATTGCCATTTTTCCCTGGAAAATGCACTTCACTTTCATTTACTGGTCTTGTTCTAAGATCTTATTTGGGCTTCAGCTTCTCCATTTGAAATTAAATTAAAAAATCTTCCTGTCTACCAAATTAAAACTTTACAGGTGATAATGAGACCAATATGAAACAAATTGTCATAGTGTTTAAGCATAAAACATCAAGAACAAATGAAATGCATTTGCTGCTTCTCTTTATAAACACCAAAGTCAAGTGCAGACTTCATTCCCAGGACAAGAGATAAAAGGTTATGAACTATACTTTTGAGAAAACTGTAAATTTGATTTTAATCATTTATTATAGATCATTAAGAGAAATGGCAGTGTATTTGTTAAATTCAGAAAACAACCTTTATAATTTCTTTGAATAACTGAAAATTTATTCAATATAATACTAATCATCCTTAATACTTAAACAGAATATCATCTCACTTTTAATATTGGAGAACAAAATAATAGCTTTGGTTATTTTTTCCATTTTTATCATGGAAATTAAGTAAAAATGGAAAGTACATAAATACTAGACATCTTTTAAAAATTTTTAAATTATTTTTATTAATGTAAAGAGATTATTTCATTTGGGAGGGAGGGAGGGAAGGAGAGAGAGAGAGAGAGAGAGAGAGAGAGAGATATCTCCCATCAAAATCTTCTGGTTTATTCCCCAAGGTTTCATAACAGTTGGGTCTGGGCCAGACTGAAGCCAAGACCTAAGGAACTCATGTTAGGCCTCCCATGTAGGTGGTGGAGATCCTAATACTTGTACCATCATCTGCTGCCTCCCAGGGTGCATATTAGCAGGAAACTGGAATTTGGAGCAGAGCTAGGACATACACTCATGCACTCTTACATGGGATATGGGCATCTCAAACTGTTTCTTAACCACTACAACAAACACTGACCCCTGTAACATCTTCTTATGTAAATAATCATATTCAGGTTACTGACATATGGGTTATAAAATGAAGTTTATGAGACTATCTGGGGACAAAGTTCAAACTGGGTGAGCCAGAAGGGTAGTAGTGTGACAAACCACTTTCCAACACACAATATAAAGTACTCATTCCAGGTAATTAGTTCTCAACCTATTCCATAAATACTATCCTCATTTTTTTGTCTCTGTAGCTTTTCTCATATTTTCCTCTCCTCAAAAATTCATTTTCCAGGGACAGATGTCTGACCTCATGGTTCAGATATCAGTTAATACTCTTGCATCCCACATCAGAATGCCTGGATTTGATACACAACTCCAGCTTCTGGTTCTAGCTCATGATTCTCCTAACACAGAACATGGGAAGCACAGTGACAGTTCAAGTAATTGGACTCCTGCCACCCATGAGGAGACCTGGATTGCATCTGTAGATTTCAACTTTGTCCTGGCATTGTGGGCATATGGACATTTGGGAAGTGAAGCAATGGATAGGAGTGCTTCTTCTCCTCTCCTCTCCTCTCCTTCTTTCCTCTCCTCTCCTCCCCTCCCCTCCACTCCACTCCACTCTCCTCCGCTCTCCTCTCCTCTCCTCTCCTCCCCTCTCCTCTCCTCTCCTCCCCTCTCCTCTCCTCTCCTCTCCTCTCCTCTCCTCTCCTCTCCTCTCTTCTCCTCTCCTCTCCTCTTCCCCCCCATTGTCTCTTCAGCTATCAAATATATGAATAAAATTTAAAAAGAAATTCCTTTTCCAACTGTGACTTCTAAGTTCCACATTGTTGTGGAGCTGACCTTGTCTAAAGTGATCTTTAAACATCTACCACTATTTTTTGAACTTTTGAGAATATTTTCAATCTAAACTAGTATAGTACACATTTTAAAATTTTATACTTTATTTGAGAGGTAAAGAGACAAACAAAGAGGTAGAGATAGAGGTAGAGATAGAGATAGAGATAGAGATAGAGATAGAGACAGAGACAGAAAGCTTCCATACTCAAATGCTCGCAGTAGCTGGGGCTGTTTTCGGTCTGAAACTGAGAGCTGGGAACTCAATCCAGATTTCTCAAATGGGTAGCAGGAACCCAATTATTTGAGCCATCATTGCTGTTTCTCAGAATCTGCATTAGCTGGAAACTAGAGTCAGGATGAAGCCAGGACTTGAACCTAGATATTCCAATGTGGGATATAGACACTTTAAGCACTATGTTAAGTGCCTACTACCCCACAATTTTTTTGTATTTTTCCTTATTATTTCACTGGTTAATCTTATCCCATCGGATATATTGTAAACTTTTTAGGAATATGTTAGCTATTTGTATTCTTGGTGTCTGCTACAGTCTTAGCAATGAAGTAGCAAATAATGAATTATTGATATTTTCCAAGTGAAATGTAGCTGGCACTTCCTATCTGAGGGTTCAACATCTGTGATTTAATCAACCTTGTATGAAAAGTGCTATGAGGGACAGGAGTTCTGCACAGCAGTTACGATGCTGCATGGGACCCCTGAATCCCAGGTTAGAGTGTCTTTGTTCCATTCCCGATTCCACCCTGGATTCTAACACCATGAGAGGCAGCATGTGATGGCTCAAATAATTGAGTTCCTGACACCAATGTGGTAGGCCTAGATTGAGTTCCTAACTCCTGGCTTTGACCTAGCCCAGCCTTGGCCATTGTGGGAATCTGGGGAGTGAACTAGCAGATGGGAGATTTATTTCTTTCTGTCCCAGTCTCTCTCTGTCTTTCTGCCCCTCAAATAAAACAAATAAATGAATTTTAAAATATTTAGAAAAAAACTGTATCTGTACCAAATATGTAAAATACTTTTTTGTCATTATTCCTTAAAGAATACAGTAAAATAACTATATAACATTTTCATTGTATTAGGTGTTAGAAGTAATTTAGAGATGATTTAAAGTATACAGGAGGATATGCTTAGATTACATGCAAATACTATGCCATTTTATATTAGAAACTTGATCATCTTGGATTTTGGTAACTGGAGGTGAGGGCAGATTCCTGGAAGCAATTCCCTTGGATGATGGGGGGTAACATTAGGAATGTCTATATTTTAAATTTCCATATTGAAACTTGTTCACTGACTTTTTTATTTGTGTCTTTGATAATTTATTTTATTATACAAAACCAACCACAAGATTTTGTAGAACCTGCACAGACAATGGATTTTTCCTTTTTATCAATGTACAATATCACTATTTGTGGAGGACCTACTTTGTTACCGCTTTTGTAATACATACTGGAATAACAAGAATAAGGACACAAAGTACCTCCCCTAAGACATCTTATAATTTACTGATGAAGAGAGCGTACCAGTTCCAGAAACTAGATCCAAGGATGGCCAAGTATCTATAACTCTCGGTTAGAGAAACCAGGATATAATAACTTCTAAAGTCGGATTTAGAGATTTAGTAAAAAAGTGAAGAGAAAATAGCATCTCAGAAGTTAGAGGAAGAGATAATTAAAGAATAAGAATGTGCTCAGGATGTCATGTGCTGCAACGAGGTTAAACGAAATGAGAACAGAAAATGAAATTGTCCAGTATATTTAGCCATTACGTTGTAACTGACAATATTAGTGAGTGAAGTTTAATTGGAATCGTGAGAGCATAAATAAGACTGCAGTAATCTCAGAGATGAATGATAAGTGGGGATTTTTTTCTTCTTAGAGAGGAGGACAAATGGAAGAAGAGACATTAAACCACAGCAACACCTGTGACAATGCAACATGTGCACTAAAAAGTATTGTTATGTTCCTTTATTTCAAGAAGCATCCTAAAAAGCACAACAAAATTAAGACTTACAGGCTTTTAATTTGTTTTATATTCAGCTAGGAACGGAAAGCAAAGATTTAATTCAAAGTGGTGTAATAAAATGATGTATAGAACTTTCTCGAGAAAGTTACGAAGTACGATTTTTTTTTTTTTTTTTTTGGGACAGGCAGAGTGGACAGTGAGAGAGAGAGAGAGAGAAAGGTCTTCCTTTTTCCATTGTTTCACCCCCCAAATGGCTGCCATGGCCGGAGCACCGCGCTGATCCGAAGCCAGGAGCCAGGTGTTTCTCCTGGTCTCCCATGCGGGTGCAGGGCCCAAGCACTTGGGCCATCCTCCACTGCACTCCCTGGCCACAGCAGAGAGCTGGCCTGGAAGAGGGACAACCGGGACAGAATCCGGCGCCCCGGCCGGGACTAGAACCTGGTGTGCCGGCGCCACAAGTGGAGGATTAGCCTATTGAGCGTCGGCACCGGCCCACCATGTCCATTTTTAAAAACACACATGTTTCTTGGAGCACTAAACCTGAGACTTCAAATGAAGGTCCACAGTGTGTATTAGCTATACTTATCTTCCAAATGGATATAATAATAATATTTACATCAGTTGCTAAAGGATATAGTGAGTGTAAAGTACCTATCATAATCACTCATACTAAACATTCAAAGAAATTAGATAGTAATATTGGCAATAATAATATTAGATATAATATTAAAGTAATGTATCAATGTGTTTCGGGGAAATAAAATACTAATTTTACTCCTTAAATGAAAGCTTATGTTAAGGATTTAAGTATTTTCACATCTAAAATAACTTGCCAGAAGCTTTGATTCTGTTTCACGAGATGTAAATGGATGCTACTGAATGAAAGGGAAAAGGCTGGCATTCTGAGTGTCAATTAAAATAATTCAATTTGATCTTGATCAATGAAATTGGGTGTCTATGTTAAATCATAATATGCTTAAAGTTTATTTTTCAGTCTCTATTCTACACAGCCTCTACAGAGTAAAAATTATCATTGAAATAAGCTAATTTTTAGAATCTCATCCCCAACATTATGTAAATTTTATTATAAGCATCAAAAATCAGCATTTTCAATATTTTTTACTTAGACTATAACTCTAACATACTTAAGAGTTATTTTTAGATGTATTATATTTCTGGAATATAACTCTAACTGCGGGTAAGTAATTTAATATTGCTACTAACAACTATGAAAACAGATACAAATTTACATGGGTACCCAAACCTATGAATATTAATATAGGATGTAGGAAAACAAGGTGGGTGAGAAAAAAATCTTCAGCATAAAGTGTATGCCTCTTACCCTTACAACTACTTCTTAGTTTCTTCATTGGCAAGGTGAAAAAATTAATTTTATCTTCATTGAATAAGTTAATGCATTACAACTACTTATTCTGATGTCTCACACATAGAAAAGTCAGTAACTGTTAGTCATTATCATCCTCTGAAAAAAATTTCAGATCTCATGATAAGCCTATGATGTGTCACTAGTGTCACATTTATGTAGATAGTGATTAAGAGTGTGGTAAAATTATTATTTAAATTGTTCACTCTTGCATTTATCTTAACTTTGGTGACTTAAATATTTTGCTGTGTTTTCTTATCTGATTTGGAAATGTGGATCTTGTGTTGAATGTAATTATATTCAAATGAATCAAAGATACATGGCAAATTTACTGGGAATTTAGGATTTATAGTTTCTCTACATCACGTTGATTATTGTATGTTATTTTAAAAATAATCAATTTCATATTTTAGAGATATCAAAATGTTGAAAGTTATATTCAATACCTAACATAATCATGTTGTCCTCAAAAGTGAAGGATAAGGTGATTGACTAACTAAACATTAAATTTTTATAATCTTGCTATGGGCCAGCATCATGGCACAGCAGGTTAAGCCATAGCTTGTGACACTGATATTCCATACCTGAGTGTTTATTCGAGTCCTGGACATTCTGCTCCCTGACTAGCTCCCTACTAATGCAGCTGGGAGGCAGCAGATGATGATCCAAGTCCTTGGGCCCCTGAAACCTATTTGGAAGGCCAAGATGGAATTATTGACTCTGGCTTCAAAGTGCCTAGCCCTGGCTCCTTGTGACCATTTGTTGAGTGAACTACTAGATGGAAGAGCTCTCTCTCTCTCTCTCTCTCTCTCTCTCTGATGCTCTGCTTTCAAATAATCAAAGTGAGGTCTTCCATCCACTGTTCACTCCCCAATTGGCCACAGTGTCCAGGAGCTCCTTCCAGGTCTTCCCAAGCGGGTGCAGGGGCCCAAGGACTTGGGTAATCTTCCACTGCTTTCCCAAGCCATAGCAGAGAGCTGGATCAGAAGTGGAGCAGCTGGGACTCGAACTGGGCCCATATGGAATGCTGGCACTGTAGGCAGCAGCTTTACCTGCTCTGCCACAGCACTGGCCCCAAATAAATCTTAAAATAACTAAGATCTTGCTATGAATTAAGTAGTCACCTTTGAGGTGGGCCAGTGCATGTGCAAGCAAAAAAAAGGATACAAATGTGTTATTGTTGCTTTTCCGATTTTAATATTATTTTTGAAATGGATATATTTGATATTTCATATACAAATATTAAAATGGTCATGTGGAAGAAATATTGAAATGTACTGGGCTTCACTTCTTAATCATGATATTAATATTCTTATAGAACAGAAGATCTTTATATAATATACATACACCCACTCTCCCCCAGATATATTTTCTGTTCTTTTATTGTAGACATGAATTGGGTTTTAGTTCAAGACATTCAACTTGGGAGTTGATGGAGAGTGTTTTGTGATGTTGGTACAAGGCAATGCCCATGGGATCTGGTGTTTAGACATCTAAATCTAAAACACAACCTGAAATCAGGATGCTTATAATACCTATCCCATGTGTAACAATATGTAAAGAAAATGAATTTCTGAGTGCCTACTGAAAATCATTAAAATTATTTAGTATTTGCAATAATTATCTTTAGCTGTACCATTGACTATTTGGTTTTGAGGCATGTTGGTTATTAGTACTGAGCTTTTTATTTTTTTTTCCATGTATAAAATGTTCTGTGACATCAGAGGTCCAATAGTAAAAGAAACATTCTGAGGTAAATATCTGTGTCTATGTATTATTTTCTATTTCTGCTATAACAAGTTACCACAACTTAGTGGTTTAAACAACACAAGACTGTCTCACAATTGTGGCTGTAGTGAGTTTGAGATTAGCTTTACTAAGCTAAGATCAAGGTGCTGGTAGAGCTGTATTGCTTCTGGAGGTTCTAGAAGACAATGCTTTTCCTGCCTTTTCTAGTTTCTACAGACTGTCCTTATCCTTTGGTGTGTGGTCCAGCATCACTCTCACTTCTGTTTCCATAATCACATCATGGTCTCTAACTCTGACCTCTTTTTCTCTTTATCAACACTTGAAATTATGTTGGACTCACTTAAGTAGTCCAGGATAATGTCCCCCTCTGAGAATCTATAGCAATCATATCTGTAGTCTCTTTTGCCATGTAAGGGAACATGTTCACAGGATCCAGGGACAAAAATATGGCCATCTACCTACCACAGCATGTTTAAGTGTTTTTCAAATGTTGAAAATGTCAATGACTTCATATTTGTATCCACTATATTTAAATACTCATATTTTGTAACATGTAAAATTTATTTTAAGATCCTGATTCCTTAAATTTTTGTTTATTTAGGCAATTATAATACCAGGTAAAGGTGAAACATTTTTCTATTATTTAGTGTTGTTCATCTTTTGATGAGTTACAGTCAAATATTTCTAATGATCTATTAATTAACCTTTAGCCCCTTATTGACATGTTTTAATTAATTCATTGTAATATCTTTTTAAAAAATTTATTTGAAAGTCAGAAATAGAGAGAGATAGAGGGAGAGAGAGAGAGAGAGAGAGAGAGAGGAATCGAAAGCTAGAGATAGATCTTTAATCTGCTAGTTCACTAGTTCACTCTCCAAACAACTGCAGCAACCAGAACTGGCCTAGATCCCAGAACTCAGTCTGGGTCTCCTACATGGGGGACCAGGAAACAAATCCTTGAGCCATCACCTACTCCTTCTCAGGGTGCACATTAGTAGGAAGCTGCATCAGAAGTAGTTTACTGACTTACCCACTGCACCAAATGTCTTCTCTTGCAATAGGCTTTTAGTCAAAATTACACAAAGTATAATTCAAGAGTTTATGCTTTTATTCTATTCAGTTACTTGGTCTGAGATTTTATTATCTTCTTAGAGTAAAATGATTTTATCTCAGTAGAGTAAAAAAAATTGTGTGGAAGTATTTCTTTCTGTTTCAAGAGATGAGTGACTTGTTTTTCTCTTTCTTTTAATTGGCTTCAACTGGATTTTTTTGTAATTGTCTATCAGCTTCAAAGGTCACGGGTAAGGCCAGGCCTATGTCTTGGATAATGTTTACAGTGTTCTCCAATGACTTGAAATGGACTAAATTGTTCTCAGTCAACAGTAGTAAAGGTCACGGAGAAAATCAGTTTAGTCAGCCTTGTCTAGTTCCTAAGTACACATAGTAAAATATACCACAGAGTACAATTTTAACTTTAAAAGAAACTGGCAATCAAGGGATTAGAATCCATCCATCTTTTGAGTGCTTAAACTGCTAGACAAGGATTTTTCAAGAGGAGTTATTAAAATTTCAGACCAATCACTACTCAATTTTTCCTTTTAGATTGCTGTTCATAACCACATTAGAATAGATTATGTACTTTAAAAATATTTACTAAAATATTAAAAGTTATTGGCTGTGGTTAGTTTTGTGATGAGAGTAAGGTGAGAGAAGATACTCATGGTTCTTTCTAGTATGATTCGAAAGCCTGTATACTCTGTTTTAAGGTTTTATGACTCTCTCATGAGTCATTGAGGAGCAAAACAAACAAACAAGTGAATACATCCTATAGTTTAATCCTAGTCAACTTGGCTGAGCTTGTATAATTGTAATCCAATAAAGTTCAATTCAGAAATACCCCGGAAGGATTGTTGACATTAGTCTCCTCCAGATAACTTCTGCTGCTGCATCCTCACAATGTATGGAAACAAGATTTCTTCAGATTTATAACTTGTTCATTAGTCAGAGTGTTACTTACTTAGACTGTCAGCAATTATACAAATGTTCAAGTCAGGTTTAAGTGAGCGATTAGTTATAGCTAAAATATACAAGTGAGAAGCCATTGTTGTAAGCTCATCCCAGATAATGTCAATGATGTTTTTCGTTTTGAGGGTCGGACGAAAAGCAAGCATTTGCAAATCACCTCATTCTAATATAAAGTGAACATTTGAGAAAAAGTAATGGGAAAGAGGTAGAATTTTGCATAAATTCCCTCTGTAGCTTACTAACTCTCTTCATACTACACTTGATCTTAGCCAAAAGGCTGAGTAGGGATACTAACTCTCTTCATATAAGACACAGACCAGAAGACTTGCTTTTAAAACAGATTAATGGCTGGTGCCGCGGCTCAATAGGCTAATCCTCCGCCTGCGGCACAGGCACCCTGGGTTCTAGTCCCGGTTGGGGTGCTGGATTCTGTCCCGGTTGCCCCTCTTCCAGGCCAGCTCTCTGCTGTGGCCAGGGAGTGCAGTGGAGGATGGCCCAAGTGCTTGGGCCCTGCACCCCATGGGAGACCAGGAGAAGCACCTGGCTCCTGCCATCGGATCAGCGCGGTGCGCTGGCCGCAGTGGCCATTGGAGGATGAACCAAGAGAAAAAGGAAGACCTTTCTCTCTGTCTCTCTCACTGTCCACTCTGCCTGTCCAAAAAAAAAAAAAAACAGATTAATGTGATGTCCACATAAATGCACATGCACATATATTAGTGCTTTACTATATCTAAGACATCTGACCTTAGACAAGTCTGGTTAGGGCTGGTGCTGTGGCATAGTAGGCTAAGCCTCTGCCTGCAGCAATCCACATTCTATACGGGTGCCAGTTTGTGTCCTGGATTCCTCTCTTCCAATCCAGCTCCCTGTTAATGGCCTGGGAAAGCAGTAGAAGATGACCCAAGTGCTTGAATCCCTACACACATGTGGGATACCCTGAAGAAGCTCCTGGCTTCAGATCGGCTGAGCTCTGGCCATTGTGGCCATTTGGGTAGTGAACCAGCAAGTAGAAGACCTTTTTGTCTTTTCCTTCCTCTATCTGTAACTCTACCTCTCAAATAAATAAATATTTTTTAAAGATGTATTTATTTATTTGAAAGTCAAAGTTACACAGAGAGGAGAGGCAGAGAGAGAGAGAAAGAGAAAGAGAGAGAGGTCTTCCATTCTCTGGTTCATTCCCCAACTGGCCGCAATGGCCAGAGCTGCGCCGATCTGAAGCCAGGAGCCAGGAGCTTCTTCCAGGTCTCCTACGTAGGTGCAGGGGCCCAAGGACTTGGGTCATTGTCCACTGCTATCCCAGGCCATAGCAAAGAGCTCGATTGGAAGAGGAGCAGCCATGACAAGAATCGGCACCCATATGGGATGTCGGCGCTTCAGGGCAGGGCTCTAACCCACTGAGCCACAGCACCATCTCCTAAATATTTTTTTTTAAAAAAGGAAATTCATATTTCTTCCTTGAGTACATACCCCAACTTGGGGTGTACTTTGGACTTCTTTCTAGATATCCCAAATTATGGTTCTGTTTATGTTCAGCCCCTGCTTTTCCATCAAGATTTGTTATTCCTGTAGTCTACTCCACCCTTCAGCTTAAGAAATAAAAGACTGTAAAACTGTCGGCAGCTCCTTCCCTGAGGATCTCTTAGTGAATATATTTTGTCTGTTCCTCCGACCTGAAGTAATTCCTATGAAGAATTACTATTTAACATCACTAAAAATATTTATGCTTTTCCTATATATGTATACATTTCTGTCATTTTATGATACTCTTATTTAAATTTTATGAAAACTTTCAAATATTCAGGAAAGTTTTAAAAAAATCATACAGTTGACACATAGACACTACCTTTGACATTTTACTCTGCTTGCTTTATTGTAAATCTATTTTACAATTATTTGATATGTTTTACAATTTGGTGTAAAATATCTCATTTTTTTAGAGTGCATATTCATGCCTTGTTCTCTCTCCTCCTCCTCCTCCTTCTTCATCATCATCACTTTATTTTACGCGCACTCTAGCTTGTTTCAGGAAGTGTTTAATTGGTTGAAATGCACATATGATACAATAAAATTTAAAAATAAAAGAGTAAGAAATATGGATAAAAAGACAGTAAGTAGTGAAATATAAGATGTATAAACAAAATAGGTGCTTTGAAGGTCTACATACTTGCTAGAAGAGGTTAATAAAGGTGATTGTTTTAATGACCAAAGCGGAGAAGTAAACAACCATTAGTTAAAAGACACATCTCTCATTTATTTAAGAAACATTCATTGAACCCCATTAAGGTACTCCTTTAAAAAAACTCAGTATACATAAAAATGAAAATAAACCAGTTTCTCAGGAGAAGCATATTCTTCCTGAGACCGAGGCTGGAGTGGAATTTCTTTCATGGGACTTCATAAAGAGAATATTGTATAATGTGATGACCATCATACCCAACAACATGCTCACAGTAAATAGCATGATCAGTTTCAGAGGCTAGTTTCTTATAGTGTCCTTCACTGTAGGTTGATTACCTAATGCCAAAGGTCAGTACAGGGAAAGCAATTATTTGAAAAATCAAAATGATTTGGCCCCACCACACAGCTCTCTGGTTGTATGGCTTCCTCTAGGGATAGATTTTGATGTATAGTCAGTTCAGCTATAACACTACTTATGGCATCATAAAAAACACCATTTTTTCTTTCAAAATTGCACAGTAAAAACCACAGAGCTCATGGGAAAAAAAGGTTAGGTGTATAACATTCAAACATTTTGTCAGTGAAACATTAACAAAAAAACCTAAATGAGAAGATTCTGATAGTAGCACAGTTTTATATACAAGGTTACTGCAAAAAGTTTGTGGAAAGTGATAAAAAAAAAAAAGAAATCTATGAAGATGAGGGCTCTTCAAAAATTCATGAAAATGTGTGTTTAGAAAAATTTTTTCATGAATATCACATTTTTGGGTCAATGTGCAAAATCCAATTTTCCATTAACTTTTAATCCAATTTTCCATGAACTTTTTGAAGTCCCCTCATATGTTGAATGGTTAAAATATCAAATATATAAATACTATCATATTTTATGTGGCAATTTATCTTGTGGAAGTGAATTTCAGAAAGGTTGCAACTTGTATTACTTTGAGGTTGTTTATTAAATTTATCCAAAGGAAGACAGAAAAACTGTAGCATCAGATGTGTATGGGTAGAGCTCCTTGCCCTGGATTTAACATTTTGGCCAAAATATCACAGTTAAGAATCGTTTAATAGCCTTAAATTCTGGCCATGTTTTTATGCACTTTAGGTGTAGATCTTTAATGCATGAATTTATATTAGACACATTTTTCATCAGAATTGAAAATTTGATTTGATTGACAGCCTTTATCTTTAGGTTGTGTTTTATTGCTAGGAATGGTTTAGCAGATATCTCATTGTCATTCTTGGCTTTTCTGGAAAGTTGAAGACATTGAGAACTGTAGAGATGTTTGAAGCCACAAAACCACCACTAGGATGAAAAGACATCCATTTGGCAGTCTTTGGAGATTTTGATTTAAGGGAGTTATGTAAATATAGTCTTTTATGTTTTTTTTTTTATTTTTATTTTTGACAGGCAGAGTGGACAGTGAGAGAGAGAGACAGAGAGAAAGGTCTTCCTTTGCCGTTGGTTCACCCTCCAATGGCCACCGCGGCCGGTGCATCGAGCTGATCCAAAGCAAGGAGCCAGGTGCTTCTCCTGGTCTCCCATGCGGGTGCAGGGCCCAAGCACTTGGGCCATCCTCCACTGCACTCCCTGGCCATAGCAGAGAGCTGGCCTGGAAGAGGGGCAACCGGGACAGAATCCGGTGCCCCGACCGGGACTAGAACCCGGTGTGCCGGCGCCGCAAGGCAGAGGATTAGCCTAGTGAGCCGCGGCGCCGGCGTCTTTTATGTTTGTGAGAAAATTCGTTCCCATTTTTTTCACTGTTTGGTCTAGGATCAATATACTCAGCAAGCTTTTCATTTCTCCAATTTCTTTAAGTCTTCTTGTTACTGACTTTGAAGCAGCACTTGAAGTTGTTGCAGGTTGTGTCACATTTTTTCACACCAATAGTCAATTCTCTGAATCTCTCAAACTGAGTGTCTAACAATTCAATTCAGTTCTGGTACTATCTATTTACCTGGTGTTGGCATCAGACCCCAGAAATTAAAGGACTTGGCTCTTCTAAACTGTTCCCACTTCAGAAGCCAGCTGCAAGTCCTGGGAGCCATCCGTAATTTCACTTGACTGGGTATAAATCAGGGCTTTCCAAGACCTCCTGCTCATATTTGACAATTTGTTGGAACAACTCAGAACTCAGGAAAGCTCTTTGCTTGCACTATTAACTTATTATAAAGGATACAAGTCAGAAACAGCCAAATGGAAGAGATGGGGGAATGTGTTCTGAGGAATTTCTACACCCTTTCCAGGCACAACACCCACCCAGCACTTTGATGTGTATCCCAACCCAGAACGTCTGTCAATCATATTAGTTAAGAGTCTTCATAGAGCACATTCCCCAGTCCCTTCTCCCTCCCTGGAGATCAATGGGGCTGAAAGTTCCATCTCTTTAATTACTTGGTCTTTTTGGTGACGAGTCCTATCCTGAGGCTATCCGTGCACCTTGTTCTAAGTCATGTCATTAGCATAAATTAAAGTATGACGAAAAAAGGCCCATGAGGATTTTTTTTGAAAAAAAAAAAAAAGTCACATCACTCAGGAAATTAGTGGGTTTTAGGAGCACCATACCCAGCACTGTGGACATAGAGCAAATATATTTTTTGTATATCACACAGCCATGGAAATTTCTTTTGCTTTATACATTGTTTCAAGTGGGCCATGAAGTGGATTCATTTCTGTCTCTTGCTTAGAAGACATCAAATACTCTTTCATTTTGAAACACTTTGTTATTTCAAGCTTTTCCTCAATACTTAAAAATTTTCCTTTTCATGCATTACTTGAGGTTGTTGAACCAGAATGTTTATACATGTTGTAGATGTTGGCATTTTCTTAAATATAAAAATGTTCTTCAGTACAAAAGATGGCGAAACACCATTTTCTAAGATAACATGTTTGTTCATGGTGAACTGAAGTTGCTAGTAGATTTTTGATGTGTTTTTGTATGTTTTTTTTTAAAGATTCTAATGTAGGGTTTAATTTTTCATGTTTACCTAGAGTGTTCCAGAACATAATCAAATGTGAAATTCTCTTTATGCTCAAATTGCTCCATAATATATCAATCCTGTTGGAACAAATTCATGTTTTCAAAAAAAAAAAAAAAAACTGTAGCAGAATTGACTGCTTCTCAAGGAATGGACGGGCAGCATATTCTTCAGAAAATGCTGCCTAAATAATGCATAAACTTCTCTACTACAGCTTCTATTTAAAATAACATTGAGAAAATAAAATAAAATAAAATAAAAACGTTGAATACTAAAATTCAAGAGGATCAGCATGTAGCTGAGCAGTTCAGACACCAGCAAATCACATCAGAGCATTTGACTTAAATTCCCAGCTCTAGTGCCTGACTCCAGCTTCCTTATAATGCAGGCTCTGAGAGGCAGCAATGCTGGTTCATGTAATTGAGTTCCTGTCGCCCACATGGGAGACATGATTGAATTGCTGGCTTTTGGCTTTGGCCCTGGCCCAACCCCAGCCGAGCCACGGCCACGGTGGGCATTTGTGGGTTAAACCAGTGGATAAGCATGCTATCTGTTTCTCTGCCCCTCAAATGCATTTTTTTTGACAGGCAGAGTGGACAGTGAGAGACAGAGAGACGGAGAGAAAGGTCTTCCTTTGCCGTTGGTTCACCCTCCAATGGCCGCTGCGGCCGGCACACCACACTGATCCGAAGCCAGGAGCCAGGTGCTTCTCCTGGTCTCCCATGGGGTGCAGGGCCCAAGCACTTGGGCCATCTTCCACTGTACTCCCGGGCCACAGCAGAGAGCTGGCCTGGAAGAGGGGCAACCGGGACAGAACCGGCGCCCCGACCGGGACTAGAACCCGGTGTGCCGGCGCCGCAGGCAGAGGATTAGCCTATTGAGCCACGGCGCCGGCCTCAAATGCATTTTTAAAAAGCTGATTCTCCCTAAGAAGTAACTGGAGTTTAGTTGTTCTGTACTACTGTTTACACGAAGTATCACATGCTTTAACTGAGAATTCAGAGTCAGGATGCAGGAACCAGGACCCTATCCTCCTTAGTTGCCAAAATGTTGGTTACAGGAGGGATCTTCAACCAAAAAAAGTGAAAAGTGAAAAACATTGATTTCTGATACTAGTGCTGTCCCTCACATATTAGAAATCATCCTATCACTTATAATTTATTTTCAACAACATAAGTCAACATTTACAAAATTTTTGCAAAGTCCAGGTGAACAGGTCACTACCCCGCTAAATCAAATATCTCAGTCTGAGAATAGGCAATAAGTTTGAATTATTTAAGAATTTTATATGATAGTAACCATTTTGCATTTCCTTGCATTCCATTTATTTGCTGCTGCTGCAATTATATTCCTACTACAATGGTGTTATGACCATCTTTTTTTTTTTTTTTTAACAAGAACTAGAGGCTGTACCATAAATGAGTAAGTACAACTTAGTTCTAGGACTCTTTATGGAAATCAGCGTGGAAATCAATACCTTGGAAAAAGCCACGATATTATGCTTATGTCATACTTTATCAGCTAGTCTCTCATAGTAGAAAAATACTTTGAGAAGGTTCTTTGCTTTTTGGCATTATATAATTTATCAAACAAAATGAACAGCATCATCAGCAAGAGATATGTGAAAAGCTGAGTGACTGATTTGAACATTAGTCTCAAAATATTCCCTTTCTTGTCATTTCCAGCAGGCAGTATGAAACTTAAATGTGAAAGCTTTCTGTTTAGCAGAGCATTTCAAATAAGCCAGCCACCCTTAGGGTGTGGGACTGTAAGTTCTGGTTCTACTTAGTAGGAAGGTACTATAATATAAGAGAAAACACTATTTTGAACAATTCACAGTATAAAGACAAATGCTTACTATTAAAAAAGGGTAAAAGATAAAGTATACTATTTGAAATGCTGACTCCAAGAAATGATGACTTCCTTTAGAGAAAGCCATGATATCCTGATTCAAAGAATAAGATTGTGTCAATACTAATTTCTATTTGGCAGGAAATTCTTGTTTGAAATTTCTCACTGTGTTGATACAAAGAAGGATACAATTATAAAATGAGAATTTTATAGTTTTCCTTAAAATATAATAGTAAGAATGGTATTTTTTTGCAAAAAAGACTATAGCTGTCATAGAGCAGCTCATGTATACTACTATCCTATTAACCACATATTTATGAAAATCTCTTTGACTTCAGCAAAGGTACATTTCCTCTGTAATTTACCTAAATACGGTGCCAGCTATGGAGCTTACATTAACACATTTACATTCCAAAATAACTCAGAACTTGCAGGATTTTTTTTTTCTTTTTCCTCTTTCTTGTAACAGAAAATTTATACCTCTAGCAATAAGAAAAGAGATCTTTGTGCCTATGGCATCACTTATCCACATTGCTGATGATGAAATTTGAAGAGAAATTGAATTACATCCTATACATAACTGCACTGTGTAAAAGCCTGTGGCCATGCAATAATGAACATCATAGTAATATGAGCATCTTGCTCATCATCATGAAGTTTGAATTCATAATTTTAATAATATGTTATTATGCATTTATATTTAATTTGTCTACCCTGCTAATATGCAACATGAAATACAATTACAGAAAAGCAGTGGGAAGAAAATATCCCAGCAGAGATGTGAGCAGGGATTCCAAGGGCTAAGAAACAGAGTAAATAGTCTTTAACTAAAACTTGGTTTTACTATTTGAGACAAGTTGTATCTTGTTACTCTTCTGTCCCCCAATTCTCCAGTAGCTTATCATTTCAGTAGAGGGTTAAGCCAAAATAAGACAATCTGGACCCTTTGCTTCTGTGACCTCAACTTCTTAAGCTTCTTTGTTTAATCCACTCCATCTATGTTGGCCTCCTTGCTGTCCCTGCACAGGCAATCTCAGGGATGCTGCATTTCCTTTTCTTCTGGTTGTAATTCTCTTCCCCAAGATATCCACATAGCTCACCTCATTTTGATTTTTGATCAAATGTCACCATTTCAATGAAATTTCTTCCTTGATCATACCAAATTGTATCCTTCCTCAATTTTTCCTCTGCTTCATTTTTTTCTTAATACGTATCACTTATAATGTGCTATGTAATTTACTTATTTACTTTGTTTATATTTATGCCTCTCCTACAAGTTTGTAAATTCCATCAGGACAGATATTTTTTATTCTTATTTGTTTACTCATATTTTCCCAGTGCTTGTAACAATGCCAGGAACATAATAGATGTTCATAAGTACTTGTTATGTGAATGAATGCATGGTGGGTACTAACATAAGGGAAAATGTTTCTCTTCCACAGATAGTGTAGAGACCTTCAAGCTTGCTCACAGTTAAATATATGCAATATTCTTATGATAAAAACCTCTTTATAAGCCACCTACCTTTTTATTTCAGACTAAAACCTCCTTTTAATCTTCTTCAAAAGTCACATGATGCGTATCTTTAAGCAGATGATTTGCATTTTCCATTGGAGAACAAACTGGAGTAATTGTTAATGGAAAGATAATCTTATACGCAAGGTTGAAACTCAGAACATAAATAGCATTGCAGTGCTTTTTGATAGGGTGCAATATTACAGGATGCTAAATGTCAAATATAGAAGCCCTTCCTTTTCTGTCATATAATACAGCCTAAGAAAATGCTCTCTTTTAAGTTTGAAAATTGAAGATTATTCATATTCTAAATGGAACTTCCAGGAAGGGGTGTACACAGTGTGGGATAGGTAGATAAGATTGAAGATGTCCTCAAAAAAAAAAAAAAAAACAAACCAGAAACCCATGCAATTTGATCCAAGATCAGTGATTTTTATACATACAATTTCTGTGTAGAATTTATATAAAATATTTATTTAACTGTATATCATCAGCTGAAAGGGACTGGTAAGTACAAAAAGTAATTAATTTATAATCACTTGAAACAAACAAGCTTTTAAATCTTGAGACTGTTAAAGAATCCCTTACCATACAATAATATTCTAACTTGGGAAATGTCAGTGAACTTTTAAAAAATAATTCTTCTATTCATCTCCTGGAGTTTTACAAAAAAGACATCCTAGACCACTATCAGTCAAATGTGCTAAAAATATTGCAAAATTATTGGGATGAGGAAGGGCAATTGTCTGCACAATGTGAATGTGTACATTTAAATTGCTGTTAAAATAAGTGACCTAATTTGTATTAAAATTCTTTTTCATGACAAAACTTTATTAGACAACACATCATTAAAACCTGTGCATTTGTGGGCATTTGCTGCAGCGGTTTAAATATTACTTGGGATGCCTGCGTTCCATATTCAAAAACCTGACTCCACTTCCTATGATTACATCTTCCTGCTAATGTGCACCATGGAGGTAGCAGGTGGTGTCTCCAATAGTCAAGTCCCTGATACCTACCATCCTCATGGAGATAGGACTGAATTCCCTACTTCTATCTTTGACCTGATACAGTCTCAGCCGTTGTGGGCTTTTAGGAAGTGAACTAGCAGATAGAAGCTCTCTGCCTCTCTGTCTCTCCATCTCTGTCTCTGTCCCTCTTTCTGTCTTTGTATCTTACAACAAACAAAACAAAACAAAAAACTGCCTGTTTGGCTAACAGCCCTCAACATAATAAGTAGAACCACATGGACTGGGCTACGGTCCTGCCTCTCTCACTTGCTACATACACATTAGTTTGTTTGACGAACAATCACAACGGGGTACTCTCTGAAAAAAATTGTTTAAGTGTAAATCACTTATGGGTTTTAATAGATTGATAGACCAATCAAATGTGTAATAGTAAAGTAAATATCTTAAAATGTTAACAAGGTGATTTTGATTTTAAAAACATGTAGAAAATTATCTTTATTTGATAATGTCATGTTTATGTTGCATATTTCTGAGTTTATAAATCAGGAATTCATACATCTGAGATTAATTAACATATTGTGCCTTCTAACAAAATTGTAATTCCCCTCTGATTGCACTGGATACATTTTGACAATGCTAAACTAGGTAGTAAAAGTATCTGGGCTGGAACAGTGTTAGAGAGGGGATTTTGAGAAAGCAATATTCATAATTACATTGTAAACACATATTTGGACATGAGCTATTACACATGGGTTAATGATTACTCACCTATTCATTCAATAAATGTTTATTAATATATTATATTCTGAAGTCTAAAACAAAGCCATGACTTCAAGAAGCTCACTCTCTGGTTGGGGGTCAGCATGTAAAATAAATAATTCATACTCATAGCATGTTGTTCTAAGTGAAACTGTAGAGATCTATTTAAAGTTTAGTGTGGCCATAAGAGAAGGACTGCAAATCTTTGCTTGTTTGGATCAGAGGAATTTTTATAGTGGAGCAATAATTTGATTTGGATATTGAAAGAATGTTGCACAACCATTTATGTTGAAATTACAATGAATTTATCATTTCCAAGTTTAGATGGGTGTAGAATATTTTCCAGTAATTCTTAGTCACCAGGAAGATAGCAAAACCTTCAAATTCCTTCCCATGGCTCATAAATATCTACTTCAGACTTAAATGTATTTTATCCTCAAAACATCTGAATATTCAATCTTGTCCTTCAATATCAGAGGAAGACTTACCTTTTCAATGCACTGAGAAAACCAGGGCCATAAGGAAAGAATTACTGCAGCTTTCTCCCTTTCTCCCTACTATATATCATCATATCCATATATCCATTTCTTCCTCTCTCATAACTCAATGGACAGGGTATAGAAATCACCCAGAATTCTTCATCTGGCAAAATTTGCCCCTTCTGTTTATTCTATTTCTCTAAGCAACTTTTTTTATCAGATATATTTTCTGTTTTAAAGATTCATTTATTTATTTATTTGAAAGTCAGAGTTACAGAGAGACAAGAAGAGGTAGAGAGAAAGATCTTCTGTAAAGGCCAAGGCTGAACCATTCCAAAGCCTTGAGACAGGAGCTTCATTCTGGTCTCCCCCATGGGTAGCAAGAGCCCAGATGCTTGGGCCATCTTCCACTGCTTTTCCCAGGCACGTTAGCAGGGAGCTGTACTGAAAATGGAGTAGGCAGGACACTGTCACCAATATAGAAGGCAGGCGTCACAGGCAATAGCTTTTACCCACTAGGTCACAATGGTGGCCACCATCAGATATATTTTCTATATCCATTGTCAATAACAAATTTTTCTAACCATTAAGCCATTTTCTTTATAGCTAAGAATCATTTTAGCTTGTCTATGCTTACATGTCTATGCTTTCTTCCCCCATTATCTTACTGTCAATTGTCTTCAAAATACAACCAGTTGGCTTCCCAACAACTCAACAACTCCTACCATTACCTTGTAATAGATCTTCCTAAATTTATCACTGGGTTTAGTAAAGACCATATTGCTTCATCACCTTATCTTTTCTTAAAAGTTTTTGTGTGGTTATTTTTTTTATTTGAAAGACAGGGAGATAGATAGACCTACAGAGAGATTGTCCATCTCTTGTTTTCACTCACCAAATGCCTACAATACCCAGTGCTGAACAGAGACAAAAAAGGAAGCCTGAGAGTCAATAGGGGCCTACCATGTAGGTGGCAGGGACACAAGTACTTGAGTTATTGCTACTACTTTTCAAAATGAGCATCAGAAGGAAGCTGGAGTCAGTACTGGAACTGGAATTAGAACCCACTCACTCAATGTGGGATGCAGGTGTCCCAAACGCCATCTTAACTGCTGCACTAAGCCTCCCCACCAGTTTTATCTTACTTCACATCTCTGATACAGTCGTGCTTACTATTTGAGACTCCAGACCACTATCTTCTTCTTGCTGCTGTCCTTTCTCAGCTTCTATGATGCTATTTCTCTTCGGTTTCTTCTATTTCCTCTCACTCTCTTTATAAGAACTTACATTTAATTTTTTTTTATTTGACATGTACAGTTATAGACAGTGAGAGAGAGAGACAGAGAGAAAGGTCTTCCTTCCGCTGGTTCACTCCCCAAATGGCCGCCACGGCCAGCGCTACGCCGATCCATAGCCAGGAGCCAGGTGCTTCTTCCTGGTCTCCCATGCGGGTGCAGGGCCCAAGCATTAGGGCCATCCTCCACTGCACTACTGGGACACAGCAAAGAGCTGGACTGGAAGAGGAGCAACCAGGACTAGAACCCGGTGCCCATATGGGATGCTGGCACTGCAGGCGGAGGATTAGCCAAGTGAGCCATGGTGCCGGCCCCCAAGAACTTACATCTTGATACCCCTAAAATGTTGATGATACTCAGGAATCCATCCTCATCAACTGCTTCTTTGTTTCCATGGCCTCTTCCTTATAAACTCGCATATGCCATGTCTTGACTAGTATGCATATAACACCGAAGTTTCTATATACAGTCCAGAATTCATTACAGAACTTCAAATCATGTATATTCAACTTCCAGCCGGACATCTCCATTGGCACCTCAAAAATGAACTTCCTCCCATATTTTCTTTATCCAGTTTTCTCTCCCTCTGAAGATACTATTCAGTATTCATTAAAGATTAGGCTTATAATAAAACTCCATGTATTTCTTTTTGCATGCATATGTACTACCAAAAGTAAAGAAACAACGATAACAGATATAAAATACAGGAAGTAAAAGTGACTTTTTTTTTTTTTTGACAGGCAGAGCGGACAGTGAGAGAGAGACAGAGAGAGAGAGAGAGAGAGAGAGAGAAAGGTCTTCCTTTGCCGTTGGTTCACCCTCCAATGGCCGCCACAGCCGGCGCGCTGTGGCCTGCGCACCGGGCTGATCCGAAGGCAGGAGCCAGGTACTTCTCCTGGTCTCCCATGGGGTGCAGGGCCCAAGCACTTGGGCCATCTTCCACTGCACTTCCTGGCCACAGCAGAGAGCTGGCCTGGAAGAGGGGCAACCAGGACAGAATCCGGCACCCCGACTGGGACTAGAACTCGGTGTGCCGGCGCCGCAAGGCGAAGGATTAACCTAGTGAGCCACGGCGCCGGCCAAAAGTGACTTTTTAAAGAACATTCAAGAACATTCTGATATCATTCTAGCAATTACAATTTGGGGATTGATGACATACTAATTATAATTTGAATTAGTAGATCATCTTGCATTGGCAAAAATATCCTAGGTTAATGAATATCTTTTAAGTGACAACATATTCTCTAAGCCACCACTTCCACCTTAAAAAGCATAAGAAAACATTTTGACATTATAGTAGCAATTTACTATTACATTTAATTTGAAAGTGTGCTGTAGTTTATAATAGATTATAAGAATATCACTAATAATCATAAACTAATAAAAACAATTATCTATCATGATTTGCTAATGATATTATTAATTGGATATCTGAAATAAAAATGGATTTTATAACTGGAGTATCAGTGCTATCCTCTTAATTTTTATAAGATCTGATTAGTCTGAAAAGGGAGCTTGGCTTTTTTTGTCCTGATCTCATTTTGTAAATGCATCTTCAACTTCTCTATTACTATAACCTATGTTTCCTCAGGTTTCCTCTAACCAGTGTCATCTTTAGGGAGGGGTATGAAAAATAGAAAGCTTAATGAGTTTATTGAGGTTGATTTACTATAAAAGAACTAGTCCACTTTTGGTTTTTTGTTGGTTTTTACCAACTAGCTCATTGTCTCACTGAAATGTTT